>NW_015622519.1:112410-420266 GCF_000836115.1 Exophiala spinifera | reverse complement strand
GACCAAGACCAAGACCAAGACCAAGACCAAGACCAAGACCAAGACCAAGACCAAGACCAAGACCAAGACCAAGACCAAGACCAAGACCAAGAACGGTCAGGCTCGGGACACTCTTCCGACGCAGGGTCGGACTATGAATTGCTCTAGCTGGTCCGGTTCGATACCGAGGCCACACACACACACACACACACACACACACACACACACACACACACACACACACACACACACATATACAGATATGTATGATCTGAACGTTCAATGGAGATTAGAAAAATGCAAGGATAGTTAACGACAGAGTTTGTAAATCACGAATGAATGAATGAGATCTCGAGTCCATGAACACACCGCACCATCACGCCGACCACTCCCATAAACCACCATCGGCAACCTATTATCCATACCTACCCTGTACACACGCCCACACTCCCAAACACACACCTACACCCTACACCCACGCGACACCCGCATGTGTGTTTGGTTTTTCCGAGTGTTGATCAGTCAGACGAGAGAGACCAGGAAGTCCATCAATTCAGATCCAGTATTCAGCAGTCAGTATCCTGAATCATTCTCATTTTGCGCATGGCCCCCTTTTTGCAGGACTTGTATGGCGTTGGTTCAGCCTGGTACAGACAGACCAATACAACAACGCAAATCAGCCGAGTTCACGTCAGTAGGCAAGGTGAGAAGCGCCAACCAGAAGAGCAGAAATCTCTTCAGTAGCTAGGCAGTTAATCCTCACTGATAATCAAAAGACAACGACGGGAACAAAATCAATCAGAACTTCAGGGACAATATCGACATGACGATCGTCGTGCCTGTTGTAGTACAAGTAAGACACTGATTGCTCACCAAGCGACATTGTCATCATTGTGATGATGCTATCCCTTGAAATATCATACCATTCAAAAGCTAGAGACTAAGAGAGTACCGTTCCATGTCCCCATTTCAATTTGGTATCCCATCCATCCCATTCTCACTTCAACCCAAGGCTAGCATACCAAGACGTGTGAGTCGAATTCCATCGGCCCTTGCTCGAATGTCACCGACTTCCTAATCGGTGTGGTCGAAGTTAACAGTACAGGAAATGGGTAGGTTGGTCGTGTCGATATTATTGGGTACGAATGTTCTCCATGTCGTCCACGGCTCGGTTATCGGGGTTATCAAGTGTTCACTGATACGGGTGTCAGTCCAAACACGATTAGCAGATGAACTCGATGTCGCTCACAGAAATCTCATCCATGGCATCATCGGCATTGGCAGCAGCGGGAGCAGCATTGCCATTATTACCAGTGGTGTCGGCAGGAGCAGCCACTGCAGAAGGATTGTTACCTCCCCAGTAGTCGGTCATCTCAGCGTCGAGTTCTTCGGCAGTCTTGGGCTTGGGTCGAGCACTGCGTGCAGCCCGCTTTCTGGCAGGCTTGCCGGCTCGTCCTTTCGCTCCGTCCTTGGTGTCCTTCTTGACAGCAGTGGCGGACTTGGGCTGTGCTTTCGGATTGGCGCTGGTCTTTGTCAGTGGATCTGACTTGCGCGAACTCTTTGGGTTTGCGTACGCGACACGATCCGCGAGAGACTTCGCTGGCGCAGGAGGTACGCTGCTGGCATCCACCACCAGTTCAATCTAGTCGAGGTCAGGCTAATCCATGGTAAAGATAGTCGAGGTCGTGCTTGCCTTCATTGGTCGCTTGTCAACAAGCATTCCATTGAGATCCTTGGCTGCCTTGGCTGCAAAGTCTGGAGATAGAAATTGAATGTCGGCTATTCCACGGCTTTGGCCATTTTGGTTGTACTGCAGAGAGACCTTCTTGACTTTGCCGACAGATTTGCTGAAAAATTCCTATTCGTCCCAGAGTGATCAGTAAGATGTTGACAGAGAAATAGCAATAGCAGGTTGGCAGCCCTCGTCTCCGGTACAAGTAGGTAAAAGATGTTTCGCCAGCATATTATCCCGATACAAATCCTCGTTAGGAGCATCGGCGAGTGCAGAAGTAGAGCAAACAGCAGCAGGTCAACGGTGGTCAGGTGCCAGGGAGGTCTTGTTGGTGGTTCCCACAGGGGGAGTTGGTGAAATTGCTGAAGCACTCCACATTATGGAAGGCTTGCGGTACTGTTGTGAACCAGGCAATTTCCAGTATTATAAAAAGTGTTGTGATGTTGAATACCGCCAGCAACAAGACATCTGATATTGCGGTAGTAGGATGGCCCTTCTCAGAGCTTCCAAGATGGCGCGAAAATGCATGGCGTCTGTCGAATGCGATTGAGGATTCCAGAGAATGGTTGAGGCTCTGGACAATGTTCTTGTGTCTGAAAGTGGCTGTGGCTGATGAAATAGAGGCAAACGGTTGACCAGAACTGACTGCTTCAAGCTGCGCTACTGTAAAAATCGCAAAGGATGATGCAAACTCGCCGATGCTCCATATGCAAGGTCAACGAGGGGAATCAAAAGCTCTTCAGCATATCGAACATCCTCAAGGCAGATCTGGAGTCACCAACAACACGGTGGCTAGCCGGCTGGGTGATACCATAAGATCATGGGCGCAGACGATGCCAAAACCAACACATTGCGATGTTACTCGGCAAGCGCGGTTTTGAATCATACTGCCCTGCCTCAAATCAAGCCAGCATTTTCAGCGTGGCATAGTGTATTTGGACACATCCTCTCCAACGTCGACATCTCTACTTCGCCATTCTTGTGTGCGAGCGCTCGTCTTGTAGCTTCCCCAAAGTTCGCGAAGGAGCGCGCATATAACAGATGACGGTGGAGTGGCGATGGAAAATCCAAGGTCGAAAGCCTCTTTATCAACATACCTTGATCTGGGCTTCGTTGACGTCGAATGGCTGGAAAGGATCAGCTTGGGCTCGATGACGAGGTTAAGTGGGCGACCTTACCAATCCACTGACGACAATCTTGCTAGATTTGTTTGAAGATGCAACGCCTGCGACAGGCTTGATGGCTGCCTTGACTGGCTTCGTCGACTTCTTGACACCACCGACAGGCGCAGTTGCACCGGAAGGCTTTCCCACCTTGCGACGACGAGCTTCACGCTTCGCCTTCTTCTGGCTTTCGATGATGGAATCGAGAGGTTGATCTAGCCGGCCAGACATCTTGAACGTGTAGATGGAGGATTGCAAGATGGTTTGTGCAGAGGTTGGGTGCGGAAGATGGAGTTGTCAGAAGCGAGCGCGGAAAGTCAGAAGGTATGAAGTCAAAGGAGTTGTGGTTTTGGCGAAGATGGAAGTGATTCGACGAATTTAGCTGGAGAAGTTGATGAATAGACGCGCAGAAGGTGAGTGACTGATTGATTGACTGATTGAAAAGAAATCAATAGAATACAGAATGAATAGGTAAGTGAAGTTGAGACGGTGATGAAGAATGCAGGCGCGAAGGATGACTGCAGCAATCTGTGTGTCGGGAAGTGAAGGCGCAGGGCGGGCAAAGGGGGAAGGAGCAGCAGAAGGCTCCAGCCTCCTTCAACTGTCACGCTATTCCGCTTTCGGAGCCCCCTTCAACTCCCCAATACCGTCAGATCACGGGACCACAGGCCGCAGCCTCGTTTTCGTATTCCTGCTATCACAGCGAGTTCTCTATTCACTTATTCGCCTATGCCGCTTATCGGATACATAGCAGGACGCAGGGCATCAAATCGCTGGGTACCTAGGTGGTCATTCATCAACGAGCATATCATTCATGCGTACCGAGTATGTCTCTTCCATAACATAAGTCGTCCCCAACGCCAAAGAGAGAGCCTGCCCAAGAACATCACAGGCGTACCCGAGTATGATTTCCAGATATTCCACTCCATACTCTGCTTCAACTCTTCAAGGCCTCCAAGCGGCCTCGCATCTGTTCTAGCTCGGCCTCGCGGTCTTCTTCCTCTTCGGCCGCGGTGTCCACTGGAAGTTGAGGAACCGGCTGTTCCACGGCTCCTAGTTTTCCCTTCAGTACCTCTCCGAGGACCTTGTCGACTTCTGTCTCTGCTTCCTCGTCTTCCCCTTCCAGTAGTTCATCATTTGGTAGCGAATCGCCAACCATCTCCTCAATTATACCAGCCTTCATAAGTTCCTGGCTCAATTCTTGCATGGTTCCAGTCAACTCAGGCAGCCGGACTAAAGTGTTGACGTCCTTCATGATACTGGTGCTGGCTTTCAAGCTGCCCTCGATCTTCCGTACTGAAAAGGCTTCATGAACTTGCATCTTCACGCTTTCCAACTGTGCTCTACTTGTGTGTAATCTTGCCGCCTGTTTCCGCACCTTAATCAACTCTCGAGCGAAGATGCGTGCGTCTGCCGCGCCCTGTGCCGCCTGTGATGGATTCTTCTGTGCCCTTCTGGACGCCTGTAAAATCAGACTTCTAGTCTTTTGTTCGGTGACTTTGAGGTTCGTGATGTCGCGATCTAGGGCCCGAACATTCTTGCGGATGATCTGGTCGCATCTTCGTTTCTATCTCACCATCAGCATCAGCCGGCAGGGATCTATAGTGAGCCAGAAGTACCTGTTCTTGCGGATCCGGCTTGAAAAAAACCGCCTTGAATGACTGCATTGTGAAGACAGTCGAGGGGATATCGGCTATGGATTCGTTGTGCCTGTGTGAGACCGCAAACACCTCGGCGTAGACTATTTACCCATGACGACACCCGGTCAGGGTCCCAGGTGAATGCCTCGGGCAGTGAGGGAGTGTCCGGTGAGAACGGGAGGAGATGTGCTGAACCTGGTGCAACGATCGCAACCGTGTCCAACAAGCAGCGATTGTTGTGTCTGAACGAGGACGTTGGCTTTGGAGGGCTGGATGTAGATCTATGCCCACTGGAAATGCGGATAATTGGACTGGCTTATGGGCGTCGCGGTTGGTGGGGGCCACAAAGGTTCACCCGGTATACTTTTGCAGCACTGTACGAGGACATCGTACAATGGTGGGAGCCTGGGGACGAGTAGAGGGGCTATGCCCATAGAAGGCACACGGGGATTCTTTAGGTCATGACTAGTCAGAGTTGCAGGCCAATACTGGCAGTACCTCCCTGACCTAAGGCGCAGTAGGGTCTTACATAATAGGCAGTGGTCTCAGGTCTGCAGGCCCAGGCATAGCACTACCACTTTCTGGCCGATTCGCTACAGTTCTGAAGAGCCTCGTCCTTCACACTTCACTTGTTGTCCACACAAATCGCTGAAGATTCTGAGCCCGAAAAAGATATCGTTCTTTCTTCGTCACTGTACTTTGTTTCCTCTCAACTACCCAAATACACTGCTCACTTTGCTCGTTCACGGAACTTTCCATCGAGACCAGCGACCCCTCCATCGACTCCAAAGTCACCATGTCGTCCCAAGTCACTCCGGAAGGTAAGGCTACTCCTATCACCCACGCTCTTGGACTCGAATGTTTTCGTTATCGGGGGGTTGTTATGTGATTCCTGGTCGGTCAAGGAGCTAACACGAGGCCTTGCAGTTCTATGGGCCCAGCGCTCGTCTTCCAGCGACCCCGAGAAGAACTACATCTATCTGACTATCGGTGTTCCTGATGTCCCTCCCAAATCTCTCAAGCTCGAGCTCACGCCAACTTCCCTGACTTTCACTGGTACCTCGGACACCAAGAAGACTACGTACCACCTGGAGATGCAATTCTACTCTGAGATCGATGTTGAAAATTCCAAGACGCATCACACTCCAGCCAACATTCAGATGATCCTGAGAAAGAAGGAACTCAAGGAGGAATACTGGCCACGTCTGCTCAAGGACCCCGCCAAGGTCCACTATCTGCGAACGGACTTTGACAAGGTAAGTTGGAGAGCATTTGCGACACTCCAGATTGATGCGCCTCTGTCTGACTTTGTTGTCTAGTGGGTCGATGAGGACGAGCAAAACGAAGCGCCTGAGGATGACTACATGAACCAGTTCGGTGGTGGTCTCGGCGAAGACGGTGGCTTCGGTGGTATTGACTTCTCCAAACTCGGCGGCGGCGGCGGGGACATGCCCGGCATGGAAGGCCTTGGTGCGGGCGAAGAAGGCGGCGACGATGAAGACGAGGATGACGAGGACATGCCGGATTTGGAAGAGGACGCGGAAGAGGGCGATGCCAAAGGCAAAGGCAAGGGGGCCGCATAAGCTACTGAGCTATTTGCGAACGTAAAGGCCGCCTGCGAAGCGAAAACAGACGGCCCTTCCGTTTCTATGGATATGTGGACATACGCAACTCGCCATCAACCCATTCTTTCTCTCCTTACTAGCTTGGTCTGATTCAACCAAGGCGGAAGGTTTCTAAAGTGTTTTTCCATCGATGGAATGTGCGCAGATTTTCGGCAATCCAAAACAAGCACAGAGCCACGAGATCCATGTGGACCTTTCCCTTGCAGCACGAGAAGAAGTCAGATCAGGAAAAGAAAAATCCAGAACATCGAGTTTGCTCGGTTCACACGTCTTGTGACTTTTTCATTCTCGAAACAAGATCTGCTTGATGCGGTGCACGGGGTTCTTGGTGTTTCGGCAGGAACAGAAAGATACATAGGTTTGCCTTAGCCAGGTAGTAGTCTCCCCCTTTCATACTCTGATATATATGTGTGTGTGTGTGTGTGTGTGTGTGTGTGTGTGTGTGTGTGTGTGTGTGTGCGCGCGCGCACACACGCAAAGGCAAATACAAAAGAAGCTCAATTCGATCACAGAGGTACACAGACTCTTACTCAATCGGGCTGGACGTATCTACGGATCCTCACGCAGCAGGACACGATGCTTTGACGGTACGACGACGATAGCCATCTCCCACCTCCCTGGGGTTTGAGCGCACGCCATCTGGATGGAGTGGTGTCCGCCACCGTTGACCGCAGTCTCGAACACAGCCTCGAGAGTACTTTTGTGTGCTCGCTTGCTGAAGATGCGGTGAGTAAATGCGTCCTCGCTTAGACGGTTGATGACGCGAGCGACTTGACACGCCTTGCAAACTCGACTTGTCGAAGGCGACCTTGCCGAGTCACAGCAGCCTACTATTCGTTCAAGTCTCTCGAGGATGGCCGGTGCGGTATCTGTACTCGTAACCCTCTGCCTTCTTCGACGACGAGGCCCATGTAACGACTTGGGCAGGGGTCTAATTTTAACGAGTTTCCGTCTTCCACCCGAGGCTAGCTTGCATATATTTCTGTGTCTGGTCCAGTGGGTGTCGGGGCCTGGTGTTTCAACGCCAATGGGCGGGTGACTACTGTACGGCAGTGTCTGCGGTATCGCGATTACTTGCAATTGAGTTTGTGCGAATATAGCTCGCTGGATGCAGATAGTCGAGTGGTTGGAGCCCGGAGTGACTTGGGAGTCTACACCGAGTCTCCGCACGAGCGCGGTGACGAGCTATGAGCCTTACGAATACGAATACGAGGACAGAGATACCGATGGCCATGGGGGGCTCCGAATCCAGGTCAATGAGCAGACGCGATGTCCATTCTCAATTCAGAAGCGTGTGGGAACGCTTGGGGAATCTAAGCCTTGCTCCGCGGTGTGAATTTGGGCAAGTGTCAGCGGTCCAGAGTCGCGCGGACGAAAGTCAAAGTGGTCAACCATGAAGGACACCATGATAAGGCCCGTGGCATCGGAGGTTGGCGTCTCTTTGCTCCCTCCGCCCTGCCTCGCTTCACGTTCCACGCCGTCGACCTGGGACTGAGAATGAAGGGGATATCCGATCGGGTGTATTTGAGAAAAACCCCCGAATCCGACATGAAAAAACGGCTGTCACTGTATAAGATCCCAATCCTCTCCTGACAATCCACGAACAAGCCAAGCGTCACCGCCGTCAAATATCGCAAATCATGGCTTCCCTGGCCGCCCGTGCTTCCCGGCTTCCTCTATCGCTCATCGGACTTCCGTATCAGTTTGGCCGTCGTGCGGCCCCGACAGATTATCAAATGGCACGGGGACCAGAAGTCCTGCTGGCGCCTTCTGCCGTGCCCGCTGCCCTCAAGGAAATGTCAACTGACATTGACCTGGTGTTCTTGGACGATCTGGACGACCCGAAGACTGGTCCAAACGATGTCCGGCCAGTCCTTCTCGGCGACCAGATGATCCGCCAGCTCCATCAGAACAACGCCCTTGCCGCGGCTGTGAGAGCAGCGCGAAGTAACGGTCGCTTCCCTGTCTGCTTCTCGGGCTGTTGCAACAGCTCTCTGGGCATCGTGGGGGGCATTGACGACCCAAATCTAGGCATGGTCTGGTTCGATGCCCATGCTGACGACTACACGCCTGAAACCAGTCCGACCGGGTTCTTTGACGGCATGCCAGTTTCCATCATTGCCGGAGAATGCTGGAAGAGGTGGCGGGAGAAGATCCAGGGGTTTCACGTTATTCCACCGCAAAGGATATCCCAGGTCGGCCTCCACGACCGGAGTGCGTACGCAGAAAGCCCAGGACGTCGCGCCGGCGTAGGTCACCTGGTAGACCCGGCCGCGGTGCTGCTTTTCGGCTTTGAAGGAGCCTTTCTGCGGACATTGGACCAAATCAAGGCACGCACCGATCGTGTATATGTACATGTTGACACCGATGTGATCGACGCAAAAATCATGCGGGCCAACCTTTACTGTGCCGAGGGCGGCGTGACCCCGGAGCAGATGATTTGGGCCGTCGAACAGATCGCTAAAACCGTGCGGATTGAGGCCCTGAACTTCGCCTCCTTCGACGCTGCCGTTGACCCGAACGCTCCAGCCATTCTAACGAAGATGATCCAAGGCATAGTTGGGGTGATCCAGAGGAGCCGAGCCTCGTGACCTTGAAAGCACGCAGCGCAGTCGCTGTGGCATGTTACCAAGCTACGCACTGGTACAGACCCTGTGGCAATCAAGCAAAAGGGACGACCAGTGATTCCTGGTATCCCTCCCTGGAGAATCGATATAGCAATAGGCTTCAAGTGCGCTGAGGCAAACCCGTGTACCGCCTGCTCCTCCTCAAAGGGTTACGATCTCGAACAGCACCCGTTGCCATCGCCTGCACTCCTCCTTCGCATTACCCTCTAGTCTCTGCCGCAGACCAAGCCACCGCCATCCTGAAAATGTCCGAACGCCTGGTAAGTGCAAGCTCAGGCTCGATCTGGGCTATCCTTGCCAACCCATCGCTTCGTGTACAGAAGTAGTCGCCAGTCCACGAAGCACGAGGCTTGAAACTCGACTGCGAATTCGTCGGCAGAACAGGCGCCGCAGCCCGCAAATACGGTCAATCAACCCTTTCTCCTGTGCTGTGGTCTCCCGGAGACTACTGCGATCCGGTCCACAACCAAGCTACACTATCAGAGCTACCCAGCACCGGCACCGGCAGCGTAAATGATGGCAACGACCATCTCGGGTCGGACTGGGCCTGGCTCGATGACAATTCCAGACTGGCGACGCCAACATGGCCTGTCTCCGGCCTTTTACCGACTGGGACTTTACATCGGGAAAACATTGTGTGGCCATGACCAAACATCAATAAGTTGCATTGTTCCGATCCTTCATTTTCTCCCACATGTTTTTTACACTATACAGTATAATATCAATGAACCACAAAGTAATGTACATTAGAGTGTTTGATATACCACTTACGACAAATGACCGTCCATCACACATCACAGTCTGTATACCTGTAAATATTGTCTCAGTGTCCTACGTGTTTGCTTTGTCCTTGTGGGGAGGGAGGCTCTGGGCCTCCATCCTGACACGTGGCGTTGATGAGACGAAGGTCATGCTGATGATCGAAGTCGGGGCGATGAGAGACTTTTCAAAAGGAGGAACGTTACAAGTAAATTTCGTGTTTACCCTCTTCTTCGCCTCTCCCACGCGCTCATGCCTGAAGTTGCCGCCGCGCCCTCCTCGCCTGATTGCACGGCACGCATACCTCGGTCGTATTCGTCGCTTCCGCTGGCCCGGCGCTCCTTGTCTAGCATTGCGTCAAACTCCTTCTGTGCCTGTTCACGAGCGAGCTGTCTGTCTGCTTCTGAGTTGGAGAATGAGAAGCCATCTCCACCTTCGCGTTGCTCGGATGGGCTCTGAGAGAAGCTATTCTCAGAGTTCACTACACCGGTAGAGCGAGAGGTGTCCCTCTGCCAATGTGACTGAGGATCTGGTTGGTGCTGCTGCTGCTGCTGCTGCTGCTGTTGGCCTTGGAAGCCTTGGTCCGGTTTCGACTGGCCTGAGAAGGGATTCGGGTTTGAGTATGATGTTCTTTGATTTTCGCGACGGATGCGCGCCCAGGAGCCAGGGAAGCCTTTCGATGCTGGCCCTGGAGTACTCATGTCTGGGTCATTGCCGGCAGTTGGAGAGGCGTCATCGTCGTCGAAGAAGGGTGAGCCTGACGACGAAGGAGACTGTGAGTCGTAGAAACCATCGCTCTTCGCTCGAGTGTATTGCGTTTCATGTTCACGAGGCGCCCCGGATCGGTTGCCCCATCTCGAAGAGGTCGACTGTCTTGCCTCAGGAGCCTGCGCTGGTGCATCTCCCATTACGCCAGTATCGGTGGTTCCATCTGTGAACGAGCTGTCGCCACTATACTGGTCACCACCGGAATAGTCAGTACGACCTGGGTCTCTGTAGAAGCCTTGCGGGTCCTGGTTGCCGTACTGGCCATCTTGGGTCTGTCCCTGAGTCGGAGGACGAGGGTTTTGTCTTTGGTCAGGGCCTCTATAGCGGTTAGCAGCTATGCGATCCAGCGAGCCCTTGATTTCCATCATGAGTCCCTTGGTGCGTTCGTCTTTGTACAGCCCGTACATGCCAAAGGTGTTGCCCGCGGCCGCAAACAAAGGTGAGGCAGCGAAGACGGCCAAAGCTGCCCAGACGTTGAACCTTGTAAATTGCCACATGAACTGCGCCTGTTTTCCTGTAGCTAATGCCCAACGTTTGGTCGGAAAGCTCTGGTACTCCTCCATGGGCCGAGGACTCCGGAATGGAAACTTCATCTTGTCGTACGTCCTCCAAGCCATCAGACCTCCAGCCACACAGCCCGTGAGGTTCCCCCACAAGCTGTAGATCGTCCTGTTCGTGCTGTAGAAGGCGATGGCCTCGGCTTCTGTCTGCGTCAATGGCCGGCCGGCAAGGTTTTCGGTGCCCCGTATGAAGTCAATTACGGTGATTCCCGATATTTGCGCACGCCTGGGTCCTCCGAAGAGCCATTTCCGTTTCAGGTTACCCATCGGGATGGACTCGAAGGCGAGTCGGTAGGTGCGTGGGATGCCTTTGAGCTCGTAGCCTAGCTTCAGCGTCTCCGGCTCGACTTGGATCGAGTACTTGTTGCGAATCTGCATGATTTCCGCAATCCCGCCTCCGGGGGACTCGCCTTGTTGTACCGGCCGAGCACCGGGGCCCATAGATGATGGGAGGGAGGATGAAGGAGGGCCTTGGGAAGCCATTGCGGTAGATGGGATAAATTGGTGCTTTATTGTTTGTGCGATGACAGGTAAGACAACCAGGCCATGACCTGTAGCAGAATTCAATGGATCAACAGCAGGCAGCAGGCAAGAAGACCTAGGAATCTACCTGGGAGAAGGTAGTGGTGCTGGTGAGAGGGAAAAGGACTCATTCCTCTGCGATGTTCCACAGACTTCAAGTGACGTCGCTACAGGTGCAACTCACCCCACGAAAACCCCGACCGCACCTAATGATATTATGATAATATCTGGGACTCACCACATCACCAAAAAGAATCCCGTCACCCTCGTCCTGCGACGACCACCACGGCGTATCCTTGATATTCTCACTCTCACCATCCCACCCGTTGCTTCCGCCTGCCAACACCACTTGGCTGTCTACCTACGTGTGGCCTGCGAAGCGTTTATTTTGTCTGCGCACGCCACCTAACCGTCGCCTCTTTGTCAATCGAAGTTTTTCAAATCCGTGCCTCACTATAAATCTTCCAACATGCCGCCAAAAGGCAAGGGGGCTGACCAGCCCAAGAAGGCGAAGCCCTCTGTGGATGACAAAACATTTGGTATGAAGAATAAAAAGGGTGGCAGTGCGAAGAAACAAATTGCCCAACTCCAGGCACAAGCCAAGTCAAACAAGTCACCTGAGGAGAAACGAAAAGAGGCCGAGAAGGAACAGAGAAAGAAGGAAAAGGAGGCGGCTGAAAAAGCCAAGGCAGAGGCTGCGGAGTTATTCAAGCCGGTTCAGGTGCAGAAGGTGCCTTTCGGCGTCGACCCCAAGACAGTGCTGTGCCAATTCTTCAAACAAGGGCATTGCGAAAAGGGCAGGAAATGCAAGTTCAGCCACGACCTCGACGTCGGAAAGAAGGTGGCAAAGAGAGATCTCTACCAAGATACTCGGGAAGGGGAGAAAGAGGAGAAGGAAAAGGACACTATGGATGACTGGGACGAAGAAAAGCTGCGCAAAGTTGTTCTCAGCAAACACGGCAATCCTCGAACGACGACAGACAAGGTCTGCAAGTATTTCATCCAGGCGGTCGAAGAAGGGAAGTACGGCTGGTTTTGGACCTGTCCCAACGGAGGCGACAAGTGCATGTACAGGCACAGTTTACCACCTGGGTATGAAGACGTCCATCTCCTGCTGGCTGATGATTACTGACAAAGTTGACAGGTTCGTACTCAAGACTCGAGAGCAGCGGCGTGCCGAGAAGGAACTTATGGACAAGTCTCCTTTGAAGACCCTCACGCTAGAAGACTTTTTAGAGTCTGAACGACACAAGCTCACGGGGACTCTGACTCCTGTAACGCCCGAGACCTTTGCCAAATGGAAGAAGGAGCGTATGGACAAGAAAGCTGCAGAAGAACAAGCACGAAAGGCCAAGGAAGCCACTGGGCGTGCCATGTTTGAAAGCGGGAACTGGCAAGATTCTGAAGACGAAGACAGCAGCGATGACGACGACGACGATCACGGCTCATTCAATCTTGAGGCGATGCGCAGAGAGACAGAAAGGATCCGACAGCAGAAGGAAGAAGAGAGGCTCGCAAGAGCCAACGGCGGGGTGGTCCCTGACGACGACAACGACGCTGCAGAAAGTCCAGCGGATGAGTCTGAAGGTAACGGAACCACGGAAGATGGCAGGGAGGAGGATGGCGGGGGACAGGGCTGAGAAGATGTTTTTGCTTCCAGTTGTTTTTATGACTTTCTGATATCACACCAGCGACATGTAGCGAAACAATACACAGGCGCAGACCCGACTACGATCAAGCTCGGTCGAAGCATCCGGGTCCCCGGGTTCATATATGAGGTTTCTGGGAGGAATGGAATGTCTAGAGCGAGCTACAGGCTTCTCAGACACGCCTGCAACGATGCACTACTAGGGACGGGCCTCTGTACTCCGTGCGAGGGTAAGGCGCTGATGGGTGGAGTGGTTTGCTTTGTTGACCTGTGTTGTGGCCGTCTATGGATGGGGTAGAGGTATGTAGATATTGATGCCGCTCGCACAAGAAAAGGAGCAGAACAGGAACGAGAACCAGACACATTCACCTAGAAGAGGAGCGTTGTTAGAAGGCCGTATATGATCATCTGTCTCGTAGACTGGGTATCCTACAATCTCGTAATCCGTAGTAACCGGGCCCATTTCCCCGCAAGTCCAATACAGTGTATTTATTCCCTACTTAGCGACGTTCTCGACTTCCTCTAGTCCTCTCGATGCTCGTCTGCTTCCTCCACCGCCAATCGCCTGATTTCGTCCCAGGTGCCAGCATTAGCCCATCCGCCGGACTGGAAAGGGTCGTGTGCTCATCCCTGGCCCTCTATTAACGCCTTTCCACCGGAACAAGGACTCTCTATTCCCTTGCTCCGTCACCACTCCAAACGAACCAAGTGTAATCCTCGATCGGCCATCCTACTTCTCGAGTTCTCGCATCTTTGAACCTGACAAGCAAGGCATTAGTCCAGAGCATAGATTGCTTCCCACAACCAGGGCAGAACCAAAAGAAGACTGTGTGCTCCAGAAGCACCGCCAAAGCAGGGCTCTACGCACACATCTCTCCCCACCGACTTCAATCACACCGCCAACATGTCTCAACCTCAAAGCTCCATTCCTGGGTACCGCCCGGCACCATTCCTTACGTAGGTTTGCCCGAGATCCTTTCCCCATGAAAGGCTCCCTCTCCGACCGGCACGCAGGCCTTCAGAGCTAACCATTCCCATCACAGACGCGGCAAGAAACTCGTCCTCCTCTCCGTCTTCCTCGTGCCCGTCGTAAGCTACGCATGGCTCAAGAGGCTCGAAGCCAAGTCAAAGGAGCAAACACGCCTCCTCGAGGAAGAAGGACGGCGTAACTGGATCCAAGAGAACCAACGCTTCAACAGGAAAGATCTCAGCGTCGCCGTGGGCAGGAGCGGTGGAGGCGTCTAAGGCTGTTGGAAGGTGGACAATGACCCATCACCAAGATATACCCATCTGCCAAAGAGCAATCTCGCGCATACCCAACTACCTACCTAGGTGCCTTGCACCGGGACAGTAATGGCGCGCCCTGCCGACGAACCTCGCATTTTCAGCGTGTTCCATCCGTCCGTCCATCCTAAATATGTACACTACTACGCCCGAAAAGAACACCTCCGGGACGAAAACGGACCATGAAAACAGATACCCTGCGTTATGAGACACGAATGTCACGTTTCTTACGGCCAGAAATGCCACAGAACAAGTACACAATACCACGACACTACGCGACACGACAGGCGCGGCAAGAGCAAAAGATGTATCTTATCAGGGTCTTGAACCGATCCAGAACCATCTCGACAGATGTAATGCCCATCAAGCTATATTTCGCTAAACTCTCAATTTCCGACACAACGTAACTTACGAGCACCAAGAATGGTTGACGGGCCATGCTCACAAGCTTCGAAATATGTCAATCACGCACTCGATGCTCGACGTGTCGAACTGGCTACACACATGTTCTGGAAACAAAAATCAAATCGAACTTCAGAATGCGGAATACTAAACTGCAATTCACATATATCGCGTCTACTCAATCGTCCGCCGAATTTTGACTGTTCCTAAAACCACAACTCACACAACAATGAAGTGCGAGACTACAGGTACCATACTGTAACTGTAATACCACATGCTGAAATTGGGGCATATGCAGCCGGCCATTTTATTTTCAAGTCGGCCTCAAGTTTTGCTCTACGGTGTGAGAAGACCTGAGACAAGACAGGACAGACCAAGACAGGACGAGACGATACGAAATAGCCTTCGCTTCTTAGACCATGACCCAAAGATATGTATTCCCCGTACATGTCAGACTTACACGACCCAATATCTATGACAGAGTCACTTGTCAAGGCGTTATTATCGTATTGTAAAGGAAAGGCACCTATTCGTCTTGACTCTGAATACCACAACTTCATTTCTCATTCATTACCTTTCTTTCCCTGTCCCTACGAGTATATCACTCCCAGCTAGCTCTCATCAGCCTTTTCCTCCTCCCGTGCACTATCCTCCTCGTGAAAAAGACCAACACAAAAGCTTGCGATGTCAAGGATCGTCAAGAATTGAACGGACGGCACCATACGCTGAGACAGACAGACAAGACAAAACAGCTCTCGCGAGCATGGTCTGGTCGATGATGACCTAAAATCTTATCTGTTTCTCTTTCCTCGTCCTTTTCATGTTTTTCGTTTTGGCCCAGTCGTATTCGTACGAAACGAATAACTCTTATCCCGGTGAGACCTCATTCCCCCCTTAACCTGAAACTCCCGTCCCCGGCACGCTGACCCGCGTCCCACATCTCATAGTATATAGGTAGGTTGTTTTTTGCAAATCTGCCTTGGTTGCGCTGGCATACATACCTTGACTCTTGATCCTTCATATCTCTCCCATTCTCATATAACCACCCTTCGGATTCCATTAAACAACATTTTCCACTTCATCTCCTCCTTTCTTCTCCTTCCACGCCATCCTACGAATTCACACTCCCGGCCGTCGCACTCGGGATACTCTCGTATGGAGCCGCGTAGTCGGAATTCATCCGCGGGCTCATGGCTTGGTTGTCATCACCCTTGCGTCCTCGGCTGGGACTTCTCACACGGCCGGCGAAGTTGCGGATCTTGCCCAATAGCGCCCCGGATCCGTTCCCACCACCGCCGTTGCTCTCTTGGCCCGACCTTCCGCGGCGATGGCCTCCTGCCGACGGCAGAGCCGCTGAGAGTTGGGCTTCTGAGAAGCTTGTGGGGATTGCTGACAGGGGAAGTGGTACGTTGGCTGCTTCGGATTCAAAGGCTTTGAGATTCAAAAGGCTGGTGGTCGCGAGGCTCATGGCTGCTGGCTTTGGCGGCGGTGGCGGCGGAGGCGGTGCCACCAGATGTTGAAGTTCCGGGAGAATCGGTGGCGGAGGCGAACCCATCTGCGCCGAGCTGTCCGTTGGAGGGGACGACATCACAGGCATCTGTGGCTCTCTGGGAGACGTTCGCACACGATCACGGGATGCACCTCGACTCCGCGAGGACGCACGTGCTTCGGCACCCTTGCTACTTGAACGACTCCCAGCAATACGATGGTCGTAGGCGGGGTGTTTGGGCATCTGGGAGAGAAATTCCAGCGACACAGGAGCGCGGGCAGACCCAGGCGAGCTCAGATCTTCCCGTGTGGGCGGGCGGTAGACCTCGCTGGTCAAGAGCTCTGTCCCACTGGGCGGCACTGGCAGTTTATTTCCGGGGACATGCTCGACCACTTGCATGGCTCTCGGAGTGGCAGGTCGTTGTTGGTTGAAGCCACCGCTTGTGTTGTCCCTTTCGATTGGTAATGGAGGAATCTGGGCACTCGTGATGGAACCATCGTCAGTATAAGCCCTGACCAGTGGAGGCATATTTCCAGTCGACGCTGATTTTACATGGGCACCGGCGTGTGAAGGTAGCGGAATATGAGGTACTGAAGGTCTGCGAGTAAGGGACTGCCTCCGAGATTCAAGCTGCTTTGCTGCAGACTCTTGTCTGCTTCGATCATTGAAGGTTTGTGGCTGACTTGAAGGCCTAGGCTCTTCGTGCGGGGTCCGTAGTGTAGGTAACATGTCTTGAAGATCATCAGGATGTGCACTGCGCTCGTAGCCAATCTCGCTTGGACGACGATGCCGCCGGTGTCTATCACTGCGGCTGGTTTTCCTGCTCAATGATGCTTCGTCTGCTTGTCGACTTCGAGATCTGACGCGTGGACGGCGACGGTCGGGCGAAGTGTCTCGTTTCGCGCTGGTATCACGTTGAGGTTGTCTGCTGGTGCTGCGGTGTAGCCTATGTCGATCCCTTGAGACAAGTCTTAGAGCCGAGTCCTTGTCGAAACGACTTTGTAGGTCCTCTTCCGAAGGAATCATGGGTCTTGGTGACGAAGGCGACCGATGCCCGGTTTTCTCCCGCCTCGACGAGCTCCGGCCTCTGGGGGAGAACAGCGCAGGGTCAGGGCTTGTCTGCCTGCTGGGAATACCACTGCCGCCCTTGCTCCTTGTCCCGTGAGTTTTCGACCGAGACCTGTGTCGATGCTTTGTGCCTTTGGCTGTTGAGTGAGACCCACGCCGACTCAGCTTCGACATACTGCCAGGCGTTCCGACTCGATCATAACCAGAAACGTTCGAACTATACATGGAATCGAAGCTCTCCACACTGGTACTATACATTCGCAGGTCTTCCGGAGACATTGGCACGGGTGAGGAGGGAGACCGCTTAGCAGCAGGAATAGTCCGTCGACCCTCGCCTGCGTCATTGACGGTGGCGGTCCTGCCCCTTCTTCTCTCCGATACATCGTCCCTGGATGTCTTGCTGGCGCTGCTGTAACCGCGTGCTCGTGCATGCTTCTCGTAAAAGTGTGCTTGATCAAGGCTGCTAATAAACTGATCAATACTTTTACCTGTGACTGCTGGGCTTTTCGTAGTATCCCTGAAACTTTGACCCGTGGTGGGGGGGCTGGTGAGTTCCGCATTGGTCTCGATCTGCGTGTTGGAGTATGTTCCAGTCGTAGCAGGACGACTGATGGGGTCCTGGTAGCTAGTAGGAGGTAGGTATTCAGGCTGAGAATTGACCTGTTTTACTGCCATCGTCTGGATCGAGAGACCCTCCGGTTTTCGGCTTTTGGAATCATTCCTCGGTCGTGACATTGAATCTCCGCCCTCTGCATTCTGAAAGCGAGCGCTTGACGCAGGGAACCTCATACCGCTCTGTGGACCGACGGCTGTTTGAGGAGTTTCCTTGACCGGGGTGGCTGAGGGTTCGTATCGTGCGGACGTAAGTAATGTAAGGCCCTGTTTAGATTTCTGCTGAGGATCATTTCCCGCCGGGGTCATCTGAGGCTCATCGTCATCCTTAGATAAGGCGATATCAGTAGGCACAGAGACAGATCGTTGAGGAAAGACATGAGGGGCTTCCACATCAATAGGTGTTTCGCCAATCGAAGTCAATCGACTGGGTTGGAAGCCGCCTGGAGTTGCAGTCTTCGCAGACAGAGCACTATTAATGCTGCGTATGTTGTTTAACCGATAGGAGCCCAAACCGCCTGGTGACAGAGCAGACCTATCAATTGCAGATTCCGCAATAGGCGTGACAGCCGCAGCAACGGTTGGAGTGCGGTCATCGGGTTTGAGGCCTGGAAACTTGAATTGATTATTAGACTGCATTCCGAACGAGGTAATGAGCTTCAGTGCCGATGTCTGAGGTGTTATCCTGGTCCCTTGGGCCGCAGCTGTCCGGTAAGGTGTAGGGGGAGTGGGCACGGAAGGCAACCTATGTGGCGGAGGCATCGCGACTGGAGTCGGAGCGTCGATCGTCCGCCGTCTCTCCAACATCTTTTGGTAGATGGCTGGATATTCGCTCGGCTCGAGATTCTGGAGTTGTGCAGGCAGCGGGCTTTGCATCTGCTCTATGAGAACTTTTGCTGGCTCTTGAGCAAGCATTCGTGCTTTTGGAGAGGTCCATGGGTCAGACGGTTCCACACCAGTGCAGGAGAAGCATCGGATAGCGAGAGATTGTTGGGAATTTTCCACCACATGTTCACCCCATCTGCGGACGAGGTAGGACTGCCGTTGCCAGTCTTCGGGGTAGATGAGGCACGTCAAGAGAACAGCGTCCATATACTGGTTCCTCGAGACATACACCTCAATAGCGTCGCTTCTGTCGCCGAGAGCGAGCATCAGAGTGGCTGCGGCATGTATGTCCCCATGGCTAAGCATCTTCTCGATGAAGACCTGAGTTATCTTCTTCGCGGTGACCTGGTTGCTAATTGTACCCAAAGTCAGCAGCATCCAGTCGAGCTTAGAATTAAGTTTGGTAGAGCCCATGATCTCCGCAAGGTAGTCAGGGTCTTCATCGAGCCATCTAGCAAGGAAAATTGCGTTCTGGCTCTGACTTGGATGTCGGCTCAGCTCGTCACGAATAAGGTCGTGAATGTCCTCGTCCCAACCAAATACACAACTCAGCATCTGTCTTCGAAGATCACTGGAGGTTAAATGGGTCTCATCGACAGTTCTCGGCGGTCGATATGGTACATCGTGCAGCCGGGCCCTAGTGAACGGAAAGAGGTCTACCAACGGCCGTTCTTCAGGACTCATGATAACTTCTTGCCTCAGGCGCGAACCTTTTCGGTTTGATCTCGAGGTAATTGGGGACTGAGAAACCTGGTTGGAGGTCGATTGAGACTGGATCCCTGTATCAAATGACGTCGTTGTGTTGTCGGTTCTACCGGCGGGCGAGATGATGTCGTTGATACTGGCCTTTATCCCGGATCTCTGTGAGCTGATTGTGGACTGAGGACTCGCGGTATTGTTACGCTCCGGTCGGGCGGCTTCAGATGCTCGTAACTCTCTCCGGGCACGGACAAGAGGAGAAGCGAGCTCTTCTTCGCTCTCGGATGTTGTCCAAAGAGGACCTCGGACATCTTCTGCTGGGGGTGTTGGTGGGATTGTGGTCGGCATATGTCGAACATTTGCGACCATTTGAGCGCGTTCAATATCATATTGTTGCACAGTGTAATCCGGGCCGACAGTGAAGAGCGTCCCAGTCGGTCCGTAGCATGCTATAGCCTTTACTCCTTCTATCGTTGGGATAGGATCGTAGGTGACATGCTTAGTCCGGACATCCCACGCCCAAGTCTTGCCCTCCGAGTACTGGACAATGCGACCGTTCTTGGACCAAGAGATCCAATTCCGGCCTGCCACATACACGTCTGAACGCTTCAGAACACGAATGACCCGGGGAGGTTCTGCTGTTGGCGGCTTTGAGACACTCCACACTCTGAGATCTCCATCTGCGGTCTGAGTAGCGAGCATATCAGATTTCTGTTTCGAGGATGAAGCATGCCACGTCAGAGTGATAATGGGAGAAGGGCCACGGGACGTCGTCAACGTGTGAAGAATGGTGAAAGACGGCTGCAGTGCTGCCAATAGGATGGATCCATTATTATACCTGGCAGTGTGTTAGGACAGTGCATATACCGCGACCTCGGAAACCTACCCTATCGCATACGTCTTGCAATCTGAGGATGGTGCTATTGCTGTAATGGGATCAAATATAGTGCGAGCTGATATATGGTCACTGGTAGAAGGTTCGAACAAGATTACTTCGCCTTTGACATTACCTGAGCAATGTGAGCGCGAGACATCCATGCCTGGGCCTGGGCCATGGCCGGGACCGGACCCATCAACTTACCAAATGCGATATTTCCATTTCTCATCCAGTGTGCAACTTTGAGGGGCTCATAGGATACAAAGCGAGAATGTTGCTCGCCTGTGAGCAAGTCCCACACTATCGCCGTTTGCCCAACATCATAGGTTACGACTAACCTGCCAGCGCCAGTCTCGCTGACATTGTCAGCGGAGATGAACTGGATGTCTTTGGTATGCTTCTCGAAGCGTCGCTCCAGGGCTAAAGTGTCATGATGCAGACACAGAACCACGGGACCTTGAGCGATCAACAAGAGGGATGCGGTCGAAGCACATGGATCGAATGAAGTGTCATCGGCGGCCGGCCTCGGTTTGGAGCTCGACGGAACCACGACTCCTTTGGCTTTGTTCGACACCGACCGCTGTCGCGAGATGCCTGCGCCTGCAGACATAGCCGATGAAGTTGGCTGGTTCGCGACTATCCGGGTATCAGCACCGTATAAATCGTACCAAACACCTCGAAAGCGTTGTGTGTACCTCTTTGGCTATGCAACTCCCACGTATGACATGGTTCCAACCAAAGCTACACCAATATATCCAGATAGTCGGATATTTCAATCTTGACTGGTTCCTCCGCCGTGCGACCAGGGAAGGATAGCAGCAGAAACAGTTCTTCTTGTGCAAGCGGCCGTCACCTCCAGATAAAGCCCAGTACCGCCGATGTAGCCGCTGGACAGGGTCGTTCTGCAGTGACCCTTAGAGGAGGCCCGAGGAGTCAATCGGCGGATACTGTGATCGAGTCAGGAGAGAAGCGATATATTGCGCAGGTGCGCATGTACTGGCCCGGCTACGGAGAAATAAGGACGATATCTGTGTGCCAAACGAACACATGAAACAAGATCTCTGGATGTGTAGATGCGCAGAGTATCCTCCGTTCGAGTACAGCCAGATGACCGGCCGGAACACCTGATCTCGTAGAGAGGCGCAGCAAAGAAAACAAAAGGCAAGTAATATTAGCAGCAATCAAAAGGTACCAACAGGCATGATGGAAACACGACTGTGAAGCTCTACTGGACCGCGGGCAGCTGATTGCAGCCCCGCCGCCCCCAGCCTGCGAGCCGAGCAGATATTGGACGCCATGGGTCGAATCATCAACAAGATGGACATCTAGCCCAAATGCAAGGTGATCTGAATGGAGAAATGGTCGAGGTGCAAGGAGGTGCAAGGAAAGGCGTAGTTGGTGGACGATGGACAGGCACAAAAGCTGCTCGGCGCTTACAATCTGGCGATTGGCGGAGAATCATGCGCTGTCACACACCAAGCAGCCTCGACGCCGCCAATCACTTTGTCCAGCACACTCAAGCATCGCTCTTCATGCCCTGGTCAAGCTTTCGTCAAAAGCATGAGTTGCTAGACCCTTGACGGGCAGCGCCGACTCCGTCCACGGGGACAAAGCCCACTGGCCTGACTTGCTACCCTCTGGCACCCTCTACCGCCGCGCCGCCGCCTCACTCCATCCTCGATCGAAGCCACCGTCGTGGCCCCGGCGGCTGTACAGCAGAGAGCATTGGAAGGATTATATACTCCGTATCGCTACGCCAGTCTCTCGATTGTCGGCTTATTGTAACATCTATCATGAACATCTACAATAGCATGATGCGGCAGGAGTGAGGTGATGAGAAGTTTTGCGAACGACACGCATTACACAAGTTTCTGCACTACTCGACGCACTATCAAGTGAATTCAAGTGAACAGGAATCATGGAGTGGTCGACGTCTTGGAGGTGAAGTTGGGATCCTGGGTTGTGCCTCCAGCTTGCAAGCTGTAAATGTACTTGCAACTTTGCATCGTCCAACAGCCTCCAATGCCTCTCAACCTTGCATCTGATATCCCCGGCTTGTCGCGCCTCACCTCTCAGGCGATCGGCTGTCCAGGTGTAGAGCTTCTCCACAGGGCATCAAAGTGCGAGCTTTAGGCCCCGGTGCGTTGTTCTCCCGCTGGCCACTTCCAGTGCAGTGAAAGCGAAAGTCACGCATATCGAGAATCTCCGCGGGAAATAGCACTATTGCCCGCCTGATTGCACCGCTTGCTCTCCATGGACTTAGTCCGGCCGCTCGAGTGAGTGATGCCAGGACCAAGACTCTGGAGATCCAAACAGGACTCCGTAGGGTATGCAGTGGTGCCGACGCATACCGCGCCTGACGAGAAACGCTTTACACTAGTCAATCTCGTTGTCGCAAGCGATTCTTGCCGAAGTTGCCCAAGTCAACTCCCATGATTGATTCACGGGTATCCCGTCCTATTGAACCGTGATTACGAGCGAATTGAGTTGCATCACCATGACCTCTCGCCATTCGCGAAGCATTTCTGTCGCCCAACTCCTGTGTGATGGCTTCTGCCTCCCCCGGAGCGGCGCGAGCCAGCAATAGGGCTCCAACGGAAGCCCTCCCCAGGGGGGTGGAGAAACATGGCGACACGGAGTTTCTGCATGGCTGGCAGATCAGCACACTCTTCATCGCAGCAGCGGACAATGACTGCATGCGCAACCATAATCACTGCTGTCAGAAAGCGTGGGCGTCACATTGGCTTTGGCTCTTTTGTATCCTGTCTCTGTTGCTTCATCACTTAGCGAGCGACACAGACGCCAGGTGCACAAAGCCTTGCCTCGAACGGCTTGACTATGCGAAGAGGAGGGTGAAGCTGCCATGGACTCTGGGTCTCTTTAGCGGGTGACCAAGAAGGCTTCCTGCATCTACGCGCCCACGCTAAACAATAGTTCTGAGCGCAGCCAATCGGCACCTGGACGCCTTGGAAAGCAAACTCGAAGCTCCCGGATTTTGACCCTTTCTAGACGAAATGTCATTGGGACTTCTCAACATCACTCGATAGCACCGTAGATAACGCTACGAACCTCGACTATCACTCTAGGTCACCCGCCGACAACCAGGGGGGTGTGCAGCTCTCCTACCCCTTGCCCAGCACCGCACAAGTGCTCGGACTTGCCTCGAGCACGCCACCAGATGCCGAGTGAATATTCTTGCTGCCCAAAGCAATGAGAATGAAAGACCAAAAATTATTGCGACCTGTTCCTGCGTCACGCCCAAGGTCCACGGCCGCAAGTTTTTCCTCGACCTAAATGCTGTGCTCCATGACGCATTTCCGCGTTTACCCAAGGAGGGAACTCTCACCCTTTGTATCCTGGTCCATGCAATCCCGCATGGGATCGTGGCACCTTTGACGAGCCGTCCCGGAATCTCGTTCCCGACGTTCGTCATTGAAAATAACGTACTCTCCGTACTTCTTATTGAAAAGTTCCTCTTATTCATGCACACTCCTAGACTCGATTCTATCACCGAACAGCCCATTTGAGCAGATGGAACGGCACGGAAAGACAAGTGTAGCACCTAGCCAGCTATACATGTGAATCATGCGCAATGACAATGTTGGCAAAAGCGATAGCCTCGTTGCAAAGAGCTTCCGACAGTTACACCCGCAACCACACCCCTGGTAGTTCTGTCATACTCGGATGTCGGCCCATCATGCAGGTCGAGTTGGCGGTGAATGAATTTCGAATCGCACTTAGGCCGTAAGTATGACAAGATTTCGCCGTCAGACGCCTTTGTGCCACTGAGAGCATATTTCGACATCATGCACAAGGTTGATATGTTGTTCAAATATGATTTGTCAACGTCGGCTGTGCCCAACTCAAGCCTGTACCTGAATGGTAAAGACATAGTTTGCAAGTTAGCTGCTGGATGGTCTCATGCATCGTGACTTTCTTGCACTAGACCTTTCTCGAATGGCGCGCACCTGACCTTCGAGAAGTGAGGCAAGCTGCAGGTCGAGGTAGGTAAGCAGACAAAGCACCTCTGTAAGTCTGGCTTTCTCATGTAACACTTCCGGTCTCTTTGGCGTGCAGCAACATGTCCCTTCGGCCTCGTGGATGTCGGAGCTCGGCATAGGTCAACTGCGTATGACGACAATGAGACCCAGTGACACAAGGTTCATATTCGGTCTGCGGTCACCACAGTGGTGACGTCCGTCGCAGAAGGTAGTTTGGCATCCGATGCTTCAAGAACGGTCACCAACATGGCACAGGAGTTGAGTATTTGTTCAATAATGCCTGTTGTGAACAACATCTTCTCCCATGGAGTAAGTAAGCACGCAAGCACTTGAAACCGCTTGAAATATCGATTCTCTCCGACTGCTACGCATGAGCTGTTGGGGAAGATTCATCCATTCTGCACCACCTGATGACGACGATGATAAGGGAATGAATGAACAGCAAGAGCTGACATTTCGCGTAGCAATCTACTGCTGCATGTTGATCTCATCCACGCACCATTGCTCTCTGACTTGGGGTCGCGCTTTAACCAGAGTCATAACTGGTCTCATCTTGAGCTTCAAAGACCTAGTGGAGGTTGTCGAATTGAGCAACCAACACTGCAGAAATTCTTTCCTTGTGCTCAGGGCAAGATACTACCCCACACGATTGGCACCCGGAAGACTCGCAGGGAATTCTGTAGACGTCAAAGCTGACGGCCACCGTGCCTCCCATTGGTACTAAGTGACCACCCTGCATCGGTCATGAATGTGAGTAATGTTTCATCCTTCATGTGCATTCTGCTCCTTGGGCGGGTTTATAGCTGTACAACTGGGGCCACTCCAGGCTTTGTGTACAATTCACCCCGGCAACTTTTGTGGCGCATACGTACACGATAGCGCCTACGCATTCAATTTTCATGCATGCTGTTGAGTGTTGTCTGGTCTTGATTATTCCTTAGCCATGGGATCAGTGACAATCTTGTGTTTAGATGGGGTGTGCTGCGAGGTCTGAGGTGACAAAAGCTGCTGGCTGCTTCTTTTCCAGACATCTTTCGTCCCTGGGTCTAATGAGGCTTTGCGATCCAATCCACGATGAATCTGTACTGGAGATGCTCGGAGAGATCATACAGCACCCGAAAAATGACCGCTTTAAGGGTTGAAGGCTGTCTCTGAAGATCGCTGTATCGATTCTCACTGCCACAGCGTCGCACCCCGTCATCAAATTCGAACAATTGTGACGCGAAAGTGATATGAGCAGCTTGATCGCCGGATATGAAGTGCACTTTGACTGTCCGTAAGACCACGGCACAATGCAAAGGACGGTTCTTCGAGAAGGGCGACTTGCATGCAACTGCCCATCCTCGGGGTTTCAATTCACGCGTTTTCCTCGTTGCTATGGGGAACCAGTAGATCAAAACTTCAAACACATACCTACATACGTGCTCTCAAATATGGGCATACATTATCAAGAGACTAATTGTGAGTCAAGACTGACATTGTGACATGTCCCAACGAGATGGAAATTGATAGTTTGTATGGTTCCAACTCTCTCGGATGAGGATTTTAGGCTGGGGAGTTGATATGAAAGTAAGAGGAATTTAAAGTTTGGAAAGTTGTTATAAACCGCCAATGCTTTGATGTCGGGTCACGAAAAGACAAGCGACTTCCGAAAGAGGCAACTCAGGGTACCGTTTTTGGGAAACCTCTGATGTCATTGTCGTTCGATGAGGAAAGTTGCAGTGAATCAACTTCAGCGCGTTGTACGGCGGCAAAAAGTCCAATAAAACGAAACTTGGGCCACATCTTTGTAAGTGATCTTTGCGAGGTAACTGCGCCAGATGCAATAATAATACACCGATGTTAATAAACAGGTCAATGTCGCAAGGAAAGGAAGCCACAGAACAGCCCTCCAGGGCCAGGAAGCGCAGTGACCACCATGCACAGCGGATGTAACCGAGATCTCCCCTGCGAGACGGTCCGAGGGCTACTAACGCGATCGAGATCGATGCTTCTTCTCTGGGTCACTCTCACGGTACAAACCATGGAGCACGATGTACCTGAGCTTATAAACGTCACGTCGGGAGATTAGACAACACCTGGAACACAGAACACTCCAAGCGACGAGACGTGCCGGTTGTCAGAAGTCAAAGATTCGAAAACAAAACAGATCTGCTCCCGTCCAAGAGTACATGAGCAGCTGAAGAAGTTATTCAACCGAGCAACACGGACAAATCAAAACTCGCCAAAGGCTGGGCCGGGGTATGAGATCGCAGATGGTGTGCTTTCCGATCTTCGATATGCAACTGCCAACAGCTGAATCTGGAGAAACTAGTGCACCGAAAAGTGTCAGCGAGATTGTGCACGTCAAACAAAGACCCACGTCAAAAAGGCCAGCCCTGGCTGGTGGTGAGTCCCAAGCTGTCAGATTCGCGAGCTGCAAGTCTGCATCACCGTTGCGCGAAGTGGGAGAAGTGGCGTGCGTCAGAAGCAGCAACTGACATTCCCTCGAGCAGCCTGGTGGTGAGCCATCTGTCATGTCATTGTGTCACGGTTGTCAATCCACTGCTCCACCCGCTTCCCCGCGTCCGCCGTCGCCTTCGACAGGACCTCAGCTGGGTCGACAAAGATGGCCTGTGTAAGAAGCAGCACTAAGGAAAAGTGACGGCCGTGACAGCCTTCCCACCTACGTTGGTGGATTGTACGTCAAATCGCGACTTGCAAGCTGTTGTAGGTGAATTTATCTGGTATCTGGCTGGCATTGCCCGAGCCAAGGTCTTTTGGTCTGTGTAATAACTTCGGATCGATGTGTTCCTAACCGGATCTGTCTATTGGTTAACGACAACGAAGTTACCCTCCAGAGACACCTTGTGTCAAAGGGTCAAAGTCAAATGTTCTTGTGTGTTGGTGTTCCCCTGAAGTGCCTTGGGTCTTGAGACGGGCAAAGCAAGCACATGCTTGCAAAAGTGGTAGCGTCGCGTTCGCGTCGTGTCGCTGGCCACGAAACAGGCAGCATCTCCGTGTGGCGTACCAAGTGGCTGGTGTGACTTGTGGACGCATGTCGCAAGTGGCTGAGACTCGGCGTTCGGTGTCTCTTCGGCCTCATCATCGGCATCCAGAGTCACGTGCATTTCAGCAATGTCACATGCAAACCATTCACCTTTTTTAGTACGCCGCGGTCTGCTCCATTCGCCCGCCGGCCTTCTTCGGTGTCTTTCCCCCGAGATACTTCCAAGATGCAAATAATTTACTACTCGTATTACCCACATTGCCATGTGGCATTCGAAATGGAGACGATGATCGCGTGGAAAATTCTAGCGAAACAAGTCGGTCCTTCCATCCGCAGCGCAACAATGCTGGCGATCGTTACTGTACTCCATAGCCACCCAAAGTTTGACGAGATGCTACTCGCGCGAGTAACCTAGGTGTGTCCACAAGCATCGGATGTATCGACAATAGATCCATGTCAGCGTTGCAATTGAAGATCTCTGCAGAGTGGAAAAAAGGGGGGGAGTTTCCTGGACGAAGCTTCTCCTGCACATGTGAAAAAGCCGGCACAACGAAGTTGGCTGGGTTTGTAGAAGGTCTCCCGGCGGATGCGGGCGCGTACTCGGTGCAATTGCCAACACCAGGAAAACTCCGAGCAGGATTAGATTACCCCTTGCGAGGACATTTTCAAATTCTACTTTGCTTTTTGCTTGCGTGTTGAGTGCTACAATAACCCACCCACAATTACCTTGGTCCGCGTCGACTCTGTGCACACCGGTTCCATCAATGAATGGGGGATCATGGGTATTTGCGAAATCGGTCCGACTACAAAGGAGAATTATTGTCGCTGAATGGGGTACAAGTATCTTTCCCCCCATCAAAAAGTCTACTTGAATAAATAAAGCGGCTTGAGTTTACGCCTGTACGCACAGGCGCGGACGCCTCTTCTCTTTCACACACCAAAGAAAGTTGTTGGGGGAAGCCTCCCCCCCGGGTGGCTTCTACCGAGTATGTCATTGAAAGCAGTTCTGAGTAGGAAAAATGCCCGGTGATTATTGATTGTTTCTCCGACTTTTTGTAACAAGCCAAAATTTAAAAAGAAGGAGGTTGGAGATACGAGGAGTAGAGTTACCTTACTATTCGTAGCGACGGGGAAATATTGGATCAACAAAAGGTTACGAAAACAAGACTTTTGGCTATGCTGCTCTCTCTCACTCTCGGTGAAACCAGAGCTGCGGTAGTAAAGTGACAGAACAGACACCCCCAATACAGGTAACGGGCGAGGGAACCCCAAGACCAACGGCACAAGAGTAGTACCACCGACGGTTTCATGTGCCGTGGTGGTAGCGGTGGTCAATACGCAGCACGGAGTAGTAATGGTGGTTCACTAGTTAGTGACGATGGTGATAGTGGCGGTGATAGTGGCAGTGGTAGTGGTGGTGGTGGTGGTGGTGGTGGTGGTGGTGGTCATGGTGACGACGGGTGATCATGATGATCGCTTGACACCATCGATTACAACACCACATTGGGGGGGGGGGGGGGGGGAGAGAGAGAGAGGGAGAGAGCGCGAAAGAAACAGAGAGAAATGACTCAGGCTGTACTACAGTACCAACTCCAAACGCTGTCCAGGTAGTCATCTGGACGAAACAGCCGAATGACTCAACCACATGGCCGATCATTATGATCAGGTACGGAGTTACGAGTTCTAACCAGTTGCGAGAATAACGTGGGGAGTAGAAAACGAGAGAACGAGATGGTGAGAGTGAGAAGTGGGAGCGGGAGCCGCGCCCGCGCGTGGGATTTTGATAGTCACCAGCAGGTACAGTATCTCAGTTACCTTTCTTTACCTTGTCCAACACTGTTCTGTTCTGCTGTTACAATTACAAGAAATGTGCAAATACTGAATAATCGCGGGATCTAATCTTTAGCACTATGAGCTTTACCAGAAATAGTTTGGTTGAAACAGCGTAAGCTATCCAATTAGCTTCATTCTGCAAATACATGAAAATTGTGTCATTTTCATTACGCCGTATACTGGCTGTCATTAGATCAAATATTCAACGCCAAAGTCGAGAGTAGCACCGAGCACGTGATTATAGCCTTCACCTGACGACTTTCCATGAAGGAAAGCACCTCGGGATTCTGACGGGAAACTGCGCTCTTACTGACCGTTTTTCGCGGGGTGATTGTGCTGATCTGTTTACAACACTTTTCAAGTACATTTTGCAGTGACTGTTGCTTCCAGCAGAAACGGTTAGGGCCGTCGAAATGCGTTGCGATGGGTTGACCTTAACGCCGAGTTTCGAGCAAGCCTAGGACCGATTAAAAGGTATTGTAAAAGTGACCCCTTTAACTATGGTCGGGGCTATCGAGGGGGATAAGCCATATCCCTTGCCCGGTAGAGAGGTAGCGGCACCCCGGTTGAATACGCTGACATTGATCGGATTCGGTTAGTTGACGCCGGTCCCGGCCATGAGGGCACCCGGTTCCGGGAATGATTGCGAGATACAATATAAAAAGAGAGTGAGACTGAGCTCCCGTGGTTTCTCTTTGCCAGGGCCCGCAGGATCAACAACGCCAAACATTCCACTCACATTGCACCGCGACGCAGAAGCACAGCAACCATGGCCGCAACTGGCGACGACAAACCCAAGCCCTACCTCCCCTTGGCCGGCGGCGCCGACGATGGCTGGTCGAAAGAGGACTCGGCGACGGCAACCTGCTTCTGCGGCGCAGTGCAGCTGGCATTCCCCACCAAAGGCCCCGGCTTACTCAGCACTTTTGTCTGTCACTGTACCGACTGCCGCAAGATCACGGCATCCATGTTTGCTTCAAACTTCAGCGTCGCGGATACACATCTGACCCATATCCGCGGCCGCGACAACCTGACCGCGTACAGCCAGTCGCGTACCATCGCCTCGGGCAAGCTGATGACCAACTATTTCTGCTCCACCTGCGGCACACTCATGTACCGGGTTGGCGAGAGGTTCCCGGGAAGGAGTTTCTTGCGCATCGGGACAGTGGACGATTTCAATCTGCACGAGACGAGGCTGCGGCCGAGGCGCGAGATCTTCGTCCAGGACCGTGTCAGTTGGCTGAGTCCCGTGGAGGGCGCGCAGCAACTTGAAGCACAACGTCCGAGGGAGTAGGTCCCTCTGCACCGCTTTGGTCTGTAAATTACAGGATGCTTTTCTACTCTCAATCCACTCGTCTCATCGCCCGTTCGGAGACTCAAGTCTAAAAGCTCTCTCTACCTGTCATCAGATCCACTAGGTATTCTGACTCCAACGACAACCTGCCTCCCCCACAGTACTGGCGGCTGCGTCTCCGTCTCAAATACCAGCTCTCCCTCCAACGAGGTCAACCATCTCCTTGATGGAGGAGACCAGGCCGAGTTCACTGCCTCACACCGGAACCCAGAACGACATGACTTTATACGTTGATATTTCAGTCCTCTGATCGCCTTCAATGATACCACCGCACCGTCGACGGACCCTGTTCATTACTCTCGTGCTGGAAAGTGCCGTGACACCCACCATGCGATTCTGTCGATTCCAGCGGTTTTGAGGTTGTAGCACACCATTTTCGTCAGTATGTCAAGAATCGGTGATGGTGTTCTGGATATATCGATACTTTCGGTCACCGGCCAGTGTAGCGTTCTCATCGTCTCTTAACCTTTTTATACAGTGAAAGTGATCAAAGAGAGAATGAGCGTAAAATTTTGCCCTGTCACATGAAGCGAGCTAGCTGATCGCTCCCGGCGAATCCAACATCGAATGCATTTTGGTGTCGATCGCACAAGCATGGCCATGCGAAGGTTGTCTCACGCAATCCACCGACAAAGACAGTCGCATTGGAGCAATTACAGAATCGACGCGTTCGTGTCGTGTAGGGAAGACTTCAAGCTGTTGATCTGAACATCTATCCTCGCACTTCCGAGAGGCCCGCGGAAAGACGCCAAAGTCAAAAACTACAGTACCTAGCGACACCCGTTCAAATGACAACCCTCTTCTCTCAAAACCAGATCAGAACTTTTCCGGTTGATACATAAATTACAGGTAGAGATGATTGGACTGTGGGAGAAACACGCGCTCAACCGCAAGAAGTAAAGTCTGAACAACAAGATGGATACTTTCTAACTTTATTTGCATTAGTCCGGTGTCCATCAAAGGTGACTTGTTACAGAATGTTCATTCCTACTCGTACAGTACGTACCTTGGGTTCAAATCACACGGCTAGTGAACGAGACGCAGTAGCATATGTTGTTGCCTCCAGTGTAAAAGATGCCCCCGTGAAATTTGCTTCGAAAAAAGTATTCCGTAATCAGCCTAAAGAGATGCCTCTACCGGGGCGCTTCCACACAGTGACCACCTGTACCTACTAACCTGAGCCGAGGAAGGATACGCATGTGTTTTGCCCTTCATTTGCTGTTAGCAGGCTCTTGTCCTGGCCCCCCCCGGGTGGACAGTCACCCCCGGCCAAAGCACCAGTCACACCCATCTACTCTACTGCACACAGTAAAAGGGAAAAAGGAAAAAGGTACATTGGTCAGTCATCATCCATTATTAATCAGGCTGTGGGTGGTAGGGGTTACTAAGAACTAAAACGGTACTGTGCAAAGTGCCTCGTTCGGTTGGGAGAAAGAATGAATTTGTCCCGGATAAACGATTCGATGTCTGTTTTCTTTATTAAAGCACCGACTACTAATAAATAAATCCTTTCCGCGAGTAGTTAGTAGGTGTAGGTGAATGGCGGATGTGCCTCTACGAGTAGTAACTTGTATCTATCTACGCTTTCCGACCGACCTCGGTTTGCCCATGGGGAAATTAAATGTAGGGTACCTGCGAGCAGTGCCTCTGATGACCTGGAACATATCCGACACTGTGGTGTGTACTCCGAGCGTCCGACGACATGAATCCGACCCGAATCTCTACCGGTACTGGACCTGAAGTTCCCCCAAGTAGGGTAAGTAACCGGCCGATCATCCTTTCAACCGGATTTAAATGACACCAGCCGAATGCTCTTTGGAGTTTCGGTTTCCCACCCACCCACCGACGAGTCAAGAAACGAAGTAGTAGGGTAGGTAATGATGATGATGATAATATCGTCACGTCAGTGGCGGTATGTTATACGAGTAATAAGTGTGCTAAGAGGGAGTGTGAAGGCGCGGAGTCTACGTACGAGCACCTCCAAGAAACCCCCCGGAAAAGGGAGCCTGTGCGGAGGTGGCGATTAAACAAACCCCGATTTCGCAGGAACCAAAACAACCACCCAAGTCAGTCAATCGACCGACCAACAAACCTTACCTACAGTACAACCACAAGAACTTTGGACTGCAGAAGATCTTCTTGTCTCTCTCTCTCCCTCCCTCTCTCTCTCTCTCTCCAACCAACAGAAACTTTGTTTCTCGGTTCTTCCGTCTTGTGTCAATAATGACATGACTTGCATGACTCGGTTCGCCTGTCATCGACCCGTTCGACTCAGCGACGCGGCGCTTGTGATGTCGTCGATCGCCTAACATTTCCAGCTGGGACCGACGAGTTGACAGGTTTGCTTTTCACCACTCGTAGCAACTCCTGCTTACTAGGTCAAAATGAGTCAACACTTTGTACCTAGGTACGGACGTAGCGACGTTTGTACACTGACAAATGGATCCGTAAATAGTTATCGATGATCCTGTTTTCTTTGACATGTGCTCTCCGTTTTTTGTCACTCCTTTAAACAAACAGACAAGATTAGACGAGAAAGAGAGAGAAGGGGGGGGGGGGGAAAGAGACGACAACAAGAGAAAACCACTCGATCGGCAATCGACACCGATCAAGCCTTTGATCAATCTGACCACCATCGTCTGAGATTTGTATTGTAGATATTACATGCATAGTAGATGCTCCGTAGCGTGCCCGCGGATACAACAGATGCTGGGGCATGCTGCTACTTGCTACCTTAGGGCACCTAAAGTTGGGCATCAAAAACAGACCACGGTCACGAGGGGGACTCATCAAAGTTGCCTGCAGGTAATAATACGGCGGACGCCTCCTTTTTTTATTTATTTACGGAGTAAAGCCAGCCAGCCAGCCAGCCGGCTGACCACTTCTAGCAATACCACCTTGACCTGTAAAATGGATAGTAAATAAAAGGGTGGCGAGGACGCCGACGACGACAACGGAGGGTTGCCTATCTGCCTAGCTTGACTCCTTCCTCCCTTTGTCGTGTTTCTCGTTGGGCGCGACTGAACGAATGATGATGATGGTGATGATGACGACGATGATGATTCGTTACGTCGGGGGAAGGAAAAACGAGGCGAGCGGTCTCAAAGAGAGATGGAAAGATGGCAAAAAACCAAAAAAAACCAAGGAAAACCAAAACAGGGTTTACAAACGCGCGCAGGTGACCTGACTGACTACTGTCCATACCCAAACTTACCCCCTTATCAGTACGTACCTTGCCATATCCAAGGCAAAAAAAAATAAGAACATGTGCAAAAATCAACAGCCTTGTACCGTAGGCAGTGAGCCGCCCAACAGTCAACACATCTGTTCACACTCCACATCTCCATAGAAAACAATTTCACTTTCGGAACAAGTCCGTTTGGACTGGGTGTTCAATACAAATCAACGATAGAATTGATTGAAAAATTAAAACTACAAACATAAACACTATATTCGTCCATCGAGGTCACCAAATTCCTGGTCTGATCCTCGGGAGCTTGGAGAAATGTATTCATCCAAGATCAACATGTCATAGCCCGTGAAAACAAGGCCGTCAATAGTAAACGGGGGTATCGTCAAGAGCCTTCATACCCGAAGGTATATGCAAAATGTTGCCCATGTGTTGTTCATTCCCATCACCCATGAACAACATGATTCGCTTTCGCTGAAAATGATCAAAATCCAAGTCAAATAATACAACATCAAGATCGTAAGATGCCCGAGAAGGTTCCGAGTCATGGGGCCAGCCCATAACAGAAGTCGTCGACTTTGCACAGCCCTCACTGAGGTCCGTTAAGGCTGCTCAATCCACGGCGAACATTTGTCTGCCGTCGCTTCAGTGTGCTGGGCCGACGTGACTTTTCTTCACTGGGGCCAGCGAAGCGGACTGTCTTGCGTCTTGACCCGGCTTGTTGCTGAGAGGCGGCCTCCTTCTCTTGCAGATCCCGGAGGAAGGCAATCTGCTCTTCGGTGGTGAGTTCCTTCTTGGGAGGAGTCACCGCCGGGATGGTCTCGATTGGTAATGACTCGGGGGTGCAGAGAAGGTCGTCGTCTGAGAGGTAGGAACTTGGCTCGGCACCAAATGATGACATGCACGACCTGTAGGGGCTAGGCAGCCATGAAGAGTTGCTGCTGTCGCGTCGCATCGCCACCGACGAAGGATGCGAGGTGACTGTAGAGGAGGCATTGCTGTCTGATCGGACGAGGCCTTGAGACGATGGCCACGACGATGTCGGCGACGCACTCAAAAGTGCAGAGTATGCAGAGGTGGGAGCGTACGAGGTATAGTTGTAGCATGAATTGGAAGTGGTGGAGTCGCGCGAGTCAGAACGCGACATGGCCACCGATGTCATGGCTGGCGTGATGGTGGAGGTGGGCGATGAGAAGAACATCTTGTATGATGGTATCAAGTACTCCGACACGCGACGCTGAGGTCCAGCTTTATGAGCTGAGATTCCGTGGCGGATGTGGTGTTTATGATGGGTGTGTGTAGCCAGGATGGTCAGTCGGACCTTTGTTTTGCCCTTTGGACGGAAGTAGGGCCCTAGATGAAGGGATGACTGCTTTGCGGGCGGTGATGCAATATTGACACGGAACGGGAGGCGAGCAGGAGACGGCCTGCAGTCGGTTAATAATACTAACGACCGCGCGCGTTTTTGCCGGGGTGCGGTGACTCGGACTTGGGCAGAGATTTTGATCGGTGGGTTTGCCGCGGAATGAACCAGGGTGACTCTCGTACACGGTAGCCGGCCGACGTGGTAGGCTCCAAAGACTGGCTGCGTAGATATATCGCTCAGTGTGACGAACTCACAGGCGTTTGCAGCTCGCTGTTCGCAGTATGCCCTTTGGTATGCTGGAGTAGAGTCGAAACGGAAGAGGACCAGAAGGGCTTGGTGGATATATGTGAATATGTATCCCGAAGGCAAAATTGATTAAAAAGTCAAAAACTGACTGTCGCCCCCTTCCCCGTGCTTCCTTTTGATTGAAGTCTTATGGATGGATATCGGTATGGGTATGAGGGATGGCGAAAACCCGGTGTGGTCCCTAGTTCGGATGCGACTGTGACCTCGGTCGGTCCAGCTCGGGCCTGGGTGGATGCCGTGTCTCTCGAGGGATCGGAAGGACAGATGGGGCGCGGGTATAGCTTTTTCGGGCGATGGGGGTGAGAGAAAGTGAGAAGTGTGCTAGTCCCGTCAAAACGCCAGTCCGCTGCCGGGGGCTTCGATTCGATGGGTCCAACAGTCTTGTCACTTTTCTGGCACCGCTACCATGGTTCCGCGATGGAGCTAGAGCACCTCGTAGGGGAGGCTGGTGTACGCGGAATGCGGCCCTGGCACCGATGGTTTCAGCCCAAACAGTGAATGAGCGCAGGGGGGCGTCTATACTGGCTAAATGAGAACAGGGAGTATGGCCAACAGACCAAGTCCTTCTCTTGCCAGCTGCCAGGAGAGGGCGCTTCTTATGTTGATAGAGGCAAGGGAGAAGCAGGCGTCAAAGGACTGACCCGCGCCGAGGGGGGATGCGTTTGCGGCCGTCTGGTTTGGTAGGCTCGTCCGTTCAGCGTCCACCGTAGAGCGTCCAGCTGGCATGCTCTGCCCTGGTGTTGGAGCAACGGATGATGTGCAATGCCTGGTGCGAGGCCTGGTCTCTGGGTGGATGGGGTCGGTCTACTGACCGCCGAAAGAGTCGAAGCGTAAAACCAGTCAATGAGCTGTGTCCAGGAGATGGAGGGTTTCGTACCAGCGAGAGGGCCTGAGAGACGGGAAGACCCTTGCTCGCCTGCGCGTTCACCGTCAGTTCGCTTGCAAGGGGACTCCCTTAGGTGGCTGACGGGGCCGCACGGATGGCGCCTGACAGACTGACAGTGGAAGCACGGGGCGAGATCGATTCTCGACAAAAAGCAACGGCGTCCTGCGAATGGAAAACCCCACGTTGGCAATGGGCGACAGGCTGCTAAGCCAGGGCACACAGGTCAACCAACGGGTAAACGGCGGCCTAGAAGTGTCTCGGTGACCCGGATGGCTAGCATGGCCAGTCCCACGCCAGCGAAGGAGTGTCGAGTCGAGATTCGTGTCTCTGCCTTTTTGCGTAGTGCCGCCAATGGGACTGCGAGATTGGAATGGATCGAGGCAGTGAGGCAGTGAGGCAGTGATAATCATGGGATGAGACACACATTGTTGGCGACGAGACAAGTGGGATGCACGGTGAGCACCGAGACCCTACGAGGAGAGGTGTTGTTGCAGTTGCACAGCGAAGCACAGCACAGCGTAACAATTCTCCCCCGTGTCTAATAAAACACAGTCATACCGCTGAACAATCCCAACACCCATAGGCCTATACAACAAACACCAACCAGCACTGCCTCCGTACGACTATTCGCGTTCCTATCCAAGGCCCGGAGGGATTACGTTACTCGCAAGGAATCAATAATAGTTCATCCCGTGCCACCCTCCCCGTTCATTCATTTTCCCCCGGACAATAAGCATGTCGGACATTCTCGACATCGGCATCGTAATCATTGTCGCCAGCTTTGAGCATGTCCGTCAACCCACCCCGGAGATCTGCCATTTCGTATCGTTGCGGTGAGTTCTCAGTGATGACTTCAGCAGCAGGGGTTCCCCTTGTCGTGTGTCTACAGTCAGCGGTCTAGTATAGGCCAGGGAGGCCCAAAACAGGCGAGAAATGTGGCTCAGTATTCTTGCCTCATCCCACCTCACGCCTTGTTTCTTGCATACCGTTCAGATGCATTACCCACGCCCATGAGCTGTCATGTGCAGCGCCCAGCTGTTCTGACTCACAGTTCTCGAGCGATTGCTGCCCAAAAGATGGAGTGCTCGTCCTCGGAGAGTCGTAGGCAGTCCTTAAGCTTCCCCACGACCCTCCAACATTGAGGTCGGTGGATGTCGGGCGCCAGAGAATATAGTGTAGACCATCTACCGAATCAAGACAAGCAGACTTGTTCCCTTCCGAGATGAATTGGTGGACCACTAGGACATGCCCTTTCATCTCGCAGAGCGACTCCCCAAGCCACCCCGGCTGTCCATGTATCAAAGCAAGCCTACCGACGATCCGTCCGGAGGTACACTGTATGGTCCATGTTCGGCGTGTGTAACAGGCGACTAAAAAGCCTATTGTCACAGCCTTCCGAGATTGTTCTCTCCCTTAGCGAAGGATCCGGCCGCAATATGGCGGTTGAATTCCCTTGGACTGGCGCTCCACTTCCAATGATCTGGGAACGGGGAACGACGGGAGAGACAGCTCAAGCTTCACTTTTCGTCGAGGTGAAGCACTGGAGCCCTCGACCTACGAGTACTAGATAGTTAGTCGGAATTCCCCATCCTCGGGCAGGTATCGGCAATTGAGCCAAAGTCCCCGGCAAGTCTCGTCTCGGGGGGCCGCCTGGTACTTTGCCACCAATTTTTCGCTGAAAGGTACCTTGACCACCTCAGGCCTGGACATGTGAAATACCCACTGGGAAATTCCCCCAGCCCTCGTGTCCCAATCCACAATGGTCAAATCTTTGGTGTCGCATCCGCCGGTTTGTCGAAACCGCTCCCTTTTGTTGCGCTTGGCCCCTGCTACGCTCGTCTCTTTGATTCTGCTTCCGCGCAGACGGTGCGATGCAGGGGTTGCTATCCAGTATCAGGATGTTACCATGGCCATGGAATTTCCAGAATGAGAAGAGAAGAGTTTTTGGTGGGTATTTCCAATTCCCAATCGAGGTGTTCCGTGGGTAAAGGTCCAAGCGGCCTAGTTAGTATCTCGATTGCCAGATACAGAAAAAACTCGGTGGTCGTCGGTGTGAGCTTCGCAAACACTTTCCGATACAATACTCAGGGTCTTCCAATAAACCCCACCGGGGGATTTTTTCTATTGTACTGGAACGTGGCCGACGACGGGCCGATGGTTGAGCCGCGGGTGCTGACGCGGCCACCTCCCGGCCTCTGTATATACCGAGCCCAATATGGATGAATCACATCTGTGAGTTTTTTCATGTAGCATTACGATATCCCAATGGTGAGCAAGGTCTCATCCGCTATCACTGTTTCCTAAGCAAATAGATGTTACATCTTGTCGGTTTGCTCGTGGATGATTTTTTTCTATGTTCGGGGTGTGTACGCCGAGGTAGTCTGCTACAAATAGTCGAGGCTCCAAATAGAGGAGCACTGTGGTAGACTCCGCCGACTCAGTGTCGACGAGTGGGACATGGTCTGGACCGGGATAAATGACAGACAGCAAATGAGACGTTCCTCACTACCCTTACTGTTCTCACTGGCAGGAACCAAGGTGTACCCCTAAAATGGTCGATGGGAGTCCAGGTTCCTCGCTACAGACCCGCCAAATGTCCCTGGTGTATGCACAATAACTCGCGCTCGATACTCAGGACTAGACCAGCAGTTCCCGCGTGTTGATTCTTGATTGCTCTGGCAATTCCACACACTTTCAGCGGCTCAATTTACGCAACCAATTTCACTGCAGGACGATACCCGAGAGCGCATCGCCCGATGTGGCCAATCTAGGAAGCTGATACCGAAGCCGACATATGTATGCTTCGCATCCTGCATGCCATGATGAGGCTGCACTAGCTCAGATGCAACTGCGTCTTCAAAAGATTGATGGTTCAATAGGAGACCCTGGTGTATCTGCATGGTCAGCAATGAAGCGACACGCAGCTGGCTCGCAGGCAGTTCTGCCCTGATCATTGACCACTATTTGACACTCCAAACCGAGACAGCTGAAAGGAAGAGTATAGCATCTGCAATGACACAGCTTTCCGGCCGCAGCGCAGCCCAGTCTGCTAGTGTCGTTCAATCCCTTGTTTTCGGGTTCTTGATTATCCAACTGGACATGGATGCGGCTCCGATGAAGCCCAATTGACCTCTTCGTTGGGTGCCGCCCGCTTCCGTGCCAAAGCTCTTACTTCCCAAAGCTGTCCCGGACACCGTGCTCCCCGGATTCTTCCTGTTGTGGGGAACCTTTACGAGCTCGCATGCCATGTGTGCGAAATCGCCCACGACTGCCGCAAACACATCCGGGGACTCGCCTGGCCAGTAAAGTGTCAGGTTTGGGGGATCGTTTAGGGACAGCCTTTGCTAGTTTTCGTGCGGAAGAGATCGTTTTTCGTGGTCAAGCATGCACCCCACACAAGTGCTTGAACCCTTGTTTACGGCGATGATCCTGAGCTCGAATTCCTAGTTCTGACTTTGGTATGCGCCTGCGTTGTCCGGAGCAAACGGTGGTGCCCCGGGCTGCACACGGCACAACAACGTGGAATCTCGACTTTGACGGATGGTTTCCTTGCGGTGGAAAGTGTGGCACGGCTCATGCTGCCCGCATCTTGCAGCTGCAAGAGCACTCTAAACCCCGAGCTCGGAGCTCGCGGGGGCCTATTTTGCCGAATGCACGTGGAATGCCTTGTCACGTGACCAAACATATTGGCATTCGTCTTGCCTCGGCAAATATTTGCAGGGTTCAAGTACCTCCGAAATGCGGGGCACCAAAATAAACAGACCAGCTCCTGGCCGGGACAGATGATGTTGGAACTCACGTCTATCTGGATGTCTGTCAAGACATTCTGACGGCAGAAGAAGGAACGTTGTGGATGGGGTCTCGATTGCAGCGGCAAGTGGATGACCAGTACCTTTCTCCCGAGGCTGAGGTTCCGGCATGCTGTTGGCTTCTCGCACCCATTGAGCATGAAATGACTCCGCTACTGTTGTTGAATGGCATTCTCCTCGTGCGATTATTAACTGGTCTCTGAAATGGGGTTTGTGTTCGTTGTTGCTGATGTGACACTTGGGGAAATAGCTGCTTGTTCTCTACCTCCCAAAAGTGAAAATATACTGCTCTGAAGCAGTTTGCCAGGCAATTCAAAAATTCCATCAAGATTCTCAACCCCTTCGTCTACACTTACTACATGAACCTTTTTGCGACTTTGACTCATGGTCACACACACCAGATTGGTGCCTTTATCATCAAGGTAGGTGGGCCTGGTGATCCCAAAGGAAGCGATGGTAAGGAACGCACCGCACTTATGGCACAACACAACAAACGGAATAGGCTCCCAGTGAAGGCTTGTATATCAGCATAAGCTTGTACAAGAGAAACCATCGGACAATGTAACGTTTGTCTCAGGTTGAGCCAGGACGGGTGAACCAATGCCCTGTCTACCATGAGTCGATGTCATCATGGCCCATGGTGATGCTCGCCCAGTGCATTCGCCTGGGTCTCCGGACGCTAGCCCAGCAGCGTCCTCATGGGGACAGTCGAAGGAGTTTGGAAGAGATAGTACGCTGTCCCTGGGTTTGATCTACTGCCCTTCCTATCCTCTCGTACCGCAATCCTTCAAGACAAGGCAGCCGGCAACCAATCTGCTTTGTCAATTCCCAGCAGGCCAGACTGTGAGAGCCGATGCAATGTCTGCACCACCATAGTAACAGTCACCTATCCTATATTGTTACGTTTGTCGTGTACCAGCGTGGCAGCGGCTTCACTCGCCAGCACATCTATACAATGCAGTCACTCCCCGCCATCATCAGATGTGAAGGAGTCGCCACTGCCTTCACGCTGGCGTCTTAAGTAGCATGTATGGATCATCTGACACTTTGTACTCTGTTCTTTTCATCGATGCCCTTTGATACCCAGGAGCGAACAGGAGCGAAACAAATTCAACCTGTTCACAACCATGCCGGACTATTTCTACGCCACTCCCGAGTTCCCCAAGGCCATTGCGCCCTGGGAGTGGTACCAATATCCTCCGATCGAAGCTGGGGCACCGAGACCGTGGTCCGAAACACGATTAGGCAATCTTCCATCGTTCCTACTGAAGGAAATCCTGGTCTACCTCTGTGAAGCCCGATCTGATCAATGCGATGTCACTGCCCCGAACAAACCGAGGCGAGGCGAAACCAAGACCCCGTTTTCATACTTTGTTCGACACACTACTGGCGTACTTGGGACATGTTCACAGCTACGAAAAGAAACCCTGACCTTTCTCGCAGCGACGACCATCCATACCTCGCGGGAAGTGCTCGAACTGCCATCCTTGCCAGCAGAGATCGGCCGACATAACGTGACGTGGATTCAGTTCCTCAAGGTGGACACTCACTTCTTCCTGAAGACGCGGGCTGAGCGGCACTTCCCTGCCATTTTGGGCTCTCTTTGCAATGATCTTCCGAATCTGATGCGATTCCAATTGATCAGTGACTACGCAACCAACGCTCGCCCCCTTGCACATTCCGAGACTCATGATTTTGCAGCAACGACCCGTTACGAGCAGGAGGTCAGAGCATTGTTGCGCTTCGGAGCATTCCTGATCCTACGGCATAAGAATCTTGACCTGTTGGTGTGGCCTTGTGACTCAGGTCCGACATATGAGAGCGGCCAGCATCGGACGAGGGTATACATTGATGTCATCGCGAACACGATGAGGACTGGTCGTCAAGCCTGCCCCAGAAGGACCCACCCTGATGGAGACGAACTGGAGATGGTCGAGGTGAGTAATCTTTCAGATCATATCGCCCTACAGCTGCTAACATTGCGTAGGATCGCATTCTAAGCGCTACAAAACTGCGTCGTTACCTATGGGCCGAACTCCCAACCGTCCCTTTCAACGAGTTCATCATTTCAAGTGATGGTTTTTCTTCTGAGATCGACGAAGGCCATAGGTGCTTTGCAAAAGTTGACGACGAAGGATACTGGTATTCTCGTAGTCAGCACCGCGAGAGACCCAGATTCGTTCCCGTCGATGGGCTGATCAGGATGTGCCGCAAGCATTGTCAGAATGTCTGTGGCGGTACGCAAAGAGAATAGCGGCCCATATTGTGTATGGAGAAAGTGGTCAAGTCGGGACTCAGGACCTATGAAGTTGGATCTTGTGTTTGAGGCGCCTGCTTGCGGAACACGCTGGGATGGAATCGGGGCCAGGACTTCCATCAATATCAATTAACGGTGTCGACACCGGCGACTTGGAATGATTGACGATTTTGTATTGCGAGTTGGATAAAATCCACGTTCTTCTGTCTCAGCGAAGGCGTAGGGTGCAGGAGCAAATGTCGGTGTCGCTTTGGTGCCAGTATGATGTCGCAGTCCAGAAAACAAGAACTAGCTCCAACGTGGCGACTGCAATGAATCAAACACCGTTCGGAACCACCGTCGTGAGGCTAGGAGCTGGTACCTAAATCGTAGCGTCGTTCCTGATCCTAACGGTACTTGCCGTCATCTGAGATGTCCTCCATCGTCGTGCCGACGTAGGCTTCTCGATGTTGCATTTACACAGAGTCGTGACGAAGGCCAATGTAGATCAATCCTCTTGTAACCATCGATACGCCAGATCATTTCGCCCAGTAAGAGATGGAGCACATTCGGAATGAAGCCGGGAGACTTCAGAAGTCTCCGCCGAACTGCGTGATCAAAGAAGGCTCTAGGACATCTAGACTCTCGACTACTCCGGCAGCAACATGTCATTTCGTGCCGTATGTAACTCGGGGCAACGTTGGACGTGGGCTAGATGCTCATGGAGGGCTACTTGAGTTGGCACAAATAGAAAATGAGGCCACGCTGCAGGTACAGAAGATACGGCGGGTCTCTGGACGACACCGATGAAGGGCCAACGAAAAAGGGTCAACGCAGGGAGTGACTGTCAACTACTTTGGAGCGAGGACACAGTGCAAGACCCAGTACCGAAGGTATCAACTCCTCATGATAGATGCGTATGTTGTTGACCTGTCACGGTGCATTTGAGTTCCGCGAAAAGTGACACCGTCGATCTCCATGCCTAAAGCAAAGGCCTTTCAGGCTACTAAGTAACTAGTATGTGTACCGCAGGGAAGGTCGATGCGACACAGATTCATCTCGAGGTTCGCCCGCCATCAACGGAGTGCACCAGCCGGTGAGCGCAGGAGTTCTTCCCAATGGGCGTCCTGCAGGTCGGAGCATCTTCATTTCACCATTTTGTGAATTTTCATTGTTGGGGTCCTCGTTCAGGCTCACAACTCTGGGTGAACGTCGGTCCGGCATGCCAATTCAGTGTATCAATGCATTTCTCGAACATAGTGCACGAAGGGGTTGACGGTGTCGGTTAGGTGGGACGATTGGGCACAGGCGAAGAAGTCTGGTGATTGTGTGGAATGCGCGCAGTCCCTCGGTATGCTGATGGGCAGAAGAATGAGTTTCAAAATATCGGACCAGCTTGCAAGCGACAGCAGCACAAAGCAGTTGAGGCGCCCCAGGCGATTGGACAGTCGGCCAAAAAGCGACGTCCCAAGCTAGTATGCCCCTCTGAGTGCAGAGCAATTTAACCAAGGCGTGGGTAAAGGTCGTGGTGTGCTTGGTACCTTGGTCCAAGACATTCGGCCGAAACATCGGCCATTTGTACTGATCATCAGCGCAGACTGAGCCCGTCATCACGTTCACTCGATACTCGAGGTAAATCCGCACATGATGCTATTGTCGAGTTGACGTGGTACTGAAGGATCTCATGCGGTGCGTGAATCAACAGCTGAAAAAGCAAGTGGAAGGAGGACGGGAATACACCTGCTTGGAAAGATCAGTTCGAGATACCCGTTTGGAAATGGTCGTCCGTCCCGGCCTGCGGATAGTCGTCTCCCTCCCTGTGTGACGCCGGTGCCTTGTAATAAAACCATATTCTCTAGGTGACACACCGCGAAGGATGAGGCATCACAGGAAGCGCAGACCCGTACCTATAGGACTGGTCTTGGTGAGACCATGCTGGCGACCCTCGCGCCATGCCATGCAACGTCTCACTGATACTGCAGATAGGATCCTGTGAGAAAGGGACGTTGGTTCCGGACGGGAGACGTCGATCCGGGATCCGATAGGGCAGCATGTATTTGTAGCTCAGGTACGCTGTTGGAAGGACGATGTCGTCGGTACAGTATGGACAGGACGGTCGTGGGTAGCTGAAAGCGGCGAACGTCGCCCATACCAAGAGTCTCGTACTCGGGAAAGTTGTTACCTGGTACTCCGTAAGAGCAAGAATAAAGGTGGGACGGAGATGCTCGGGAGCCTCGATATCCGGGCGAGTCTGGGCGGATGGAGCCTGGCAATCTCGCCCATCGGGTTTGGCACTGGCTGCCTGATGCTCCCTAAAGGCGTTTAAGTTCCGCGTAGCGAGGGGCGTGTCTTTGGGCGGGCTCGGTTTCGTATACCATGCCCATTTTAGGTCGAAGTCCACAGCACGCAACTCAGCCTCCCTCGTTCCCACGAACCACTCCTTCGTACTCGTATCCCATCTACGCATCCTCGTCTCCTCCCGTTGCCTATCAGGCTATCTGGCCCATCGTCGCATTCGGATCCAGGCGAGGCCAAGCCCATCAACTTGCTCGTTTGACTCATCTATGTCACTACGAAAACGAGGCCACCTACGCTGTTGGACGCGCACGGCGCAGCGCCCTCGGGATCCTCCCATAGCCTCAACCAATGAACGATTAGGCGAGATTGAATGCGAGTAGGGGAAAACAAAAGGTGGGAAACAAAAAAACATTATTGCCATCGACATCATGCTAAACTCTCCTTTTGCGCCAATCGCTGTCGCCTTGTCCACCTCGTATTCTCTCCGCCGGCTTCCGTCCGTGTGTATCTCACTATTCTCAACTTCATATTTTCTTCCTTTAATGTTCTCTCTGCCTTTCTCTGTCCTTTGGGTTTCTATCGATATCGATTTCTCGTGAGGGATATGGCATGCTGATTCACAATATCTTCCCCCAATCTTAGCGAGACCTCCTCGGACCCGTTTCCACTGGGCGAGTATTCCTCTTGCAACATGTCAACCTTTCTCGCTGGTAACATAACCACCAACTATGATCGAAGTCGCCGAACAGTCGGGGCATCTCCTCAGGACCCGGCTGCAGACTACCCCTATGCCGACAAGACCTTTTCAACCGACGGCGGACCGGTGGTAGACGACAGCCAGCAGGAAAACAGAGAAGTGCGCGACCTTGCACGACAATACTCACGCACTTCCACAGAGATTGGCTTTCATCCTTTTGACAGCGCCGGCGTCGATTCGGAAGTCGATCCCAACTCCGACAACTTCAATGGCCGAGCATGGACCAAAGCGATGCTGAAACTCCAGAAAATGTCTGGCCAGGAGAATGTCGGAAGATCTGCTGGCTTCGCTTTCCGGAATCTCTCCGCCTTTGGCTTTTCAAAGGGTAGTGACTTCCAAAAGACGGTCGACAATTACATTCTAGCTGGAGCCGATCTTGTCCGGTCTCTTACTGGCAACAAGGGCCGTCGTGTTGATATCTTGCGCAATTTCGAAGGCGTGGTACAGCCCGGTGAGATGCTGGTTGTGCTTGGCCCTCCCGGATCCGGCTGTTCGACTTTTTTGAAGACAATTGCGGGAGAGACGCATGGCTTCTCGCTGAGCGACGACACCTATATCAACTACCAAGGTAAATTGTGGTTCTCTCCGATGTTCAATGATCATTTACCAATCATATTTTCCCTCTAGGTATCAGCTACAAGCAAATGCACCACAACTTCCGAGGCGAAGCTATTTACACAGCTGAGCAAGACATTCATTTTCCCATGCTGACTGTCGGCGACACCTTGTTGTTTGCTTCTCGTGCCAGAACTCCGCAAAACCTGAAGCTTCCCGAGGGAGTCACCAAAGGCATGTATGCAGCGCATCTACGAGACGTCGTCATGGCCACTTTTGGCATTCGACATACCATCAACACAAAAGTCGGCAACGATTTTGTCCGTGGAGTCAGCGGTGGTGAGAGAAAACGAGTCTCGATCGCTGAGGCCACTCTCAGCGGTGCTCCGTTACAGTGCTGGGACAACAGTACCCGAGGTCTGGATTCAGCCAATGCCATTGAATTTTGTAAAACCCTTCGAACATCGACTGATTTGAATGATACCACTGCGGCTGTGGCCATCTATCAAGCTCCTCAGAGTGCCTACGATTACTTTGACAAAGTTATTGTGCTCTATCAGGGCCGTCAAATTTATTTTGGGCGAACAACAGACGCTCGTCGCTACTTTGAAGAGATGGGTTTTGAGTGTCCCAAGCGCCAGACAGATCCCGATTTCCTCACATCTATGACCAATCCAATTGAGCGTATTGTCAAGAAAGGGTTTGAGGGAAAAGTGCCACGGACCCCTGACGAATTCGCAGAGCGTTGGCAAAACAGCGAAGCCCGTCGACAACTTCTCAAGGAAATTGATGAGTTCGAGACGGCCAATCCTATTGGAGGGCCAAATTTCCACGCGTTCCAACAGTCGCGGCGTATTCAGCAGTCCAAAGCCCAGCGCAAGTCTTCTCCTTACACTCTGTCCTACGGAGGTCAAGTCTCACTATGTCTATGGCGAGGCTTCAAGCGACTCAAGGACGACCCTAGTATCACCATCACCCAGTTATTCGGCAATTGTGTCAATGCGCTTGTTGTTTCCTCACTATTCTACAATTTGCCAGCAAATAGTGATTCCCTCCGTGCCCGAGCCTCACTGATCTTCTTCGCGGTCCTGCTCAACGCTTTCGGAAGCGCCCTTGAAATCCTCACTCTCTATGCACAAAGACCAATTGTTGAGAAGCATACCCGTTATGCACTCTACCACCCGTCGGCTGAGGCATTTGCTTCGATGCTTACAGATATCCCGGCCAAAACTCTCAACGCTATCGGATTCAACTTGATTCTTTATTTTATGACCAATCTGCGTCGAGAACCAGGCGCCTTTTTCTTCTTCTTGTTCTTGTCCTACGTGCTCACACTGACTATGAGCATGTTGTTCCGTTGTATTGCCTCTGTGTCAAGATCCTTGATTCAAGCACTGGTACCGACGGCAGTATTGATGATTGCCATCGTTGTCTATACTGGTAAGCCTCTTCTAGAGTATCAAGCACTCCAGATCAACACTGATCCTCTCTAGGCTTCGTCATTCCTGTAAATTACATGCACGGTTGGGCTCGATGGGTAAGCAACCTCTCAACATTGCAACGCAACAATCCGCTAACGTGCCACCAGATCAATTATGTCAATCCGACTGCATACGGCTTCGAAGCCTTGATGGTCAATGAATACAGTCACCGGGACTACCCTTGTTCGACATTCGTACCTCCAGCGCCTCAATTTGGGAACGGATCCTCGGTCCGCCAGATATGTTCCGTTGTCGGTGCTGTCGCAGGACAGACTACGGTCAACGGCGATGATTACATCGGCATCTCGTATGAATACTACAGGTCGCACAAATGGCGAGACGTCGGAATTCTCTTCGCCTTCATGATCTTCCTTCTGGTTGTGTACTTGGGAGCTACTGAGCTCATCCAGGCCAAAAAATCCAAGGGCGAAGTTTTACTGTTTCGTCGAGGTCATAAGCCCGCCTTCCTAAAGGAGCGAACCTCCGACGATGAGTCCGCAGCTACTGAACCGTCTGTCGCGCTTGAGCGCCAGCAGACTAAAGACGAAGAATTGACACGTCAGGTTTCGGCAGTCATTCAGAAGCAAACGTCGATATTCCAGTGGAGAAACGTGTGTTATGACATCAAAATCAAAGGTCAACCTCGGCGCATCCTCGACCATGTCGATGGTTGGGTCAAACCGGGCACCATGACAGCTCTAATGGTATGTGTGGATCAGTTCTGGGTTTGCGTGTCGAGATCTAACCGACTGTTTAGGGTGTTTCAGGCGCTGGCAAGACCACTTTGCTCGACTGTCTGGCCACACGCGTTACCATGGGTGTCATCACCGGAGAGATGCTGGTAGATGGAAAGCAACGTGACGAGTCGTTCCAACGAAAAACTGGCTATGTGCAGCAACAAGATCTACACCTACAGACGTCCACCGTGCGAGAAGCCCTTCGATTCAGTGCTCTATTGCGACAACCACGAGATGTGCCACGAGCTGAGAAGATTGCATATGTTGAGGAAGTCATCAAACTGCTCGACATGCAGGAGTATGCTGATGCAGTCGTCGGCGTTCCGGGTGAAGGTTTGTTTCGTCGTCTCAAGTGGATCAGTCCTACTCAGGACTAACCTTTTGTTTAGGCCTCAACGTTGAGCAGCGTAAGCGCTTAACCATTGGTGTTGAACTGGCTGCTCGCCCCCAACTACTCTTGTTCCTTGACGAGCCAACTTCAGGCCTTGACTCACAGACATCTTGGTCCATTCTTAATCTCTTGGAAAAACTTACGAAGGCTGGCCAGGCCATTCTCTGTACCATTCATCAGCCGTCTGCCATTCTTTTTCAACGATTTGACCGACTATTGCTCCTGGCCGCGGGTGGTAAAACGGTCTATTTTGGGCCTGTAGGCAAAGACTCCCACATTCTGATCGATTATTTCCAGAAGAATGGAGCTCCCAACTGCCCTCCGGGGGCCAATCCGGCTGAATACATGCTTGAAGCTATTGGTGCTGCACCTGGTTCTCACTCCGATGTCGATTGGTTCGAAACCTGGCGGACCTCGCCTGAATATCAGGAGGTTCAACGTGAGCTCGACGAGATGAAGGCGGAACGATCACAGATCGAAAGACCTGAAACCGCAAACAAAAGTGATTATTTCGAATTCGCTGCTTCTTTCGGTCTGCAATTCTGGGAAACTCAAAAACGAGTCTTTGAACAGTACTGGCGAACACCTGAGTACATCTATTCGAAAATGATTCTTTGCGCGCTGACTGTAAGGACAAGTTCGTGCTAGCTAGTGTTTATTTGCTGACATTAGTCCAGGGTCTCTTCATTGGTTTCTCGCTCTTCAAGGCACCCAACACTCAACAAGGGCTCAACAATCAGCTCTTCGGTATCTTCATGTTGCTCGTCTTGTTCTCACAGCTCGTTCAACAGATCATGCCATTATTCGTCACTCAACGAAGTCTTTACGAAGCCCGAGAACGACCATCCAAGACCTACTCTTGGAAAGCCTTTATGCTCTCGAACATTCTGGTGGAACTTCCATGGGCGACTCTGGGAGCGGTGGTCTTGTTCTTCTGTTGGTACTACCCTATCGGCCTGTACAATAACGCCGCATATACCGACTCGGTCACATCTCGTGGCGGCTTGGAATTCCTTTTTGTGTGGGCGTTCATCTTATTCAGCAGTACTTTTGCTCACTTTATGATTGCGGGGATTGAAACGGCAGAAGCAGCCTCTAACCTGGCCAATGTACTCTTCTCCTTATGTTTGCTGTTCAATGGTGTCTTGGTCGGACCAAACGCCATGCCCGGGTTCTGGATCTTCATGTACCGAGTCTCACCCTTCACCTACTTGGTCTCCGGTCTCCTTGCGAACGGTATCGCTCATGCACCAGTGTACTGTGCCAACAACGAATACCTCCACTTCAGCGCACCTTCAGGTCAGACCTGCGGCGAATATCTGCGACCCTACATCCAGAGTGTGGGCGGATACCTGGTCGATCCCGATGCTTCGCAGTGTCAGTACTGTTCCCTGGATAACACCGATACTTTCTTGGCGTCGGTGAGCATTCATTTCTCGGAAAGATGGAGGAATTTCGGATTGATTTTCGTTTACATCGGGTTCAACGTGATCGCCGCAACATTCATCTACTGGCTGGCGAGGGTTCCAAAGGGCAAAAAATATGCAGGCAAAGATGAGCAGAAGGGCCTGGTCAAGACTGCAAGTCATGCCTCAGGAGCACCACAAGTCGACCATGTGTTTGAAAAGGAGACATCAACGGACAGCACAGAGAAGGGTTCATCAACGCCTGGGCAATCGAAGGCCGAAGACGATGGGCCGCCTCCGAGGAACCCCCCAGAGATTACAGAGAGCGAAAAGGCCCCTGTGATATATGAGCCCATCAAGACTCATGTTGATGACCCTTCGTCGCAGACGACAACGGCGGAAGAGAAGGGTCATGATGCATCTGGTGCTGCGACATCTTCGGATCGACCTGGCCCAGAACGATTCGTAACTGCGAGCGAGTTTTGAAAGTGATGTGGGAGCTAGTATGGTTGTCTTGAGCATATGTGTACCATGCTACCATTTCGAAGCAGTATTTAATAGACTCTGTGGAGGAATGCTCTGAGTCGAAAAACCTTGTTTGTTTGCGGTTTCACGGAAGCTGTTGAAGTTTCACAGTGGGCGATAGATCTAGACAGCGTTGCATCTTAACGAATCCCCATTCAAATTCTAAGGACTCACCGTAACTAGAATGTCATGCGTACGCAGAGAGAGTTGCGGAATGTCTACGAGTTGTTTATTTCCCTTGTGCTTTCGTAGGCCACAGTGCGGTGGAAATAGCTCAACTGTAGCCTCGCACCAAGACGAGGCTGAGAGACGGAACACTGATGAGTGTCTCGCTCTCTCACTGTCCCCAATGACACGGTGACCTTTTTGCCTCTACGCTACAACGTACTCCGTACACGTACTCGTACTCCAGACCCCCAAGCTGCGCATTGTCTCGACTTACCTCGAAGCTTGTCGCCAGCCTACTTACCACTCACACTCCTTGGCCCGCCAGACTTGCGAACTGAATTAATCTCACACGTCAACCTCTCTGGCACGTTACCTCACAAGTAAAGCTAACGAGGACACACCCGCAGCCAGAGGTACTTCCAACCTCCACCTCGAAGCCCCCTAGCTGGTGGTCGTCCAGCTGCTCTCCTTGACGACTATTGTTCACCACTTTTCATACCTCGCTCGCTCTCTCTCTCTCTCACTCATCCAACCACATCCAACGACCTTGCTACCGAAATCTTGGTCTTCAGGAGGTTACGAAATTTACCTGCCCACGCACCCACGCACCCATCGAGAGACGTCAAAGGAGAAACAAACAGCGATGATTTCAGACTCCCAACTCTACTCCCTCGCCATCTTCCTCGGCTCGGCGGCCATGCTCATGATCGTTCTCTACCACTTTCTCGAAATCAACGCCCAAGACGACGCCGGGCTCGAGACGAAGCTGACGAGCGAAAAGGCCGGCGTCGGTGCCGTGAAACCTGTCACCGTTGCGGGAGAATCCCAGTGACACGGGGGCGGTTGTTCGACCTGTCTCTTCTTCTTCTACTACGCAGCAGTAACATTACGAAAAACCTGCCTAGGGGGTACAACACAGACACACAACCTGGTACCGTACGGAGTACACCTCTACGTCCACGTCTATCGTACACCCATCCACTCGGAAACCACAAACCACGGATGCAATTTACAAACTACGACTGCCGTGCCATACCCTCCTAGACATTTGACACCTCAGGTACTCGCGATAGGTTTGAGATTTCCGGCGGGTCGCGCACGGAGAGGAAAAAGCCAAAAGACACCCCATCTCCAACTCGTCCAAGCTCTTGACCTCGTGGGCTTTGCAGCCTCTCCCCCCCTCAACCGGGTTGATCCTGCCTGCTGTCCCTTGCCGAACCTTGTTCCATCCTCGGGAAAAGTATCCGCCTCTTCATTCTCATACCGATCCTCCCAACAATCACCACCGCCGCAGGACCAGAGAGCAATAAAAAAAAGGAACAAAGGACGAGAAAAAACAAAACGCAAAGGGAACAGGGAACAAAAGGACAACTTAAAAAGGAAACGGAATGAGGGAAGAGAGAAAAGGAAAAAAAAAGGGCAAAAATGAAATAAAAAGGGATGGGGAGGGGGGATGAGGACGAAGGATGAAGAGATAGACCGAATTTCCCAGTGTCCGTCGTTTATCATCATCCCAACACACCCTTCTTTCCGCGCCCGCGCGACGCAACAAAAGGCGACAGGAGAAGAAGAGTTGCTGGGCGATTTGGAGTGTTGTTCTGAGCCATGGGATCTATCTAATACAAAGTTCCCCCCTCTGGGGATCACGACTTGAATACAGTATCTAAATGCAAAGACGGAACGTGACGAATGGAACAATAGAGTGACCACGCACATACCAAAGTCGAGCAGAGCGGGAGACGAAGTGATCCCTACCTAGGTAGTCAAAACAAAGCAGCCAGTCACAACATGGCTAATACTGAAGAATCGAGAGTCTACTACATGTGCAGTCAATGTGTGCAAATCACCACGGTCAAGCGTATCGATCCACTCAACCTTGACGAAGCACTTCGAGACACCTAGGTACTCACCCTTGATGAAGCCACTTCGGTGCCCAAAGCTATTTGAACAACTAAATCCTACTTGATCTAAGGCAGTCAGTCCATGCTCTTGACAAGACACCGAGATCGACTTTCGAATCTCTTCTTTCACATTCTCTACTAATGTGACTTCGTATGCTTCCGGCGGACCCCGCTACGGGCTATCACGCACTGCAGCCCTTCAAATTTGAGCACCATCATTCCTAAATCTCAACTTGACTTCCACATCCTTGTCTGCAGTCTCCATGGGTTGGTCCTGTTTAGGTTTAACCCCCAGGTTTCGCACCTGCAATCAAGTGCCCGTCGAGACTTTGTCTCGTTTGATCTTCTTTAAAGCTCTTATTACATTCTCTCATGCCGCGCTCGAATGCTTCCGTCATTAGATCGCTCAATAATCAAAATCCACGACCCTGGCGAGGCCTTGGTTTTGAATCAATGTCTTCCTCCTCTCTTCGGTGACCAATATAGCCCCGGCTCTTTCCAATCCTGGTCCAATACTGGTTTTTCTGGCACTCATGGCTCTTAAAGTCTCTTCGGCAAGCGCTTTAGGGCTGTTCTTGGCAGTTTGGCGATGTGCCCTCATGAAGCTGCGCTGCGCTGTCATTTCGTGGTCGTCGGAATCCGCTTTAATAAGGGTAAAAGCGTCCGGTTCGAGATCGCTTTGGGTTTTCATTGATGACACAGGCGTTGTGCTCCGGCCGTGCTCATCTGAAAGGTATCGGGCTCTATCCTGGGCGATAGTCTGAGGGTCTAAGTAAGAAAAAGTTCTAGCTTCCTGTATAGACTTGGGATCGAACAAGAATCGAGAGACATCGAAATTAGACGATGTATGCTTACCAATGTGTTTGGTAGAAGGACCATCCCCATGTCTCAATGCGACATTGTACAGGTGGTCCTCCTCGATATGTTTGAGCCATGCCTTTTTGTCATCGAAGGACTTTGATGCCGTGACCAATCCAGACGAATCCTCATGCAAGTATCGGCATTTCTTCCACCAACAAAGGTATCCATTCTTCTGGACTTCATCTGCTGAAGGACAATGAGCCCTGCTGACGTGATGTTGCAGAGTCTCAAAATTGTGTAGGTGGGCAGCGCAGAGTCTCCATCGGCATCGGAACATGGGGTTGGCAGATTGTGAAGCTCCAGTGACAGCATTTGGCGCGGACGTGTCTGCAGCAGGTTTCACCGCAGCGACACTGCGTTGGCCATTTTTGGAACCCGGGGGCCGTCCACGCTTCTTACCGGTTGGGAAGATAGAAGTCGCCATTTGGGGAACTGGGTTTGCGTCGTCTTCAGTACGGATCGAGGAGGAGCGGACAGAGCGGCATCGGTCAGGTGTTTGGGTAGCTGATCTGATACTTGAATCCCGTCGGCGACGTTTGAGTGTGTTCTTGTCCAACTCATGCTGGCCAGAAGATGCCTGCGCAAGTGAGGACGACTCTGAGTCGCGGTAACGGATCGTTGGAGTGAAGTGTTGCCCTTGCTGCGGGACTGTTTCCCCCTCAGGCGCAGGTACATTACGCTTGTCCAGATTCGGTAAGCGTGGCTCTGGTGTCTTTTCATGCCTCTTCACTTTATGTCCAAGTTGATAACGAGGAGGCTCCATGGGAATCTCGACTAGTGCCACCTGTGGCGCCTCGGGTCCTCCAGGATCAATAGCATCCCAATCAAAGGTGCTGAGGTCGGAGTCAATGTCAATAAGCCTGCCAAGCAACCCAGCCATATGCGCATTCAGTGGCCTCTCTGTTGGATGTCTGCCGGCCGCAATCAGAATATCCCTTGCGACTGTCTTTGGATTATAGTAAGACTTCTGTAAGGCCTCATTCTTGTTGATTGGTTTCGCTTGGGCCTTGTATGACTTTCTTGTGGTCGAGACTGGGGCTGGAACCGTGGAAGACAGAGCCGTGCCGCGTCCTGACCCTTGTTGTGGCATCTGTTTGGGGTTGAATGAGGCGTGAGTCGTCTCTGTAAGTATCGACCCATTCGCGAACGACCCCTGAGGTTGAAACTCGGTAGGTGGTGCTGTCGAACTAATCTGACTTTTCTGATACTCCTCGAAGGGGTCATGCTCTGGAGATGCACTGGCAACCTTTGCTTGTTTATGCGACAGGACATAATCTTCGTCATCGCTTAATGCCGTCAAATCCACGATCTCTGAAAAGTCGCGCTTTCGTGCCATTGCTTCCTTGGTGCCCTGTGGTGGTTCCCGCCGGGCGATCTTCATTACAGCAGATGCATCAGGCCTAGCAGCCCTCACTAAAGCTCCCATCGGAAGAGTCGCACGGTACATAGATCCGCCTGAGGGAAGCCCATGATAGCTCCGAGGAGCAAGCGGCTGTGTGCTCCCTGGAGGTAGAGCTGCATTGATGGGATGGACGTTTGTCTGACGCATTGATTGAAAGCCGGTCGGTGGCGGTATATGTGGCGCAAGTGGCCCAAGAAATGGGTGCGGCCCAAATCCGGATGAAGGCGCAGCTGGAAGAGTGGTCTGGATCGGTTGCACTGTTGGTGGAATCTGCTGTCCCGGTGAAGTATGTAGCTGGGCTTGAGATGGCGTCGGTGGACCCTTCTGCTTGGGCTCATTTAAGCGTGGCACCTTGCTCAAAAGTTGACGTGCAAACTGGCCTCGCTGAAACTTGAAGCCTCTTGCTTCTAGTCTTTCGCAAAGGTCAATATAGCTTAGATTTGTTTCGAGCATCTTATGGATATCCGCTAATGTAATCTCAAGTCCCTTGTTTGCTGGATTTGATTTCAAGGCATTGACGGCGGCTTCAGCCAGCGCTTTTATCGTCTCCTTAGGCCAAACTGTTCCCCCGTCAACCGCTCGCGGTGGAAGTCCCTGAGTGAGAGTAGGCGACTCTAAAGAGATTGCCTGTGACGCCTTCGCCGATACTAGTGCCGCAGCGGGCTGTGTCCTTGCAGAGGGATGAGGTACGATAGGAGGACTGGTAAGATTATCCCCAGGCTGTGAATCCGGCGGGGGTGCTGCTTGAGCAGATCCTTGTGATACAGGCGCAGGAGTGCTGTGAACCGCACTGGCACCTTTTTTCACGTTATAGGACGTCCGTATCCGGGGATCAGCAGGAAACCGTCCCAGATCAGGCATGCCTTCCGGGTTATTTTCCACTATAACCTTGTAGCCGTTTAAAGGCACTGATGTCGGCGCAGGTGTCGGCTGCTGGAATTTGGCGGGCGTTCGATCTTCTGTAATGGTTGGAATGTATTTATTTGACGGAGATGATGGTCTTGTAGCTTGGACCATTTCCGGAGAAGGAGATTTGGGCTGCAGAGAAGCCGTAGGCTTTCGCAGATCATCCCACAGCTTTTGGAACAACTCAGGGTCTTTACTCCGAAATTTTTTCATCTTCTCCATCATCGCCTTCAGCTCGGCTGCCATGTCTGGTTCAGAAGGTTCGGTAGGTTCAATAGTCAGCTCAGTTTGGGCAGCGCCATTGCTAGAGATTCTTTGACTGGATAGTGGAGGTTCAGGTTGTTGTTGCTTCGTTATAGGGTTTGTAGCTTCCGATTTTGCAGGGGCGGTCTGCGCAGGGGCAGTTTGCGTCTGCTTTGCCATCTCATCCTTGCGTCGTTGTTCAGCAGCAGCAGCTGCTGCAGCTTCCTGGAGCTGTTTGGCGGCAGCAACTTCCTGTTCCTTTTTCTGCACTGCTGCAGCTGCATCCTCAGCCTTTCTTTTTGCCTCTTCTTCGGCCGCTTTCCGCCTTCTCTCATGTTCTCTGGCGTATGGATTGAAGACTTGTGCAGGGTCAATGTAATGGGGCATCACATTGTTTGGCTCCATTGTCGCGGAGTATTGTGACTGAGAGTATTCCTCCATCGAGTGCGTCACAAGTCTTGAGATACTGTTGTCCTGTGGTCTTGGTTGTTGAAGTTGGTGCGAAGAAACCCCGAATCCTTGACTCGGAGCACGTACATTTTGGCGGCTCGGGTCCTGCGAAATTTCCTGTCGTTGGCCTCGCTCGCTGTTCGTCTGATTCGGCTGATGAGTCTGCTGAGCTTGAGTGGAAGGTCGCCTTTGGGATTGAGGCAGGTTTGATTGATAGAAAGGTGAGACCGGTTTTTGCGGTGCCGCATCGGTGGGTAATACACTAGAAGCTTCAAAAACCGGCGACGCCGATGCTTTGGAATATCGGCGGCTGACTGCAGCTGCAAGAGCCGTAGCTGCAGCAGACATGTGTGGCGACTGACTAGGCACCGACGAGGGTTTATTCTGGTACCCATAGCCAGAGGGCCGGTTTGAGTTGCTATGGAGTACATTGTTCTGGGCGGCCGGAGACATCGTATGATCCGGTCCAACTGCGCTAGAATACATCAATCTCGGAGATAAACTCGATTGCTGGTTATGATTCCCCTGCCGCTGAGGTCCAGAGTCATCCAACCCTGATGCATGCACCAGGCTGTTCAAACCTTGCGTCGTCTGATTCATAGGATGTGCCTGGTAGTTCCCTTGAATGGCGCTCACCAGTGATGTATGTGATTCACGTACCGACGACTGCCGTCTATTGCCAAAACTAGATCTTTGCGCGTTTGCATCACTCAGAGATGAGTCGCCGAGTTGCTGTTGACTCGGAGTACTTTCAAAACCCTGTTGAGTCTCCCCGGCCCAGTCATACGTCGAAGAGTTGTAGTGAGCCTGTCGAACGTCACGCGGATATGAGGCTTCGTTAGCATAGGTCTCGCTCGTTGATCTCCCATGATTGTACGTATTCTGGACGCTCTGGCTCTGGCGCCGGCTCTGGCTTGGATTCTGGCTCCGGGCAGTGGGTTCGTAGTAAGTGTCGTAACTAGAGAGAGGAGGATATGACATGTCGAGGCGAGCGAGCTTCACAAGAAGACGGAGAGGTGTGAGCCAATGCTATCGTATCGGCTTCGTTCCGTCATCCCCGTCCTCTCGTTGTATGATCGCAGCGTCGCAATCGGTCGATGTCTTCCCACGACGATCGCCCGAGGAGATCTGGCACTCCAGGGACTCGCCTGAGAGAATAAAGGCGCGATTTCGCGACTCGCGAGCCGCAGGTCGCATATTCAGACTCACAGATCGAAAGGTGCGGCAAGTCAAAGTTACAGACTTACGAGTAATGAATGTCTGGAGGCCGAACGAATCTGGGATGGACGATGGACGCGCAGGTGGATAAATGTGGAGCAAGCAAGAGACAGACAGCCCTTGTACGGATCCAGCAACTCGCGCAGCCAAGCCCGGCACCGTTCACGTGATGTTCAACTCTTGGCAGTCGCACATCGAAAACTTGCGGGCAACCAACGAACCAACAAGACCACACCTCGTTGTCGACACTCATTCTCACAATCGTCAAACCGCCAAAATGACAAAGATCAACCACGGTATGCACCCTTGTTGGAGACTGATTTCTGTCATGTATCTAACGGAGTCGCTAGGTCTGGCTTCCTCGAGGCGCAAGTCTCGCAAGCTTCACTTCGATGCTCCCTCGCACGCTCGACGAGTGATCATGAGCGCTCCTCTGAGCAAGGAACTGAGAGAAAAGCACAATGTTGGTCCTTCCGCTCCAACCCCTTCCTGACCATCCCTTCTCGCATTCGTGGACGTGGGAACTAGGACTCCGGGCGAAGAGAAAAAAAATAATCATCGAAATCGAGAACACGAGGGGGAAAAAAGTTTCTGGGCTAACACCACATGAAAAATACAGGTCCGCAGCATTCCCATCCGAAAAGACGACGAAGTCACCGTTGTGCGAGGCACCAACAAGGGCCGTGAAGGCAAAGTCACCTCCGTGTACCGATTGAAGTACCTCATCCACATCGAACGAGTGTCCCGCGAAAAGTCCAACGGTCAATCCGTCCCCATTGGCATCCACCCCAGCAAAGTCGTCGTCACCAAGCTCAAGCTCGACAAGGACCGGGAGAAGATCCTGGAGAGAATCTCCAAGGGCCGTGAAGCCGTCAAGTCAAAGTCGTCTTGATTTTCCTGTCTAATGCGAAGAGAGAAACAAAAGAAAATGGGTATTCTGAGGGGTGATGACAAAGTCGAAAAGAGTTAGAGTCGTGCCATGATTGAAAAGATATTTTTCCTGCATCTGTTTCACGACGGGCACCCGCTCTCTCCTCGACGGAAGAACGAAACGAAGCGGAGTGGAAGAGAATAGGACCGAGGGCAAGAAGAAACTCGACAAGTTTTTAGAACCGATTCCGTCGTCCCTACATACCGCGCGTGGCGTCTCAATCTTGCATGAATGGAAACAAAAATTGAAAATCCGACGGCCGATGATCCTACTGTCATCATGCCCATTGATCTCATTACTTCGAAAACGCAGCAGACTTTTTTTTTGTGTTTTGATGGCCCCGAATGACCTTGCCCCTCTTCTTTTGCCAGTATTATCTCCTTGCCTACCCAATCTTCGTGGTTGAACAAGGTATACGGCTGGCGCAGATTGATTTTCATGCTTGTTGTGGGCATTTTGTTCTTGCAAAGGGACAATTTTTGCTCAGCAAGCATGGTTCTTTCCGGCAGACTGTCTACGAGGATACGGTCCGATGAGTTGCAGGATTTGATGGCGAGATACAAACCCCGTTTCCAATCACTTATTTCTGGTTGTTGGTTTCTTTGCCCTCGACCCTTTTTTGCATCTTATTGCATCGCGTGAGGCGTGCTTTGACCGCGAACCGAACCCCCCAGCACATTGTATGGACGGGTTGTATCTTCTGAACACGCTACGAATTACCGGAATGTGGGAAGGTGGTCCAGGGAAGCCACTACGTGATGCTAGTAGGACAAACTGGTCGTGATGATGATGGGCAGGTACCGGTCCATCTGTAAGTGACGGTCCAATTGATGTCGCCTAATGAGCGACAATGGAAAAAGAGCGCAATCAAGGGCAGGTCGTTGGTGACTTGGGTAGGTATGGTAATCTTGAAGAGGTATGGTAATCTTGAAGAAGACCGTCATTCAATGTCCTCTTCCAGAAGTCCACCAAGCCATTCTCAGTATCTACAGGTGTGACAAAGGCACGGATACCTATCATTAGGTCGTTCGCCCGTACCGCAAGCCGAAGTTCCTAAGGTACTTTCTTCCCTACCTTGACGCAGGTATGTAGGTACGAAGGTACAATACCCTTAGTTAGACTGTAGGCAGCGGTAAGTATATTGCATGGCTATCTAACCCGTGGGGTGTCCGTTCTGCCTCAGGCTTTCTTTCCCATTAGCTCCACAATCCGCACGTACGACGGAGTACGTGTGTAGTCATAGTCTCTCGCGGGACCATACCACTCCCAACCCAACTCGTCGACAGTCTCCCATGTCATCAGAACTGCTTGCTTCGAATGCCATTCTCACCGGCAGCATTCATGGCGCCGCGATTCGTCTGCCATGGATCCTGGTCGACATGTTCAGCAGAGGCGGCGGAGGAACCAAAATCTGCGCCCGTGATACGGCTCACGTGCCTCTTCAAGCCTTCCTCGCCGTCGGCGTGTTCGGCATGGCCGCCGTGGATCTTCTGCAGACTGTCGCGCATGAGGAACTCGTAGTATCCCGTTGCGAAGATGGTGGCAGGGACGTTGACAAGGATGCTAATCCAGGCGTAGCCGTTGTCGAAGGTGAAGGCTTCCTTGCCGAAAAAGATGGCGGCGACGATCCTCGTGCCCAGGTCCCTCGCGAGGTTCGTCGAGATGGTGTTGCCCGCGAACCCCCACACCATGGTCGCGTAAGCGATGCCAATCGTGAAAGGGACCGACACGGCGCTGACGAACGGGTTCGCTGGGTCCAGGCACGTCCAGATGATGATGCCGATGTAGCTATCGACAAACCACTCCTGCAAAAACAAATACCCCTGGTTCGTCTGGTCCGGGTTGGGAAACGGGCAGAGAATGCTGGCCACCCCACCATTGTACACGGCCGTGCCGTGCTCACGGAGGTCGATCGCCTTGGCCGCCTGGATCTGAGGCCAGTAGCAACCCATCAGCACCAGACCGGCCATGAAGGCCCCAAAGATCTGGGAAAAAATGTAGTGTGGCACCTTCTTCCAGGGGAACCCCTGCCAGATCGCAAAGCAAATCGTGATGGCAGGGTTGAAGTGACCACCGGAAACCGGGGCGCATGTCTATATTAGCGAACAAGCACTCGATGTTAGCCCCAACTTGTACATGAGTTGGTGTATATATATAGTGTATCCCGACAAAATTCAAGGGAGGGAGAAAGAAGGAAGCCAGGAAGAACGAACAAGAGGCATTGGCAAACAAACAAACAAACTTACAATAATCGCAAAGGCGATGCCTATAGCAAATGCCCAGCCGATCTGGAACAGAGACCCGAAGATGCCCACGCCGATCTGCCCAGCTACCGGGTTGGTCGTCGCCAGTGTGAAGGACGCGACTGAGGCGATTCCAGGGAAGACGTAGAAAAACACGCCAGTGGCCTCGGCCATCATCTCGCGCAGGATGCGAGGTCGCTTGTGCTCAAAGTTGAGTTTGCGCTGCGAGACCGGCTTAGGGGCCACCACGTGTCTTGTGATGTGGCGCTGGAGCGCGTCCGAAACTCCAACCTCAATGTCATTGGTGTGCATTCTGGCCAAGTCATGGCCGCCATTGGGCTGAGACATGATATGGCGCGCGCTCGCTTACTCGTCGATCACCCGGATATGAGGGAACGCTGAGCACCACGAGGTGATCAGTAAACAACGAGAGGAAAGAAAGCTCCAGAGAGATTGGCCAACAAACGACGAAAATCTGGGGTTGGAAACGCGAGTTGAAGAGTAATCACTCACGCCCACAAAACCTGGGGCAGCTGAGGGTTGATGTACTCCGTATGCCCCATGGGTTACCGTTAACTTTGTGGGTGCTTCATGACTTGCCTCGGTCCCAGATGCCTCGCAAACACAGACGCCGTGGGTCAACAATCATCATGAGATCCGGGTTTGCCGTACGTGCATGGAAAGGGACTGGAGATGAAAAGGGACTCGAAGGAATCAGGGCTGATCATAGCCATATTGAGGAGCCAGGATAGTGGAGAGACTGGGTTCTCGCAACACTAACAATAGCCTTCACTCCCAGTAGCCGTCAACGAAGATTATGAGCATAAAGAGGGTGGACCGTCGTTGCACTCGTGCATCGAACACAGATATGGAAGCAACTTACGTCGTCATCATGAGGCAAAGGGAACCCTCAGCGCCACATACGGAACGTGCTAACAAGCTTTTGGCTGTGTGCCATGATTTGATTAGCGAATCGAAGCCAAGCTGAAGAAGCTTTGGGTCGCAGAGAACCCTTGCCCTGGAGGCGTCTCTCAACGGAATGAGGCAGGTAGATGAAAAGATCGCAGATGAGCATCATAGACCAAGAATCCCTGCAATCACGAGCTGGGAACGTGCGAGGAAGCTGTCGGGGATAGTGCTCGATCGGTTGTACCTCCGTAGACCGGGAGATTGATGGGACATCACCGATTCACCGTCCGCACGAAGTCGCTTCGGTGGCGGAGACAAGCTCCATACCCCAGCGCCTCCGCTAGGACCTCTCGCCTGTGGGGTAAAAAGCGTTCAATAGTCCTCGGCAATTGGCCTTTTCGCTGCATTATTGAGCGTCTTCCGGGCAAACTCATGCCGACATGCTTCAGGCCACCAACGTATGCAGCAGGACTCGTACGGTCGTCTTCCGCAATTGCCGGCGGCACTTGAACTTGTACGAGTATCTGCAGATCAGCGCAGGGTGCTTGGTAAGCGTACGTACATAGAACCAAGAGGCGCGCAACATTGTCAGACGTGTTCGAATATCGGAAGCAAAGACTTCCGATGTCAGAACTGGACGCGATCGGGTGATACACATGTAGGCAAGTCGGATGCACGTGCGAGAAAGTAGAGACCCAGAGGACCAGGGAAGATCTGCTGCTAACGCGGAATGTCATTCGTTTCAAGAGTATAACTGTATATGGTATACAATGTCGGCTAGACTGAGACTACCACTTCTCAATGTACGGTCGAATGTCGAGCTCATTCGTGAAGCATGTCCTCGGCTGGGTATGGAGATACCAATAGGAGTCGGCAATCTACAATACGAAGTCAGAGTCAGCAGCGTATCTTCAAGAACGAGGCGGGTCTGCAGGTTTTGCGCGCTGGAAACTTACCGCTTCAGGCTTGATCTTTGCATCAGGATGGTCAAAGTGGTAGTGCTTGGTTCTCTCGATATCAATGACTCCATCGATGATGGCATGTGAGACGTGAATGCCCTTGGGTCCGAATTCCCTTGCCAGTGATTGTGCCAATGCTCTCATGGCGAATTTCCCCGACGCAAACGACGCACAATTGGCTGATCCCTTCATCGCAGCCGTTGCCGAAGTAAAGATGAGTGTTGGTGGATGTTCTGGTGACCTGTTCACCGTGTCGAGAAGCAGGGGCAGAACCGCCTGCGAAAAGAGAAAGGCCCCCCGTCTGTACATTGCCAGTCAGCACAATCACTGTTGTTGACAATTGCCTTGGACAAGTTCGACGTACCCGTTGGCTTCCCACCCTGCCTCAAAGTCTTCCTCGGACAACTCTAGGAAGGGCTTTCGGACGAATCTTCCACCAACATTGTATATAGCCGCCGCCAGTGACGCTCCTCCAGTCTCTTTCTTCAACTGCTCAAATGCACTCTTTACGCTCTTGCTGTCTGAGCAATCTGTGCTGATGCCGATCGCTTTTCCGCCCGCGGCTTCGATCTCTTTAATCAATGGCTCATAATTGGCAGGGTTTCGTGCAAGGAGGGCGACCGAGTAGTTCTGGGCGAACCGACGAGCGACGCTGGCACCTCTAGCGACAACAGGTCAGTCGAGTGTTGGCCTGGTCATCGTGAAAGACAGACTTACGTGCCTGGTCCAACACCTGCGACCACAGCCCATGCCTTTTGTGACGACATTATAAAGGACGATGTGAGTCTCTGAACCTCGCCGTTGAGTCTCTGTTGAACAAGTCGCGGATGTGGTATGGTCATACAACGGCAGTGCCTTGTTCTCAGAGGAATGAGAAGAGGGTTTCGTCCAAGGTGTTGAGGTACAGCAGATATTTAATCTGGATACGAGAGATGCTCGCTGTTTGCTGTGTGTCCATTGATAATCCAACCCCACAATGATGTGCTCGCGGGTTACAAATCGGATGGGCATGTCATCTTGACGGATAAGTAATCGACGTGGCCGGAGACTGAGTTGCTACATGGAACTCGGGTAAACCTGGTGGGGGCTGGTAATGGGTATTACGCACCCCAGGGGTGGTATTACGCACCCCACCCCCTTTCGGTTAGCGTCACTCGGGTAACCTTCCTTGTCAGGAATAATTCTCCCTTGCACCCTCCAAGGCGCGCCTATTCACAGCGTTCTAGGCTCGCGTTCTAGGCGGTGTTTTAGGCGCCCTAGGCTTGCACAATATCATGATGCTAGGAACGATGCAAGGAATGATGCAAGGATCGATGCAAGTGATGCTGTCCCAGTGCTAGTTAGAGGCGGCTCTCACCTATTTTCTATGGGAGTTCCTTTCGCCGCGCATTGCGCTCCACACCTAGTCTAGTCGAAAGGTCATGGTTTCTGGGATATGAGTTGACTGTCCTCGGCCTCGTCCTCTTCCTCCGCGGCCTGTTCTTGCGCCTGTTCCTGCGCCTCCGCGGCCTCTTCTTACGCCTGTTCCTGCGCCTCCACGACCGCTGTTTGACTCATTCAGACGTCTTCTTGCCTCCTGATTGGCCTATTCTATTGCGGCGTCAGTCCGCTCAGGCTCAGTCAACATCCGCCTGTCATTCATATTATATTGATGTCGCGGGATAATATCTAGTGGTTGCGCAACCTCAGCATAGTTGAATGTGATCTCTTAGCATTGATCTAGACGCCAATAAACGTCGAAATCCTTAACCTGTAGAGGCTCCATTAATTCAATGCGTGCTCAGATAATATGAGGATATGAAAGGCTCCATCGACGCTTGAATGAGCTTGTGCAAGGTCTCTATATTATTGAAGGAGCTCATAAGGTTGCGGGTATTGTATTTATATAAATATTATGAGGCTTGTATATCTCTTCCACCTTGAGAAGTATATAGATTGATATATAAGTGACCATAAAGGCCCATAGTTGACTAGTGAACTAAGGCCTTCTCGATTGGTTGTTATTAGCAAGTTTTGCTATAATCTTAATAGTTATATCTTTATGAATATATTTAAACTGTCGAACGATAGTTAAGATATCGCTTTAAGTGCTAGATAAATGACTCTTTAGCACTTAATGTATTCTTTCTAGACATAAGGTTGTGACATTACCAAAATAATGATAATTATTGATGAAACAACGCCAAATTCCTTGTTGTCTCATGAACTAAATATGGAAGAGATAGTTATAGATTTAAGGCTTAAATCGATAGTCTCGTTTTAGTCTATTCTAGGCTTTATTAGCGAGATCCTCAATAGGTATATTAATATATTTTCATTAACTATTTATGAGACGCTTTAGTTGGACTTAAATCTTTATAATGTTCTTATCGATATCTTCTTGTGTTGCAAAGCCAAGATCTCGCTAAATGAATAGTCTCTATATCTTCTTAGCCTTGCTTATAATTGCCTTATTAATATACTAAAGATAGAGTAAATACGAGATAAGTGGAAAGACAACCTTAATAGCATTAGTAAGAGAATAAGTGGTGTCTATGATGAGAACCCGTGGAGATAAAATTTAACAGTGTTTAAGGATTTTAAGAAGACTTCTTAACACCCACTAATAAGTGGTTTCATCCTCCTATCTAATGAATACCGATCCAAGAAAGAATGATTCATTATTTGCCATCACACTAATTATATTGACCAATGGTATGTTGAAATGATTGATTTTATATATAGTATCTATCAACAAAATATCAGGATAAAGTCAAAAGAGATCAAGACCTTAATGATGAAAAAATGCGAGGCCCTCAAGTTTTAAACTCTTGATATTATATAGAGTTCAATATTGTTATTGCTCTGTGATTACTAGAAGAAATGCCTAAATAGGTGTTCTATCATTTAAGTCAACCTTTTCATGTCTCTTACACTTATTAGTTATATCCTGACGAGTGATAAAGATATTATAAAGAGAGTGAATATATAAGATAGTTAATTATATCTCGATACCCTCAAGAAGTTGTTTCTTGATAAATTTATTGACTTCACCCTGTCGACCGCGTCGGCGGAGGCTTGAATGAGTTAAAGGCCCTCAGGATAGCTCGTGAGAATGCTCTTGATGAGTATAGATAAGTCGCTATGGGGAGCCTTTCATAGAGCGCTTCAGCACCATTCGAAAGTGACAATTCCGAGTTAAGGTGCCCTTATATCGATAAACAACATGACTGGCGCTTTTTTTTCTGTTCCGCGGGTTGGCGCGATCACAGACTAGATAGATTTGATTGATTTCGCCGTTGACATGGAGACGACCTCGTCGATGAATACGAAGGCCATATCCACGAGGCCCTGTCCACCTATCTAGGAACTCCCAGGCCTCCTCAAGTGAGTGAAACATAGTGTCACTAGGCGGGAGCGCAAATGGAATCACAGGGCCCTGTTCCACGGCCTCTTCACGAGGCGGGACCGCAAATGGGATAGCATGGCCCTGTTCCTGCGCCTCCGCGGCCTCTTCACTAGGTTGCGCGCCGTCGAGAGCCTCCGGGGCATCTTCCTGCGCCGCCGCGCCCGCCGCGCCCTCCGCGCCCTCCGCGTCGGAGTTGCACTCATAGAACTCATCATTTGAGGATGTTTCATAGGCCAATAGGGCCTCCATTTCCGCGGCTAGTTGGGCGGGGGTCGACATGGCTAGACGGCGCAATGATAGACGCAATGATAGACGCAATGATAGACGCAATGATAGGTTGTTGCGAGCAAGGAATATGTTGTTGAGAGGGTTGTGATCGAGGAGTAGGCAGGGATAGCATGGAAAGGGGTTTACCTCAGTTGTGCCAAGACATACGCTAACCTAACTGGGCCGCGCTAACCGCTTTAGGTGGGGTGCGTAATACCACCCCTGGGGTGCGTAATACCCATTACCGTGGGGGCTCCTCGCCTATTATCTTACTAAGAAGTCTACCTAGACTACTACTACCTTAGGTACTTGGAGTAACTCCCTCCGCCTAGGCAAAGCCTGAAGCACGATTTTAAAGGCATACCTTGCAATCTGACACTGCAATGAAAAACTATCTCAACAATTGTAACTATGGATTCGCTCAGTATCTTTCAGACTCATCACTCACTCGACTACACTCGCACTTCACTATGGAGCTTGCGATTTACTATCTCCAAAACGCTGCTAGAAACCCAGTGGTTGGTGAAGGTCCCTGATCCCCTTCGTTTTCAACCTTCACAACCTTTGGTCCGTCACCCTACACTATGTGCAGGCTGAGTTGCGCGTCCTAGCAATGGGCCTGCAGCCTTCCTTCATGACGCGTCAAGTCTTGGGAAAAGTCTTGTTCAGCCATGCAAAGATAGACCTCACCATCTCCTGCGTAGCACCAGTCTGGCAGTGGTAGCCGGCAGTGCCGTTGAAGTCATGAAGCGTACCCAAAGTGCCCAGAGCTTGCTTCAGCGTCGCAGGCTGGCCAGTCACGAAGGTATCGAACTCGGCATTGCCGATGAAGACGGGCACCCTGATCTTACTGACGAAACCGCCGACCTCAAACTCCTTGGCCTTGGTGAGGAACTCGGACGGCGAATGCGTGTAGAAGGACCATAGACCCTGGTCCAGACCCCAAGCGGTCATCGTGGAGAGCTGGTTGGTGGCGCGCCGGTGGAGCAGCTCCCTGTCGAACTCCTGCTCCTTGCCGGCCTCGTACAGGGCGAGGACTTCGGTCGGGATCGGAGCTATGGCGCTCTTGTAAAAGTCCCAGATGCCGTCGATGGCGACTACCGCCTTGATCCGGGGCTCGAAAGCCGCCACGCGCAGGGCCAGGAGGGAGCCGAACGAGTTGCCGAGGAGGGCGAGGCGGTCCCCGTCGACAACATCTGCCTTGTTCTCGTACACCCAGTCAACCACGGGGGTGCCGACGTCCTCCCACTCTGGCATGAAGCCGATGTCCTGGTACCGGCGCACCGTGTTCTGCCCGGGGCCCTCGTACGTGATGCAGTTCCAGCCTCGGAGCACTGCCGGCGCACAGAAGTTGTGGTACGAGTCCTCCTGCGCCGCGTCGAAGCCGTTGCCCACGACGAGAGTGGGCAACTTGGCTGTCTTGTTCGTGCTCGCACCGTACCAGATGGCTTCGATGGTGAAGTTCTGCTTCTTGGCCGGGATGCGGATCCGCGTCCCTGGGATGGGCAGCGCTGCGATGGCCTTGTTGAAGGCGCTGGTCTGCTCGGCCCACAGCGTCATGATGTCCGGGTTGCTCCAGTTCTGGTGGATGAGGAAGTCCGCACGACGAAAGTAATTCGACGCCGAGAACCAGGTGTCTCGGACGTTGATAGGGTCGTAGGCGTTCTCCGTATCCTCGGCCTGGTTTTTGGTGTAGTTGGCCAGTTTGTAGAACTCCTCATAGTACGATGTCATATTGCCGGGCTCGACGACATTGGCGACACCAAGGACCGGGCTAATGTCCGACCCTCCAGTTAGGGCCAGGCCGAGAGGAATCAGGAAATCGAAGTTGAACGTCGAGTCGGTGCTCAGCGGCAGGGTCGGTGCCTTGGAGGAAGAGGAGGAGTTGCTAGCACCGGAGACAGATTGGAGGTGCACCAGCGCAGCCAGAAAATGCACGCCGAAGATAGATATGAGCCTCATTGCTGCTGAAAGAGCTTAATTGTTCTGGAGACAACCACAGGAGTGGACGAATTGCTCGTTGCAGTTTCATTTTGTTCATCTGATATGTGCCATTTGACCTTCTTATATCACTATCCTTCAGTCCGATGGAGGAGGGAGATACCAGGCCGAGGCAACGTATGCAATGCACTCCATGCTGAGTGCTGCGAGCCAACCTTGCTTCTTCACAGGACCGCAATGCTTTCACGCTATGGTGTTGTTGATCTGCGATTTAGTTAAGCTTCGGGTAAGCATACGCTGTGCCGCTAATCCGTATCTTGGGCCTCTTTTGCGACGAAACTGCGGGGAGAAACGTCCTATTGGATCGGAGCACTCTCGGTACCCCGTACGCCGGGGACACTGATGACAAGGCTCCAGGCTAGTAGGCAGCAGCTTGTTGCAGTGACGACGATAAAAGCATCACCGGAAGCCATATCTGGTGCTTGTTTTGCGACCCAATGGCTTTGGGCTAGTAGGCTTACTGCCCTCCCACCACAAGGTATGCCCAATTATGGTCGATCCGGGCGGTGTCTGACGTGTAAGCGACGGCGCGTCAAGTGCGACGAGGCACGGCCAGCATGCTCGCAATGCCGCGGGTTCGGAGTTGATTGCGAAGGCTACTTCAAGGAGTACGCCTTCAGGGACGAGAGCCACAAGTTTACTCCCGCAGCGCCCCTAAAAGTCTCGAAGGTGCAGGGCGCGCCGGTCCAACGATCAGGTGAAGTGGGAGATCCCAGTCGGTCCCTGCTGACTGAGGCCGATGTCGCCGTGCCCTTCTTCCTTGTGCACTACGTTGTCATGGGCCGCAGCCTCGCCGTCACCCGCGGTTTCTACGAAGTCTTGATGCCCATTTCCAGCTCTCAACCTCATGACTCGCCGCTATCCCTGGCCGTAGCGGCTGTTGCGGCAAGGGTCTTCTGCCTGTGGCGCCACGGGGACGGAGTCCGAATGAAAGCTCATTTGGAGCCGTACACCAAGGCCGTCGCTTCTCTTCGCTCAGCTCTCAGTCGTCCAGAAGACCGCCGCAGACCAGCTATAGCCCTTGCCGTCCTGGCACTACACCTCTACGAGAGCATCAGCGCCGTCTACGATGCGCGCTGTCCAACCCCTGTTCACCATCAAGGTGCGTTGTCCCTGCTGCCCATCATGGCGTTGGACAGCCCGGACGGTGATTTCAGCACCTACGTCAAGGGTTTCGTACTTCACTCAGAGATCTCGTCGGCATTGCGGCAGAACAGGTCGATCCACCCCAGCGTGTACTCGTATGTAAATAGCGAGCATACCTCATTCCTGGTACCGGGTAACCTGAGCTCGACTCTGGACTCCATAGGAGCGTCTGTCGCCGAGCTTCAGGCCGACTACGTGCGCAGAGTTTCACCTCACGAACGGCACGCATCTGGCCCTTTACTGCGGCATCAGTGTAGTGTATGGATCACAAAGGCGACACAGATCGACGAGCTTCTGCGGGACTGGGCTCGAGATGTGCCAGATCATTGGCGGCCGGTCAGACTCACGGGTGGAAAAGACTTTAGTAACTCGATCGCAGCATATCAGTCCGCTTGCGACATTTATCCATCTTGTCAGATTGCGACTTTGTGGAACTTGTGGCGATTCCACCGCCTCTTGCTCCTCAAGATCACCATCGTGGCAACTCAAATCATCTTCTCAGACTCGCCACGGGGCGGGCATGCAGGAAACGAGCGGCTGGTGACCACGACCATGAAAAGCGCCACACAGGTCAGCTCCATCCAGGAACTGGTGGACAGCATCTGCCACAGCGTGCCTTTCTACCTTGGCAACCGCACCAAGCCGTCAAGTCTGAGCGACTTCACAGACTTGCAGATCCAGTTTCCTAGCTACCACCTAATAGCACCGGATGATGCGAGAATCACCGGAGGGCAATTTCAGCATCGTCACAGTCTCCCACTGTCAGTGGACGAACACCACCGCCACATGGTCGCTTATGGTGCATGGCACATCGTGAGCCCTCTGAGCAACTTGCTGACCCTGTTCTCGGATGACCACGGTGGACAGCTGCTGGGAGGTCTTCTCCGAACGGGCCAGCAGGATTGGATCCGCGAACAGTTTTTGCGGGTCTGCACCTTGGTTCGCCTGCCCATGGACCTGAAGTCTGCCGACGGCCCAGCAGCAGAGAGTCTAGCGAAGCAAGTGAGAAGAGGAGCCATATTCATGAGTGGCCCTTAGAGGACAGCACAAGGCTGACGCCTACTACACGAGCAGTGCCTGTCAATGCAGAGATGTGTCCGTCTTCTTGTCCATTGAATGTGTCGAGGAACAGCTTGTGCGGCATTTGCCCTGTGAGATTTGGGACATGTCATCGTTGCCCTGCTAGTTTAGCCGCGCAAGAGAATCATACATGGATCCTTCGTTATATATGTGCTAGTTGAATGGTTTTCTCGGATTTCAACTTCAGGTCAGTACAAACGAAGAAATCATTTTTCTCGCCCAAGACACCAAACTCAACATGCAGACAGCAGTGGATTGAAGGGCTTGGAAGTGCTCGCAGTCACACATGGTCACCCCGGTCTGGGATTATGAGGAGAGCCTTTTGTGACAATTTCAGCTCGGGCATGTGACAAGACACCAGTGATGGAAAACTCACAGTAGGATGTGTATGTAGCACAGGTCTCTTACCAGCAATTCATCGATGCACCTCTTTCCGGAGTGTCTGTATGGTACAATTACCCCCGTATCGTCTCAACCATTCGCAATACCATACCTTACCAGATCATGATAGAATTTGACATGACATGCAAACCGCAGTGTAGGACCGCTTTGGAGGGGAGAAACAGGTTCCCCCTACTGTACCTGCATCCCAGCCGAACCGATCCAGCCAACCATTTCGGTAGATAGTACGTAGGTAGATGGCATAGGGAGGCTCGTAGGTAAAAGTCTTGTCCAAACATCCCCCCCTGAGTTCTGCAGCGCCTATCAGCCTTGCCTTGCCTTGCCCTGCATTCCCGGTTCCAAATAAAAGGTCAGATGCGCCTTTACGTGCAGCCCGAACGAACGGGGTCTACCGTTTGACACAACCACCTTTGACTCGTGCTAGTTTGAGTGGGCAGCCTGCATACGACGACTGGGGGTTCGGGATCGGGGTTTCCGTGCATGTGAAACCCTGGCATGAGTTCGATCTGACTGGTTATCCGAAGAAAAGCGACAAGTGGCAAGTGACCAGTATGTCAAAAATTGACGGCTCTGGACGGGAACCAAGGTCGAATCAAGCACCGGTTGCAGTTGTGGTCGCAGGCAGAAGCGCGCAAATGTGAGGGTCGAGAACAAGGGCCGAGGACACTATCGCCGTCTATCGGTCGTCACGCCGGATCCGTGCAGTATGCCTGGTCGAGTATTGGTTATCACATATCGAATCGATACAGCACCACGCGGCCCGTAGTCCGTAGTTCGTAGTGGAAGAGGGAGGGGGAGTGGCTAACAATCCAGCCGTCAAAGGGGGCGAATGTTTCAGAAATGCAAACCAAAAGTGCCACGTCTCAATGAGGCCAGGCGCCCCAGGCTAGGATCATTCCCCGCGAAGCCTCGTCTCCAGTGCTACAAGATGCTACTGTACTTCTGGTTAGGGAGCCCGTCGCCTGCAGCCTGTAGGTGGTGGACGAGTATCCGGATACGAGTACCAAGGTGTCGAGACCCTCGGGCAAAACGACAAAACAACAAGACCCTACCAACCCCCGTCACTGGACAAGATCACGACCAGTCAATGCTCATCCTCTCGATGCTGAGTTACTGTAGGTCGCGATGAGTCTTCGCCTTCACCCATCCAGCGTCGGCAGGATACAGGAAGTTCTGCCACGGCGGGCTGGAAACACTTGACACATCATTGTGAGTCGAATATTTTTCCTCACCGACAAGCGATAGGATGGAGAGCACCAAAACGCCATCCCGCGAATACAGGCAACCATTCAAATACGAGTACGAGGTCTCTTGACCCTGGAGATGTGTGCTCGCCACACACCCATATACAAAAACACCGTCAATGACCGGGCGCGAAGAGCACCAATCATGCCGAAACGGACATACCTCGCCGCAGCCTTTTCCCGGAGATGCTGGGGTGAACTGTTCGCTGTCGCTGTTATCGATCCGGATACATTTCTGCGCACGGAGTGATCACTAAACGCCGTCATGGGCATGTGAACTACATCCATCGCCAGCGCGCGGGTGTCACACCCACCACCGGGCATCTTCACGCATGCGGACTGGACCAGTTCGTGGGTGACACACGCCTGTAGAAAAAACAATCATACAAGGAAAGTGCCTCGGGTACTGTAGGTAGGTGGTATACCGTTGTCGAGCTCATCACGGCGCCTACAGAAGGTTATACAGTGTGTGTATGTATGGGTGGATGGATGGATGGACGGAAAAGTTGAGTTGTGAGTTCTAGTCATGTTCGCGCACTTTTGCCCTTACATGGTAAGAGGCATGAGGGACGGATATACCTTTGATACCTTTGGTATTCATGTTACTTGCAGATGCATTCTTTCTGTTTCTCAATATAAGACCCCGCCAGTGCCGAAACCAGTCCGACTGACTACGGAGTATATCCATCTACATGCCTGGATTAACATAGGTACCCTAAGGTAAGGTATGCGATGCAGTCGGCAATCAAATGGTCCTGAGTTCATCCAGTCGACAACCACCATCCCTCAACACGGGAGTCCTAACCCTATCTCAACCCCTTCAGGCCTACCAGGAGTAACACACCCTTTGTACGTACCTCTCTTTTTTAAGCGCCGACCATCCCATATTGGAGATCAAGTTCTACCTTTGGAATACAAAGTACCACCCACACCCATCCATCTCGGCCCCCTTCCTGACGTCTGTGCTGTACTTGCACATGTTTTACCCTGTACGAGTAGGTGAGATCTCTTTGTACGGTCCAACTAGTAAAGTACATGACTACGAACTCAAGGTATCTGACTGGACCAAGCACCCGCCCAATGATCAAAGTCCGCAGAGAACGACACGGCGACAGTCGACCTAGCTAGTAGACCTGAGGGGGTTCACTGAGTAACGAGCCTGACTCAGGAGCACCTACGTCGACACCATCTTGACATCTCCAATGTGACATAACTCCAGTACGCCGTACGCCGTACGTCTTTCCCAAGTTCCAACCCCCTTCCATCCTACAGCATTTCTTCCCACCTCATCGGTAGCACACGGCCTGTACACATGACCAGCTAGTCAGCCAGCCAGCTTGCTACTAGTAACCTAGTCATCAGTTACTCACGCCGTCCCGATGATACGTATCACTGCATTAGGTTCTCCCTACCTGATCCATGGATGGGTGGGTGGGTAGGTGGGTGGGATTACTCACCCACTTACGGCTGAAAGAAAACCCATAGGTAGAGAGAGAGAGAGAGAGACGGAGTGAGTGGGCAAATGCTCTCGCTCCGTACGGTTCGCATGATGCTTGCATTACATTGCATTCTGCTTCGTCATACCTGTACGCGCCCCGGGCATGACTTTAGCCAGCCAGCCAGTCTGACTGGTGAGCCAGACGACCCAGTCAATAGCCGGGTCGGTCGCCGGTAGACAGTAAGCGGCGCAACCACCCAGCCAGGCCTCACTAGTTAGGTAGTTAATTGTACCAGCTGGATAGTTTGGCCAGCGTCATTCCTCCCTCTCCCTTTCATCGCAACGTCCACTGTAAGGGAGTAGCTCCGTACTCCGTACCGGATACTAACTAGTCAGTTACCTACCTCCGTACGGCCCCTGTTTCGTAGGATATTGTAGAAGATTAGTCAAGTAGAAGCTGAGAAAGCATGCAGATAACGGAGTAGTTCCAAGTCCTTAAGGTAGTAGTCCTCTACTGTAGCTCTGCTTCTTCTAACTAGTTCTGGTTCCAGTTCTAACTAGTTTCTTCTCGAAGCATGCCAACGAGCACCCCCCTCGAACACCCCCTACATAGCCGACCTACTAACTACTATCGGTACTTCCGTACGAAGCAAACAGCTCAATCATTCCTCCCAGCTCGCCCGACGGAGTACTAGGTCCATCGTAGGCGCCGAGATTGACGGCTTGTATTGCCATGTAACTTGTACGTAGCATACTTTGAAATACTCTTTTAAAAAGGTAGCAAACAAAGACATGAAAAGAAAAATTACGTATTATGTATAACATCCCAAGTATCTCCTAGCTACCTTAAGACATAATCAGTCCTCCAATACGATACAAGTCCTGTATGTCCATAAGAAAGTAAAGAAATAGGATTTACACGGCATGCTCAGCTACCCTGGTCCTACTGCACAAGGCAGTAGGAGATAAAACACGCACCAAAACTCCAACACCAAAAGTCCTTCGCAAACAATTTCTCAGAACCAAAAAATATGGTATAGCCGTCAAGATCAAGAGAAACACCCAATAAGCTGTCCCAAACTCGAAAAAGGGGTATCGTGCGAAAAGATCTGACAGAAAATCAAAGGCAAAAACGCCCCTAGACCATTCCCACCAGAAACAGCAGCGAAAGAAAAACAAGACGCAGACGACCATGCCCATGATTCCGTACAAGTACAAGAGTCATTTCTCCTTTCACCTGTCATCATGTTTCGTCCTTTCATGGCTTCATGAGAACTTTTGTTTAGCCTTTTTCGCTCCAATGTCCTCCGAAACTGAAATATTATCTTTTTGATTACCAAATGCTTGCCTCGCCATTGCTCCCTGTTGTTGCCTCGAAAAGGGAAAAAGAAAACAACACCTAGCGAGTGCCGGTGAGTCTAGCTCATGCCCATGACTCACAAACCTTCCATACTAGCAAGACGGGGAAAACGAGGTTGATGCGTATGTTGTTACAATTGCGGCCTGTCGGCCTATTGCGCGTGACAAAAAGTACGCAACGATCATTGATGTTGATGTCGAAATGTTGTAGTTGCGTGTGGCAAAGTCGTACCCAGGCGAGTACGTACAACTATTTTGCCACACAATCGAGAGATGTCGAGAAAATTGCCACCTGACCTGTGGAAGCCTGGCAGGATAAGGTGTCGACGTAAAGTGGGAAAAATCTAGGCAGCCGAGGGACGACGTAGGGTGTCCTCGCAATTGACATCGAAGCGCATGTTCCAAAGTCGCACCTGGTTCATGATATTCTCAGTCGACTCAAGGTAGCGATCGCGTCCGAAGATGGAATCGACAAACTCAGTGCCTGCCTTCTTGCCCATGGTTTTTGTGCCGTCTCGCTTGGCAGCCTTGAGCATGAAGTGTTCGCAGTCCTTGAGAAGGGCTTTGAATTTATCCCACATCCGGTGCCCACTGACGATGAAGTCCTCGACGGTTTCGCGCTTGTCAAGGTTGCGGATGCGATCCACACATTCTTCGGCTCGCTTCATCTTGCCTGCGAGTTTGATGAGAAGTAGCCACAGCTCTCCAGCCATGTCGGCCATTGGCGTCGAGGCGCCATGGTGGAAGACGGTCCAGTCGTAAATCCACTTGCCCAGTGAATTGGCATCGAACACGCTGCCGAGAAGAATGATGGGCAATTCCGTCGGGTCCCAGTGCTTGATGGAATAGCCCGCGGGGATGCCAGCACGGATGGCATCTTCCTCCGTTGCCTGAGGAGCTGGTTTGGGTTGCGACCTGATCTTGGAACGAGGCGAAGGCTTGCTGGCGGTCGAAGCTCGTCGTGCCCTCGAGCGTTTCGGCTGCTCATCTATAATCTGTTCCTGCGCGTAGTAAAAGTAGGTGTCAGTGCTTGGCTTCCTTGCATGCTTTGTTTTCGGTTTTGGTGGTTCTCGATAGATATATGTAGGCTGCATTCCTGCGTCTTCAGCTTCGTCGTCGTAGATGTAGACGGGCTGATTCTGCTTGCGCGATGCGGAGCGGGTGTGATATCTTGAGGTAGGAAATGTATTGTAGTAGCCCTCGGGCTTGCGGACCTTGTCCTTTACCTCACTCACATAGATATCATCGCGTGGTTCTGCGTACTGCTCATGGGGTGGTGGTGAACCGGCAGGTGAGAACCATCCTCCCACCCTGGGCGAAGGATTATAGCTCGCCTTTCGAGAATGTCGTTTCGGAGTCGTTTCGTATTGTGGCGCGTAGTGTACATATTCCGCGTTGTGATAAGGCGAGGATGTTCCGTAATACTTGGTATAATGCGACGGCGGTACACCGTAGTGGTAACTCATCTTGACTGAATAATCTTCTGGTGGGCGTCACACCTCACTCCTGCCCCTGTCCGCAACAGTCTTCCCCCCGATCGGGATCTATGTCTGTCTGATATGGCTCGGCGATTCCTCGAGAAGTAAGGTAGGTTCGGAAGATGTTGGACTGGCTGAATATCATAGCGTGAATGGCCTCTGCCGGTGGTTGGGCGTGTTGCTGGGAATTGAGCCTCGCGACTCAATTTTGGTCAATAGTGTAGAGAAGTTCAATCGTCGTCTCCGCTGCTGCGCGATGACGTGCAAAACTGTGCTGTTGAGAGGGGAGAAGAAGAAGAATCCAGATGGCTGGGAAAAAAAGTTCGCGAGATATGTCTCTTCGGGAGGGGGAGAACCAGCCAGGAGTGGATTCTTGCTAGGGGCCGCGGCACAAGGCTGCCGGCGTGAGTCGATGAACGGCGCGACGGACGAGTCGTTCGACTCTTGATCGAAGCAGGATTGTCTTTTGTTAGCCCTGAGCGACCGCGCGTTTGATCGCGGCTGAGGCTTGTGACTAATGCTGGCTACTCCAGGTGATGACTGGGAGGTGGCGGAAACGCCTGGGGCCAGCTGGAACCTGCTGGTAGAATAGACCAATCGACGAGCCCATGAACCAGGAGAGTGGTCTCTCTGGTGAAGATGAAATTGATTTTCGGGTTAGATCTCTCAGGTTGGGAATTCAGGGGCAAGAGGGCAATTAAAAAGGACGAGGTCGGCTAAGGGAGGTCCCTGCTGAGCAATAATGATGGTGTGGTGCGTTGCAGTGGATGCCTCATCCAACGCCCACGCTATAAGACAGGGATGTGCCCGGAGCTGCTCTTTGACGTGTGTGGGCCCAGAAGGACTCCTCTTTCACGCTTAGACCAGCCCCTGGCGAGCGAGGGAGGGGAGAACTTGAAGGTGAAGGAGACCGAAAAGACCTGGGTGGAGGTCGTCTCGGTAAGGTAACGAACCGTAAATACGAGAGCCAGCAGGTTTGGGCACGGCGAGGTATTTGTAGGCGAAGATGGGATCTGTTGACTCTTGAACAGGCTGCGAAGTGGCTGCGGCCTTTCTGATAGACACGAGTCGGTCGTAGCCTGGCCAGGCGATGCAATAGAGCGTTTGAGTGGATTTGCCGCTGAATAAACACCCAGCGAAGATGATGGAAGCGGCGAAAGCGAAGGCGACGACGACAATGACAACAGTGGCGAACAACGGAATTAAGAGACTGACTGGAAGGAGTTAGAGGGCAATAATAAGGAGTCAGGGATACCGTCAATGATCATAATGATACTCATCCTGTAAGCTGTTCTCTATTCTGGTGCACAATTCCATCATCTATCCGTCCATGGCCCGTTGCACGATGTCCGGCTGACACAGATCCATCTCGCGGGATTAACTGAACCTGTGATGGTGAAGGTCAAGCAAGGTGTAGCAGGTACCTGCGGGCTATGGGCTGTAGCCCGCCGCCCGTAGAGTGAATTTCTAGAAGGTCCGAGGGCAATGACCACTACCACTAGGTACTCTTTTAGGCGCGCCAGGACTCCCCCCGGCGCCCGCAACATTATTATTGCGGCTGCACCTGCGCGTCAGCTTACGCATTATTTCCTCAGCCAAACCACATGGCCCGGTGCCACCATTCCTATAACTGCTACGCTCCGCGAGACAAGTCTCCTCTTCTGCCCTCTTCCTTCCTCTGTCCTGCGAGATCCTCCGCTGCTCTTCTAGAGCCATCACTGGTCGATTCCAAAGCAGATCTCCCGCTGGCCATCACCGCTCTTCTCGTCTACGGTACGAGTTTCGTGTTCGTACCCGACTCCGACTGCGTTATTCCGCTATGGACGGACAAGACAGGTTGCGTTGTTTTGACACACCCGTCTTTTCGGCCACCAGAAACAAGATTTGACACACGAAGGAGCGGATCGATGTGAATGATTTTGTGGATACTAGTACAATAGTCGAATGTTGTCCCTGGTGGAGCTCATCAAAAATTGATACTTCACGGATATCAGGTTCCCCGGGCCTTGGTCTGTATCCAAATGTTGAGCACCGAGATCTAGTCTCAACCGATGCGCGACGGATTCTTTAATTGACTGCTTCGCTACCAGTCCGATGGGGAACTGGTAGTGAAACATAAACAAATGACTAGTTAGACTAGCTGCGCCCATGGCCAACATGTCCTACAAAATTCACCGAAGCTTAACTCTCTGGATTGCTAAACAACCCAGCTGAACCCTCGGCAGGCAGATCCAATCAATCTCGGGTCATGCAAGATGAAGCCTTGTCAGATTCCTGATTGACTCGCAGTTGCCAACTTACCACTGGTGCAGCTGGAAGGACCAAAGCTACTTAACCTGCGGCTGGCTGAATGGACTGCAGTCGTCTTGGTGATCACAATATTGCTTGATATGTGACCTGTCTGCGCGCTGTTTCAGTCGATCCGTCGAACACGTCCAGCTGAATTTGAGCTTGATGTGAGCGTACGGCGGCCAATGGCACCCATCTTGGCCCCGTCGGACATCGATGGAACATGGCATTCCTTCGTGGGTCTCACGTAGTCGACGGTGCAAACGGGGAAAGGTAAGTACGATGCTGTCGAGACAATAGTAAGTTGCACCGGTCCAGCTACCTACGGTTGAGTGCACGATGGCAGGCTCAGTCCGGCGCTGGTCGGGGGTCACAGCCGGCCAGCGTCACAAGGAAATGTGCCATCCGATACCCGTGTACGCTGAGCGATGTCCACATGATTCTGGTACAAATTCCTTCTGGAGCCCATTCAGCGCCTGGAATGCCTATATCGACGCGCCTGGGCAGCGTTGCTTGCGAGCTGCCAGGAATGCTTTTGGGAACCTTCAATCCAGGTCAAACTTACGGTATCTCCAGTATCAAGACGGCTGTCAACATTACCTTACGACTGATATTCTGGTCGCACGTCTAAAGAGTTTGGGGGCCTCACTATTGCGCTGAGGAGGACGAGTGAGAGGCTGCCAACTCATTGCTGCGCGCATGAGCCTCGGCAAGGCTTGGGCAGCATCGCGGCAATTTTGGACCACTCTGGCTGCTGTATGTCTCCTGCTAAAGAGATTCTGCATCAACACCGCTTCGAATTATTCTCCTAGGCTTTCTTATTGCTTCGCGTATCTAGAAATGAGGCAACTGTCCATGACCCGAGCATTGCCTAGTTGCAACGCCCCGAGCCGCTGGCATCTGCCTTCTTGGAGCCCAAAGCGTCATTCTCGATCCGCTGTCCGGCATTAATGACTGACTGTTCACGGTTGAGAGAGAGGCCATGTTTGTCCACTCACAACAGCGCTTCCCAGTAATCACTGCCGTTGGAATTGGAGCCTTGCACATGTCACCGCAACTGGAACCACAAACAAGGTGGGCTTGGCCGTCGACGCCCTTTGCAGGGAGGCACGGCCCGATGGGGACTCTTGACACTCTACGAAACATATGCATTGTGAATTTGTCTGATGGACTCGTCAGAGCAGAACTAAGCCTCACCGCTTGAGTCGCCGTTGCGTAATCCCCTTGCGCTATGTTGTTATCTTGGGAAGATATGAGTCTTCTCTTGCACTGGTCTATATCTTCTGCGCAACTATTGGCTGTTTTCCTTTCAGAGAAGCAGTCAAAACCGTTCCTTTGGCCTTCGCTCGGAGTTGAAAGGGACACTAATGACGCTTCGCAGTCTCATTTTTGACACAGACGTGTGAGGCACCGCCAGGCTCCACTGGGAGGGACTTCGGTTGTCGTTACGGAAGACTGAGGCGAAGCTGCTGAGAGCAGAGTCTTCGGAATGGTTTTATTGCTGCCCAAGAGAAGTCGGGCAGAGCTGCTGCCCTCGAACCGGACAATCTGAGGCCAGCAGTCAGTTGGGCATTTCGAGTCCTTGCACCAAGAACTGAATGACGGATGGGATAGTTGAAGATGATTGCTATGACTCGTGGACAGTTTCGACAGGCTTCAAGTATCAACACTGACTGATGACAAGGATGACTGAAGCGCCGCTTTCTCCATGGTTGATGAAGCAACAGGAACTTGAGTACCTGTTAGGTTTTTCCGAGGTAGCTACAATGGTAGCTGCGTATTGCGTGCAAAGCACTTACGAGCATTTTTACAAACCCTTGCAAGATGTACATCTGGTAAGTACCTAGTAACGAGGAGTTATGTAACTTTACCGGATGGGGCGCGGCGTATTGTGTACATCCGGTATTTTGAGATACTGGGCATATCCTCGCTTGTTGTCGTAAAGTGTTTCGAAGCAAGTTCCGACGGTGCAGAAGTGGAAACTCAAAGAGATAGAGACAAGGATAATGACAGGCATGAAAGAGGGCTGTCATTACTCTGTGCCAACCAACAATATCCGTCAAAGGAACAGATACGAGGAAGTGTCTCACAGACGCGAGCATTTTAGTGAGTACCATTAGGTTCTAGACGTGGCCAATATCAACACCCCTCAATCATCCGTCACTCTGTGGAGGTGTTGAATGCGCGTAGAAGACAGGTTATTGATTTATTATTAGTTTATGAATTAGTACAGTCGGTATGAATCCGTGTGCTGCTGCAGCAGCTCTGATCCTGGACGTCGTGGTCTGATAGTTGACAGCCTATAGATAACAGGGTCACACCGAGGGACTCGGATGTTTGGGGACTCCTCTTGACCCATACAGCCTGGAATTCAGCCTAGAGGAGGGCAATTATGCTTGCTGGGCAGTGGGGAGGCAGGTTGGGGAGGGGAAGATTTGAGCTTCAGGTACGGAGTACTTGTACTCCATACCCGTAGTTCATTGTCGATGGGCAATCGCAGATGAAGATTGTCGCTGTCGATCCCCATGCCAGTGAGTTGGTTCCTGGACTGCCATGAGGGCGGCAGTCTTGTCCTTTGGCTCCTCGCACTGGCAGTGAATTCTCTCAATTGACCTCTACCGTCTACCAACCCAGATGCATCAAGGAAATTCAAATCGCAATCACCCGCACAATAGATAGCGTAAGGTGATCGCTCCGACTAGACAAATGGAGCATGGGAGCACCGAGCTTTGGAGCGCGCGAATGGAACATGGGCTCACTAAAGTGCGGGTTGACACTCGATCTGGAGTCGAAACTTCAAACGGCGAAGTCGTCAATGCTACCCCGTACCGTTTTGTCGAGAACTTAATTACTCGTAGCATCTTACCTACTAAGTTAGTTGTGTGCTTGCTTGTGCAACTCTTCTCTTCTCCAGCCACGGATAAGGTACATTGCGTGGTTCTCGCCCTCGGCCGCCCTAGCTGACCTCATACGGCAGTCTTCTCCTGTCACCACCGATTGGCTCTCCAGACTGCCACAATCGCACTGATCCTTCTCCCTCCCTCTTCATGCAACAGTCAATTGGCTTCTCCCTGGCCCGGAGACGTTAGTGGCGGTCGCCATTTCCTGCATTGCAGATCTCCCTCACACTTCAGGTCAAGCCATCTACGAGTATGAACCCCAACCCGTACGCTCAATCTCCGTGTTTGTGACATCCTCATCCTTCCTTCGAATCTTATCCCATGCGAGCGCATTTGCAACCGTCTCTCTATAGCGCACTACGTGTGATATGTTCATGCTTCTGGACGTCTGTCTATATGGAGACGCAGAGCGCTTGAGCCCTGTCCTGACCCAGGAACAAACCAACTTCCGCTTTGCGACGCCGAGAGTGACGTCGTCGTCCTTGCATCACGAGCTTTTGCTACTGCGACGCCCAGCGGCCTAATCAGCCATACATAAGATGTCGGCGGTCCAAGAACAGTCCCAGCCTCTGTTGCGGTCGGTGGATGCTCCAAATCAGCCAGATGCTGGCGCACCACGAAAGAGGAGGAAGCGTGCCCCGGCTGCTGGAGCGCCCGATGACTGCTTTACATGCGCTACCCGCAAGGTCAAATGCGATCGCCGGAGACCATATTGCTCCAAGTGCCTGGACGACGGGAAAGATTGTGCCGGATACAAGACCCAGTTGACCTGGGGAAACGGCGTCGCAAGTCGCGGCAAGTTGCGCGGCTTGTCGCTACCAGTTGCTGGGGCTCAAAACTTCGCCGCTGCTCCCACTTCGCCCCCCAAATCAAGACGGCGAGGCTCTCAGCAACCCCAGAAATCTCAGTTTCATGGTGACGCTGGGCAGACTGTCTCGTCAGCTCCGTGGCCAACGATCTTGGCTTGCGGCCCTACCTCTGTAAACAGCAGCAATGCTGAGTCCAATTTCCATCAACACACCTCGTCATTCCCTATGCCTATTCCGCACGCAACAGCATCCTGGGCGACGGCAAGGCCGGCAACGACCGCGCCGGCTTCCACTGCCATTGAGATAGAGAAAGCAGACTCGTCCGATCCATCTAACGCTCCCGGCTATTTGACATCCCCTCCTCTCCCTGGTCATCAATTCTCCAACGGCTTCAAATCGGATGTTGGATATGGTGGAAGTCTTTCGTCTCGCTCATATCCCGATACTTCTCCTGGGCCCACATACTTTCAACGGGTTTTGAGCCATGAGACTCTAGACGCACGAGGTCCATCACGCGCTTTCCCACCCTCCCCTCATATGCCCACACCTTATGCCAGGCTTTTTTCTGATCACGACGCGCTCCCAGTCTCGGCAACTCCAGAAACGCGTCATGATGCTAATGATCGCTATTCTCGATTGCCTCCTTTCCAGGAGGACTCGGTAATCACTGACCTCGACAAGCATTCTGCCGCTGAAGAGGTGGATGACGTCAACCGCGCTTACAATGATCGGTATGTCGCGATCGACGAGGGCTTACTCGTCATGTCCCCCCGTTTGCCGTCCAACTACAGCCTACCCATATCACCCTATGCTGGTATGGGTTCCATTGGAGGCACTCCACGCATACAGTACTTGATCAAGTACTATACAGAAGTCATCTCACCTGTTATAGTGGCGTTCGATGGCCCTTCAAACCCGTACAGGACACATATTCTGCAGCTAGCGGCGAGAAGTGATACACTTCAGCATGCCATAGCTGCACTCTCAGCCAGCAATCTGAGACAACGGAGGGAGAGTGGTGCTCTGTCAACTGGCAAGACTGACCCTGCTAGGCGATCCTCCTTCGCCCACTTGACCCTGACCCGTGAGTCGTGGCAAGAAACGAGTATGTTGTCTCCGCAAGACCAGGCTCGAGAAGAGGCACTGCATAAAGGGATTGCTATTCAATCTCTCAACAGGCAGCTTGCAGATCCTGTCCTCCGAAAGGACGACTCAATCCTGGCTACGCTCTTGATTTTGTGCCTTTTCCATATATGCGACTCGGGAATAGCTAAGTTCCAGACTCAATTCGCCGGTGTAAAGAAATTGCTTGGCATGCGTCAACATGATCTGGGTCTGGATACCAAGGAGGCCAAGTGGTTCACGAGGATGTTTACGTGGTTCGATGCGATGACCGCTACGGTCAATGATCGCGAGGGACAACTTCAAGGCCATCACTTGGACGTTTCGGCTTTGTCTGATGAGGATTGGGCTTTGGAAAACCTGGCTGGCTGTGATGGACAGCTGTTCAAGACCATTGCCAAATTGGGTCGCTTAAATGTGCTAAGCCAGGGCAAATCCGTCGAAGAGACCGCAGCACTTGTCTCGAGGCCCTTGCCACAGATGTCTTTTGGAGGTAACCTCGACTATAGCAACTTCGATGGGAATGGGTGGATGAGAATGATGGAGGATGAGGATCTCTTCTCTTCCAAGACCGCCGACCCAGACGACAAGACACAGTTCTGGCGCGAGTGGAGAGATATCCGCCAGACTCTACAGACATGGCAGCTCGACACCACGATGTTTGACTCCTCTAGTCCAGAGGCACGGCTACTTTCCCACGAGCAGCGTATCGACCTTGCCAACATCTCGGAGTCGTTTCGTTACTCAGCACTTCTTTATACGGAGCGCCTTGCAAATCCAAACGTTCCCAGCACGGATCAGTCGATCAGATTTTGGGTTCAGAAGTGCCTGACTTACATTAAAGCCGTCAAGTCGGACGTGTATTTACTCTGGCCACTTTTCATCACAGGAAGCGAATGCGTTGACGGGATTGATCGTCAAGTCATTCGAGAACGGTGTCTAGATATCCAGAAGGATAGTGGATTCTTGAATAACAAGAGCTGCTTGGAGCTGCTGGAGAAGGTTTGGCAGCGTCATGATGAGAAAGCACGTGGATTCTCCCCTGGATCGGAGATGATAATGGATTGGATGGACAATAGTAAGGACGAAACAGGATTCAGGTTCACGACCATAATGAAAATGGAAGGAAATGAAGGAGAGTATATCGTGGTCTGATATATGTGTATATATGTACCCTGAACTGTGCATTATCCTCTACCATTTTGATTCTGGAAAGGGAGCGAGGCCGCTTCTACCTGGCACGTGAGCCGCAGGGAGCCTTGCTGACGCCCATTCGCAGAACCCAGATTGGGCTCAAGGGTCCTGATAACACGATGCGACATCATGTTATAGGTTTAGCAAGGCAGACTCTACTATTAACCCACAAGAAGTTCTTTCACAGATGCCCCCCTCATATCCTTCACTTGTATTCCGCATGGGCCAAGGTCAACCCCTGAATTCTCCATCCATAAAGTTCCCTTGCTAGACATCGATCATCCAACCTTGCTAGCTCCGAATATCTGACCACTTTATTAGATTGACTTTATGGTGATCGCATCCAACGTCCTCGTCCATCGCGCTTGACGCCTTTCTCATCTTGCGCCCTCCCGCCTTGCCTTTCTCTTATGCTTCCTCCACAGGTAACTGATTTCGAAGCTTGATCACAACTCTCGTCAAAATGAGCTGTTCAAGTAACGACAAACCGAAGGCGGAGGAAGATGTCTTTGAGCATCTCAGCGCACCGGTCGAGTGTGTTCAGGATTACGTTCCAGGTGGACTGCATCCTGTACATCTTGGCGACATGGTCGGCCGGTACAAGATGTTACGAAAGCTAGGTTACGGCGGATACTCGACTGTCTGGCTTGCACAGGACAGTAGGCAAGTCCCCCATTATGTTCTAAGTTTTCTTTCAGAAATCTAACTGATAGTTTCTTTAATAAATAGCGATACCGGTGGGTATGTGGCGCTGAAAATCGTTCGAGCGGATCGCGATTGCGCAAAAGAGATTCAGTGTTATGATACGCTACGGACCAGTTCGGGTCGACATCCAGGTGCATCTTATATCATGATGCTTCTGGATTACTTTACCATACAGGGACCAAATGGCAAGCACGACTGCTTGGCTTACGAGGTCCTAGGCCCCAGTATTGCGAGTGTGGTGCGCGATTCTGATGGCATGGATACGACCGCTTATCTAACGCTTCCATCTGCCCGAAAAATCATATATCAAGTTCTCCTTGCCCTTGATTATATACACAGTGTTGGACTGGTCCACGGGGATATCTACCATGGAAATGTACTCTTTATTTTGAGGGATTTATCGCAAGAATCTTCGGATGATCTATGCCAGCCTCACTCTCAAGTTTCCGCGGACGTTAAACGCATCAAGGGTTCTCGGCAACCAGGGGATATTCGACGTCTTACTCTGGACTGGCCATTAAATGAATTAATCTCCCCAAAAGGCGATGTTAAGTTATCAGACCTAGGAAATAGTAAGTTATATCTACTATAAATTTTACATGCACTGATCATTTACGCAGGCTTTTTCAAGCACGACCCGCCAAGCAAACCAGAAGCGCCATTGGAATATAGAAGTCCAGAAATCATACTGGATAACCGGATTTCTATGGCGCAGGATTGTTGGGCGTTTGCTTGCTTCGCCTACAGTCTTCTGACGAATACATCTTTATTCGATTTGGCTTTTCTATACGACGAAAACGCTCAGAACGACGAACACCTTCTTCAACTTTTCTCGCTTCTTGGTCCGCTCCCGGCTTGGCTTAAGCAGAGCTGGCCACGTTACGATGTTTATTTCAACGAGAATGGACAGCCTCAAAAATTCATTGTGGATGACGATGCCTTTTCGTACTCAGAATTAGACGACTTACCAGAAGAAGACCATCAGAGCACGCCACAGGACACGGAGAGTGACGGTCACCAACAACAGCTTGACGAAGTCCTCTCGAACCGTAATCGTCTAGGGAAACCTCATGAATTCTTCGATCCTGACCTTTACCCATCGATCGTGACGCTTCGTGAGCGTAAGCAGCGTAAAGCTCGAGAAGATCCTAGATCATTAGCAGATTTTGTGGCTCTCTATCCACCGCTCTCAGAGAAATGGTCGTTTGAAAAGCACCCTGATATGCAATCTGCGGAATCTGAACTAGCGCTCGATTTCTTACAGGGTCTTCTCACATACGAACCCGACCGACGTCCTTCCACCAAAGAACTCCTACAACATGCTTGGATTCGGACATACTGTGCCTCAGATGAACAGACTGTCCAAAAGGCAGAAATACCACCGAGGAACAAGAGGAAGAGGTCGACAAAGGCTAACGAGTCAGAATCAGATGAAATGTAAGACGAGAACTGTGGCATTCCTGAGGCTGCCGTCGTATGAAAGTGGTAGGCGGGGAACACCAGTGGGAGAGAGCGCTTGGGTCGGAAATCAGAGCTCCGGAGGAGTCAGATTAGATTCTACACCACGAGTGTCCGGGGATTGTCTGATTCTGGCGGTGATTCTGAGTTCGTTCGTGCGTACGGATGGTGGCCAGCAGCTTCCTTGGGCTGCTCGGTCGACCGCTTCGTTGCCTGGCACGCCGACGTGTCCAAGACTTTATAGGAGCTGAACCTCCCATCCTTGATCGCAGAGCTTGTTGAGCCTTTGTATGACCTCAACCAAGTCGTACTGTCCGGAGTGGCATTTGAGGCTGGCCATGACTTCGTTGCCATACAGAAGAGAGGGATTCAGTTGGTCCCCCCCACCAGCAACGTAGCAGGGTATCCTCTCAGGGGTCCCAACCCTCATCCTAAATAGTATAGTTGGAAGACTCCGTCTGTAGTTTTGGAAAAGGGCCCTGGTACATGAGAGATATCGTTCTCTGCGAAGGCGCCTCCCAAATGAATCGGATCGATAGGTGAAGGTTGTAATTAGACTAAGCGTTTAAGTGGATGGCATCCTGCACTTGGCAGCCTTGTCCCGCAAAACTTGCAGCCTTGCTGCAACAACTTCTCCATAGACCTGAATTGATCGTCCATCTTTGTTTGGTCCTCTATAGTGCGCGCGTTCGAGATGGCGAACCCTTCGAATCCGCCCTCGGGCACTTCTACGCCTCGCGCTTTTACCAGCCACAGCACTACTGCCGAAGAGCTCCTCAAATCACAGACCGTTGGACTGGTCAATCTCGCCGATTTTCGAAAACGACGTGCCGATGTGCTGGAGCAAAAGGACAAAGAGGCGCGTGCTGCAGGGGCAAATACACCCGACGTTGAGGATAGCGATGAGTAAGATACTCCTGTTCTTTTTGGGCCCGCTGGTGTAACGAGCGGGGACTAATTTACCAAGCACAGAGCGGTGACGCGGCGATCGGATCAACCTCCCAAGAAAAAGAAAAAGAAGAAAGCAGCCAAGGGCCTGTTGTCTTTCGGCGAGGACGAAAACGAAGATGATGGAAGCGGAATATCTACACCTGCTGCACGCAGTTCCCGGACCTCAGCCGAACCGTCGCCTGAGACGTCGGGCATTGCGCGGAAACTGACGCCGAATCCGAAATCTGGGTTACCACCGCCGCGGGCGTTGACGAAGGCTGCACTCGCTGCGGAAGCAGCGGAACGAGAGAGGCTGAGAAAGGAATTCCTCGAGATGCAGGAGGCTGTGAAAGAGAGCGAGATCGCGGTGCCGTTTGTGTTTTACGACGGCGCGAGTATCCCCGGTGGCACTGTCAAAGTGAAAAAGGGAGATCATATCTGGCTGTTCTTGGAGCGGTGCAGAAAGGTCGGCGCCGAGTTAGGCGTCGGTGGGAGCGCGAATGGAAGCGGTGCGACTCTCAAGACCATTGAGAGCAGCAAGAAGCAATGGGCCCGTGTCGGCGTTGATGACTTGATGTGTGTCCGGGGCGAGGTTATTGTACCGCATGTAAGTTGCAGAACTCAACTGTTGAGAAAGATGAGACGGTCTAACGTATTGATAGCACTACGAGTTCTATTACTTTATTGCCAACAAAATACCTGATCCGTCGAGAGAGGGTCGACTGTTGTTCGAGTACTCGAACACGGTCGTCAAGAAAGACGAGGACGCACCATTGTTGCGTGTGCCTGGGCAAGAGAAAGAGATCGAGGGACAGAAGGACGACCCGACGTTGACAAAGGTCGTGGATCGGAGGTGGTATGAGAGAAACAAGCACATTTACCCAGCCAGTGTATGGAAGGAATTCAAGGTTGGCAAGGAGTTTGAAGAAATGTCCAAGGGTAGAAGAGATGCTCAGGGGAATGCTTTCTTCTTTGGTTGAAGGGGAGCGTCCAGGGCAGTCTTGACGACGCAGCGGAGTGATTTGGGCCCTTCTGCACTTGTGTCGTTCGCTGGGCCCTCAACGACTGTTTGGGACTGAATGCTTCTTCTCCCTCCTTCCCTCCTCCTTCCTTCCTGCGCCTCCCCGCCCTAAGGACTTGCTGGGCAAGACCACCTTCGATCGCAATTTAATACTCGCTTCAGGTGGTTCCTTTGCTGCCATATCAACACCTGACGATTCCCCCGCTCTTCAGCGACCCTCTACCTGTCCTTATTGGAAACTGCCAACCGTCAAACCCTGGCTCCGGAAGATATGGAAAACCCTCTGATCTGCAACAACTACCTTCGCCAAACATGTCGGGCAGTCTTGACGCGTGAAGCAGTCGTTACAACGTGCTTGTAGGTATGAGACTACTAATATCGCGTCGGTCCTAACATCTTCCAGACACCTTTTCTGTGTCAACTGCGCACAGAAGGCAGCGCTATTGGGCTCCGCGTTGGACCAGCGCTGTTGCCCTGCCTGCGGAAGCAACCTCCCTAATCCTGAAGATGCCCATCAAACAAGACTGAACCCTACCGATAATTACAAGGCAAATGTCCTTAGCGGGTTTGACCCTTTGACCATCCTCGACATAGCCTCGAAGGCCATGTCATTTTGGCAGTATCAGAGTGCACAAGACACGTGAGGAAATCCAGGGTCGGCGAACCATGGGAATTCTGACTCTAGAGTAGAGCGTATCGGCATAACGTGGTGAGGGCTCTCATGGACGAGTACTCGAATCTCGAAGCAAGAATGGAAAAGGCCTCCCATGAAGCCAGGATTGAGATTCAGACTCGGCAGAAAAAGTTGGATGGTATGAAGGCCGCAGACGGTTGTTTTTGCCCAACTGACAAAACCCAGACCTCACAATGGAGTACCAAGATCTGCGGAAAAGACACGAGGAAATGGTCGCTTCTTATCGAGAGAAGGACCGTAAGCTCAATCAGACCCAAAAACTCTACAATGCCCTCAAACAACGAGCCCAGGCTGAAAACATGTTCCCTTCTTTCGCGTCGAAAAATGTTGAGCAGACATTGCAGTCGATCGAGAGCGCACGGCGGTCCGATGCAGGGTTTATCAAGCCAGACATGCTCCGTCACGAGTTTCCCCCTCGAGCCACGTCGACTCAGCTGGGAAGTGGCCTGCAATCGAGAGGGGACACACAGAATAGCATTGAGCAGCTCTTTCCGCGTCTAAGGTCTGGAAACAGTGTGACTGGATCTGTTCAAAGGGAGATGTCATTCAAACGGACAGTTCCGGGTTCTAACCTCCGTAAGTGTCTTCGCGTCGTTGTCAGCCAGTGTTTGCTAATGGCGTCAAGCGAAACCTGGACCTTCTGGCACGCTGTTGCTTAGAGAAGCGCTGAAGACCAACACTCGGAGTTCCGTTAATCCATCCCAGCTGCCGCCGGTGGCTGCAACGGATAACACCCAGCCAGATCAGCATATACCAGGGTCTGTTCGAAACCGGCCTCTCCATGCTAGGAAGGAGTCCATTTCGGTGCAGAGCCATACTGAAGCCTTACCTAGTGCAGGGGCTGGTAGACCTGGAACGGCTGGGCTGAACGATGTGAATCACAAGTTTGATCAAATTGCTGGTCAGTAGGTCTTTTTATGGATTGACAGGGCTAATAATTCTTTACAGACAAGTTTTACCATCCGCCACTACTATGAATGAAGTTACTAAAGGACATGATGCTGGAACTCAAAAAACGGCTGTGAGTATTTAGCCTCTGGCTCGACGTTACGATAGTTGTTGTATGGACTCTCGAGCTCGACATTCTTTAGTAGTGATGGTGTTGGCGACCTATATGGACATCTTAAGTAGCAATGTTACAGTTGTGAGTATCTTAGCAGCCGAGATTTATACCGGAAATGTCATTAGCGAATCAATGGGTGTATTGTTTCCGACTCGTCGAGCCATGCGAGACGAGGAATTCGAACTTCACCTGCATCGGAATCATGTTTCGGCATTTATCAGCGGCATCGCTCGTTTAGTTTATTCGGCCGCCCACCCACTTTGCTATCGCACAAAGTCAATCATGGCTGTCAACATGCCTTATTGTTCCCATAGCTCTGGTTTCAAGAGTATATGTATCCAGTATGGGAATCTCCACTGCGGCTGAGAGCGTTAGCAAAGAAGAAGATAACCATATCGAGCTCACGGTATCCGATTCGCATTCTCCTGCAACAATCGAGAGTCAGAGTGAGGCTGCAGTCAACAATGAAAGGAGTCCAAGTACGCCGTCTAAAGCTTCCAAGGTGTATGTTCCCGTCCCGATGTTCCCTTTCAAGTTGGCAGGTGAGCACCTGGCCAGCAGCCTTCCCGACACTCCTCTATGGGCTGCCTAGGTTTGTACCTAGGTAGTAATCATAAAGTTGGCGTTTCCCTCGACTTCTGAATTCTGGATCATACCTCTCTACTAACTTCACATCTCTTCTTTTCCAGACGACAGATTACAATCGTGCTGGCGGGGTTCACCGTCACTGCAATGACATGTTCCATCGTCTTCGCCTTTGGCGTATACCAAGCACTGTACGAAGAGATGGCCCAGACGCCCGACACGCCATTCACTTCGGTCTCCTCGGCCAAGATCGGACTCATTGGTACCCTCGCGCTCTCGCTGATGACCCTGGGCGGGCCGTTCGCCATGTCGTGGGCGAAGCTCTTCTCGCCCCAGATCGTCATCAGCGCAGGAGGTGTGGTGTTTGGAATCGCCTTCGTCCTCGCCAGCTTTAGCCAGCATGTGTGGCAATTTGCCTTGACGCAGGGCCTGCTGGCCGGTGTCGGGACGTGTCTGTCTTACGTGCCCACGACCGCCGTGGTGCCAACTTGGTTCGACAGACGCCGCGCCTTCGCGATGGGCATCACCATCAGCGGCACCGGCGTGGGCGGCATGTTCTGGCCGCCCGTCTTGCGCGCCCTCATCACCCACGTCGGCTTCAGGAACGCGATGCGCATCTCGGGCTGTGCGTGCGCGGTGCTCGTCGTGGTCGCGGGGTGCGCGTTGCCCTTTGAACCGGGGTTTAGAGATCGAATGAGGCCGGAGGCACCTATGTCCTCGGCCCCGTCCACATCCACGTCCACGCTCACACCGAGGACGAACAAGCCGCGCGCTAGATCGACGACGATGACGATTTTACGCCGCATGATGACCCTCCCAAGACTAGATTCCGACGTCGCGTCTTCCCGAAAATTCATCGCGCAAGCATTCGCCAACTTCGTGCAGGCGGCAGGCTACTCGACGCCGCTGTTCTTCTACGCCGCCTACGCGCAGAGCAGGGGGTACAGCGCCAACGCAGCCGCCAACTTCATCTCGAACACGGGAGGATCGGATTCACCGAAGAGAAGAGCGCAAGATGGGCCGCCACCTAGCGGCCCAGGCCTTGAGGAAGTCCGCGTCGCGAGATGATCGAGGACACAAAATAAGGCATGAAGTTGCCGGACGTCTGTGATGGGTTCTTGTACTTGGCCTTCCATGAAATCCATAACAAGGTAGCCACGACCCCGCTAATCCTCGAAGAAATCGTGGACCTTTGGCACTCGGATTATGTTTTGATCCAAGATGTTATAAGCCATCTCCTGACTCCGCGCTTCATATTCCGTCACTCCGAACCCAAACTTGACGACCAAATTCTCGCAGAGCCTGAGCACGTTGTTTCCATATGGCATGTGAAAGACGAAATTCTCTGGCTCTGTTGTGTCGCACCTACGGATGATTTCTGCTTCTGACAATGTCATTTCGTGCTGTTCCGCAAAAGCGCTGCTGAGAGGGGCGTGGAACACGAATTGCGATAAGAGCAAGCAGATGATGTAGCCGGGTATCGAAAAAACAGGCTTTGACAAGGCCGGAAGGGGGCAGGATTCAGAGGCAGATAAGTGTTTCTCATATAGGGAGGATGTCTCTTCAAGTCCTTCGATTTACTTTTCTGACATGTGTACCAAATACATAATAAGGGGGCACTAATAAGTAGCTAAGTTGATCTGGAGGGGGTCATGCTAACACCGTCGGTGGCGTGCGATCACGTGAGTCCGGAGCAGTGTGATTCTAGCGTCGGGTTCGGTACTACTTATTCCCGACTGCCACATTGGCTTACATGCTCTTACGTATATATAGCGGCATATATATAGCGGCAGGTCACTCCCTCACTTATAGTTAGTCAAGCAATTTCTTCACGCCGCCACAACCACAGCAGCCCGTCGAGCAAATGTTTTTATGGAATCCGACCATTAACTTCCGGTCCAGGGACCTCGCGACGCGATGTGCTTCAACCACAAACCTCGATTGGCTTGCCCCTCAGGCAGGCGCCGGTTTACGACGATCTCTTCGTACAAGGAATGACAATATATTTCGGCTGACGGATCGGGCATGATTTACGGGATCGACAAGAAAAGAGTTGCAAAGCAATACTTGAGCGTGAGCTTCAAGCATATGCACGTCTCGGCTCACATCCAAATATTGCGATCTCTCTGGGTAGTCTGCAAGATAGATCGATAATATTGGAACGCGGGCAGTCCCTTCGGGAGATGTATCAACAATCACGTGCGGACAAGATTCCATTGCATAACAGACTTCGCTGGTTGAGGAAAGTTGCAGAAGGTCTCAGATAAAGGGTATTGTCCATGCCGATGTTGGATGCTCTAATATGGTGTTGACAAGAGCCAGTGGCCCGCCGAGATTGAGGGGATCCGACTGCCTGAAATTGATTGACTTCAGAGGTGCCGGTCTTGATGGCGGAGACCGTGGCTCCGGTGGTATATTTATCGACGATCAACACCAGAAGTAAGCAAGCAGACGGACATTTTCGCGTTTGGTTGTGTGATATACGAGATCCTGACCGGCAAACACCCCTACCATGAGTTCAAAGACATCGATAATCGGTCATGCCTTGTGGAACAGTTACATCAGGAAAACCAATTTCCAGATACTAAAATCCTACCATTGGGCCAACTGATGCAAGGCTGCTGGCATGGCACCTTGAATTCTATGATCGAGGTCATTCAGGCGTTAGAAACGGCGGACTTCAGAACCAGGACGGGTCTGAGACCGCGCTCGAGGAAGAGGAGACGTGGATACTAGGCCAGCAAGCTATGGAGATATCTTGCTTGGAGAGGCACTCTGGGAAGTCAGAGAGCATGTGGCTGAACATATTGCTGTCGTGAGGGCTCAATCACTCGGCTGGCGTGTCCGTACCATTTGCGCAGCTAAAGACGCATCTCCATCCTGAGCGATGAAAGGCGCCACAGTAACGTTAGGAACATCCTCTGTGGCTCACAACGCCGGCTCCATGGCTGATGGTGGTGGAACTCCGAACTAGGGCCTTTCAGGTAAAGACTTCTTTCTCTCTTTGGGGGTCGAACACTAAGCCGCATTTCATTCAGGGCGAGATGTCTTGCTGAACCTCACACTACCAGGCTACGAGGACAGTTTCGAACAGCTCAGAAAGGAACATTTAATAAACTCAAACGTATCCCTGCTCTGAAACGGCGGCGGCTCTCTTCTGAGCAAGTTATGGAACCGCGGGTCTATTAGGGCGTCTCCATTAACTTCTTGCTAGAACAATGGAGATGTTCCGAGATTTGTTCCTCTCTACTTTGTCAGTATTTCGGGGATTTCAGCTTATGTAACGCAGCGAGCTGACTGCGGCTGAAAAGCAAGAGAGTCTTCGGCAGCCAGCTCGTCTTCTCTCCCTCAACTGAACCGGTGATTTGGTGACTACACTTGATCAGCACAAGAAAAGGACGGCGCAGAAGTTGCTAGTCTACTTTATGATCTCACCGAGCCACGGGGAACACACATGGAAATATCCCGATGTGTGTCGTGGAAGACACTCAATGCTAGGAATTTATTGCGTAACGACAGACATTCCTGGATGCGACTTTGATTGATGCTTCAGATCAGCGCGGAATGACAGATTGACTGGATGACATCCATGACTTTGGCCACTCGCCCCTCTGTTTCACACGGGCGATCCTACCACCCTCCAATCGAGGGATTAAGTCGCTCGTGTCGGCTTCCAGTCTCAAAACGGAAAGCACTTCTCAGATTAGCACTGATCCCGAAATATGCCTGAGTAATAAGCATATATATACAGGATCAAAACCGCCTGGAAGCTGAGCCTAATGAGCATCTCACAACAGTATCGCCTTTACCATATCTCTTGCCTTTCAATCTATCTCAAACGATCATCCAACCATAGTTGCAAACATGCTGTGGAAACGACAGCCCGGTTTTGTCATCACGGCCTTGATGCTCATCTCCTCGGCCAGATCCACCTTCGCCGCGCTGTGCTATGCAGACTTCCAAGCTCAAGGGTCCATCCCAGCGGGAACCCTCGACGAGCATTCTTTTGACCTCTACCCGCCTTTCACCGTCAAGACCGCAGACCTCCAGGGTATTGCGAATGGTCTCCGCACCTCAACTTTCAGTTCACCACCGGCCTTCGTCGATTCTCGAGGAATCAATCTGCCGCACTTCAACAACGAGAACTTCCATCTGGGAACCGCTCAGGTGTGTTGGTTCAACACCGACTTGTTCCAATCCACCCATGTTGCACTCTCGGTCGCGGCTGACGACGTGGACAACATCATCGGATCGTGCTGTGCCGGCTTGGAGGACTGTCCTGGAGGCGTGTTGCTGCAGACGGGGGACACCGGCCTCAACGTCACTGTTGCCGTACAGCCTGCCGGAGCCGCTTGCTGAGAAGACACGGAAAAAGAAAGACATGACATGAATACAGAGAATGGGGGTGCCCCTCCACTGTTGACCAGACTGAATACTCCAGAGTCGACAGGTCTGGGCACGCAAAAGAGGGAAAGTTTGAGGCCATTTCAAGTCAAACACTGTCACGAGCCGCGGATGTTTCCTTCACTGGGCATCATCATCTCATTGAAAAAAAAAGAACCGATTACTACACGGCCAACCTACGGAGTACTCGGTCAAACAGGTCTTGACAAGTCCTGTCAACACTTTGCATTTTGTTACTAGTTTTACGTTTTTCAGTCACTCGTTTACTATTTATATGAGCCGTTCCTTTCTTTTTGTATCATTCATGGTCTATTTAACAGCGCGCTGGTCTGAGACAAATGCCTCAGCCTAGGTCGAGAGGATTCCTTCCTTGCGGTGGCGAGAAAAGCCTCCACCGGATGATTTACTTTTGCTCTTCGGCTTTGCCCTGTATAGTAGATGGGGAATTTGGAATCGACATCCTCCTAGTCATCGAGGTGAGACTATGGGCTTTCTTCCCCCCCCCCCCCCCCCCGGGTCCCCAAACATCGCTTGTTTCTGTTAGTTGTTTAAAAGGAACGAGCCATCTGTGGAACAAAGTAAGACCGAGGCCATGACTATTCTCCCAATTGTTCTTAGTGAATACTACTCGGTTGACCCGTGACGGGCAAGTCACACTTCTTGAAAGTCTTTATGTTTTTTTGTCAGGTCGGCAAGGTGGCCCAGAACTTCTCAGCTTCCTCGTTCAAGACGAAATCTAGCCAAATAAACGTGGACAGAGATTCGACTGTACTAAACCAGCTTCGCAATCGATTCCTGTCTCGAGCAAGCTCGAAATACTGTGTCTGAAACCATTTTCCATCTTCAATGTCCTCCGTACTAATCCCACCAAGCATCATCGACCACAACAGTAAATCAGTATACTGCGGAACGTTCCAAAGTTGAGCTTGCAACCCAGAACACAAGATGAATTTTAATCGTGTCGCCAGCCGTGTTTCGACACCGGTGGCGGGCGACATGGGATAAAGAACCAGGTTGTTGTATATGAGTAATGATATGCGGATGACTTCATAGAGAAAGCTGGGAACGTGTACTGCGGCACATTGACGACCCCGTCCGTATTCTTTGTCTTTTTCGTCCGGTCCGACAAGCAATGGAAGAGGATCGAGATCAAGCACAAAGTACTGCGCACGGTTTCTCAGTTGGACCATTTCCGCCATGCGGCTCGTGATATTGTGCTTGTATATTTTCAGCATCGCGGTAGCCTCAGCCACGGCCAAGATTGCCCGCTCAAGCTCATGACCGCAGGGGAGGTACTTTGTGAGGGGAAAAAATGCCGTTGCCAGGTCATTGTCGTATGTCAACAAAGCCGTCGCCACAAAAGGCCGAACGGCAGAAGATGAACAAGAAGCAATCACCGTGTTCTGCCACGGCCAAGTGGGCTTTCGTGTTTTTCGCGAGGCATCAATCAGATCGTTCCTGCGGAGAGGTCAACTTCTGCACACACACACTGAGTTTCAAGGGGACGGCGTTTGCTCCTACAGCTGCACTACCGCGGCAAGGTAGATGGAATCCAGCGCCTCCAACCCTCCTTTCAACTTGACAAGCTGTACCACCGCCCGTCGATGGGATTCCAGAAACGGAGTAGCACTCCACATATCGAGACACTGTGCGGTGGCGAGTGGGGATGAAAATCGCGACACTGGATGATTTGCGGATTTCATTGGAAGAGCATGGCAGCAAGAAAGCGACAAAATTGATCCAATAAGTTCGTCGGGGACATCGCCTCGCGTTGGCTGCGGAGGCATCGAATCAATCAACTCGCGTACGAGCGTGGTTGCTGCATGGATACACCTGAGCCTCATGGACTGGAAGACGTTTTGTCGTAGGCTTGACATGCGGAGATAGTCAAGATTTGTGGAAATGACCAGTATATAAGAATGGTATGCCATTTGCGAAGATTGCATATGCGCCAGATAAAGAGCATTGACAGGATTGTAACTTCCAAAGTGGTGGCTTGGTGAAAGATGTGACCAAAAGTGCTGGACGGCTGAGGGAAACATGAGCAATCAGCACAGCCCAACGATATTTCCTTGAAAACGTACCGTGATCCAAGAGTTCAGATACTTGAGGACTGTCAGCAGTATCGGTTGCGAACGGATCCGAACGGTTTTGACTCAGCCAGGACACAGGGCTCCATTCATGTGAACAAACGTCCCCGCGAAACGTGTCATACTGGCTCGGGTCAGGCGTAGGAACAGGATGGGACATGACGCCGTAGTCTTGAGCGGCCGGAGAGCCCTGGAAGATGACTTGGGTGTAAGTGAACGGTCATTGATCATGGTACTTTTTCCACATTTAGTCACCTCGTTGTGCTTCACCACGACTTCAACTCTTTGCCGTCCTAGAACTCAGCATTCAGCCTGGTTCAAGCTTTTATATCCTTGTCAAGGGCCCTGGCGACGCACGACGTACCTGGTTGTTCGGTATCGTGGAGTATGCTGATGTTGTATGTTTGTACGGCTGTCGGAGGCCTCAAATCGTCCCCCCGGGCTTTCATTTTCTGCGCTGGCTTCGAGCGATTTCGATGGTACTTTCCCACATGATGGGAAACTTGTCTACGAAGCTCTCGGCTCTTCGTGTCTTCAAGGTTTTTAACGTTGATGAAAGAGAATCTTGATCCCTTTTGCGGCGACTGTCGAGACATCGTAGACGAGGGTAGATCAGTGCGGACCGTCTGCGAGACCGATCGACAGGTTAAGCTAGCGAATGCAATTGTTTTTATTCAGTAGTTCTGAATCTTCGCTTTCGCAAAGTGCCTTATTATTAAGCCCCCACTGAACTCAATCTCAAGGCTAATGTTAGTGACTTTCACAATCTCAAATCAGGGCGATCCGCTCTACGAGGCGCTAATGAGCGCCTTGTGCCGCTTGCGGACCATTTTCCCACCAATGGGATCATGGTGGGACCTCGAAGTACTTAACCGAAACGGATAGTACTTCTAGAATGGGATCTTTCGACGGACCGGGGCGCCTCGTGGACAGAAGAACCGATATGCAATGCCGCCTGGGCCCTGGCCATGCCACTAAAGACCAAAGGTCAAAGCCTGTCTTGTCCACGGCGTCCTGATACGCGAACCTTTCTGTGGCAGCGGTGTCTTTTAGCGATGCCACCGGCCCCTCCTTTGCCTCCTTCAAGTTTCATCGGTGCTCAAAAGAAGGGGAACAGACATCGCGATGGAGCATTTCCAGGTACCCATTTATGATTCATGAAGCGCTCTGGAACTGCGACTATGAGGACTGATGCTTGGGGGCCGAGACCTCAACGACATTGGTATCCTAAGGGGCACTTCACCTGCCGCCAGACCCCAGATCAAGTGCAGAGTTCTGGAATTGATGGTTATTGCTAATCTAGGTCTCAAGCCTTTCACCCCCCAAATCTATCACTTGCTCAGATCCTCTACATGGAACTCTTCGAAACTGAAATTTGAAGAGGTGTGCTACTCTGCTGCCCTGATCTTGTCGAGCCCAAATGTGCCCTGATAGGCAACTTTGAGATCTGAGCTGCTCACGATATGATCTTTCTGCGCCTGAAGATCATCGACTGACCAGTTGGCCGAGACGAACCTGCCACTTAAAAATCGAGCAGCATCTGTTGCCAGCCAAACGCATGTTCCCCCGACCAGTTCCGGAGTGTCTTGAGCAAAACGCTTGAAAGACTCTGCATCGCTGTCAGTGTGACTTCGGTATCAGTGGTGTGCTATGCGCCACTTACCATTGACCATGTCAGTGTCGACGACGCCTGGCTGGATACTCACAGCACTGACATTACTGTACTCAGCGGCTAGATAGTCGACTAGTTGTAGGCTTGCAATCTTGCTAATACTATACGAAGACCAGGACGGGACCACAGCCGTGGCCAGCCCTGTATTGAGGGTGATGACAGTTCCTTTCTGCTCTGGACCAAGCAATTGCAAAAAGCCCCGGGTCATCAGGTACGTTCCTCGGACGTTGGTCTCGAAATCTGCCCACCACTTGGCGGGTGTAGAGTCTCCGATCAAGGCCACTTCCGTGTTACTCCCCGCATTGTTCACCAGGACGTCCGCATGACCCAGAGTGGTTCGCACTGTTTCGTAGAGGCTCGTCACCGCAGCCTCGTCCGAGATGGAAGTTGGAACCAAGAGCACCTTGATGGATGGATTGATTTCCCGTACGACTGCTTCAGTAGCCTCGAGGGATGCCAGGCTGCGTGCCACCAGAACGAGAGCTTTGGGTCCAGCCTTGGCGAATGCTGGGACGATCCCACGTCGTCCAATTCCAGCTGAAGCCCCCGTGATTATGATGGTCTTGCCTGCCTGTGATAACTTGGATGAGGCAGGGTCGATTGACGGGTACTGGTCGCGGTAGATGTGAGGAGTATAAGCCCCTGATGTGGCCCAAAAGTCTGGCGGAAGGTTCTCCATTGCGCAGTGTCAAGGTCAAGATCAAGGTGGTCTTCTTTTGCAGGCACAGCGGCAGATCAATTCCGATATAGAAATTCTTTGCTCGGAACAATGTTCTCGACTCATGGAACCAGAGGTACATGGGCGATAGTTATATGCTTTTTCACACCCGCCCACCGCCGTCCTTTCATCATCCTGCTCAGACAACAAAACTTGAGGTATGACCAATTCGCGCGAGTATTTGAACGCGTTCCGCACATGCTTCGTCCAAGTGTAGAGGACATATAGACCCTCTAAGCCCGAACAGGGAAATACTTGTGATGTTCCGCTCGAACATATGTCATCAGGCGTATGTCTTCAAGGTCAAATATTTGTAAGCGCGGATCATTGAACGCCATTAATGAGGTAGGTCACCATTCAAATGTCTCGGTCGAACATTCTAGCCTGGGAAGGTTGTTGATGAATAGTCTCAGTATACTAATAACTACTGTTTCTTCTGTCACCGTCTGCGAGAACCATACCACAGTCCGCTTGTGCCTTCCTGTCGACTTCTCTTGCTCATGTTGAGTGCCCGCTGCTGCTGAAGTCTCCACTGGACCCATAAGGGCCGGCCCAAAACTTCCCTAATGTGACTACGGCGAGGCTGAGCTTACTGAGCCAGCATGATTGGTTAAAAGTCTTAACTATATTGGGATAGCTTGTTTCGAAGTCTTTAACTACCTTGGGATGGCTTATTCCAACGCTTTTCCACGGCTCCATCGTAAGACTTCAGGCTCTGACCAGCGCGATGCGTTTCCCACTTGATATTGCCTTTGACCCTCATCTAGCCTAAGCCGGCTACTTGCTTCTGTTCTGTCTCTTGCATGCATCCGCAAACACCTCTACGTCGTGCGAAAACATCGGAGATGCAACAACCCCTGGTTTTTGTGCACAGCGAGCCAGGTCTCAGAGAAACCAAGACCAACCGTCGCATTGTAGCAGCTCACATTGGCAAGTATCATCGCAACAGGTCGAAACCCTCGCAATCGCGAGGCAAGGCTGCCATCAGCTCGACATTCAATACGAGAGCCGCATCTCTCGGAACGAAGAACGATGCAACGCGAACAGAAGATGAGGATGCTTGCATCTTGTCGCATCCACGATATATACCTACTTCTTCTCCGGGAATGAATCTGTCCCTGGAGCCTCACAGACTCGACCCCTTTCAAACGACCAGCGTCTGTCTCACACCTCAAATGGAGCCAATCTTTATGTACTATTTCAACACCATCATGCCGGTGGTAGAGCCGGTTCTCGGGGAGAGAAATGAATACCAGCAATGGTTGTTTCCGTTCGCGATGTCAGAACCGGCTCTTCTCTACGCAATATTGTCGTGCATGGCCCACGACATTGAGCAAGCGTCTGGGCCTGGCTTCGGGTTTCCGACCAGAAGGTCTTTGTACACGGAGCGCTCTCAGTACAAGCTGCGTGCGACAAGATCGTTAAACGAATGCCTGGCGGATCCGATCAGGGCTGTGAAATCGTCAACACTGATGGCTGTACATTTTCTCCTTTGGGATGAGGTAAGTCGCAGGACTTGATACTGTGCCCCCTCCCTGAGCAGGCGAGTTTCTTACCCTCTGGTGGCCTCAGATCTTTGCGGGGGGAGAACTAGTGCAGTTGGAAGGAGTACAGCAACTACTCAATCTGCGTGGCGGCTTTACGGGGATACAGCGCAAGGCTGTGGAGGCTATTACAGTGTATGTGAAGAAATTCCTGCTCCCGAGCTCCTAGCTGCACGAGAGAATAACAGCTTGTAGTGGTTCATTTTGGCGCGCCATCCGGACAAGAACCAGGCCGAAGCTATCTGTCATCACTGACCAGGCCCCCATGTCCTTGGAGCGTCTGAAAGCCATTGTCACACAGAGCGACGCTACGGCCTCGCTACTCGGACAAGGCTTGGTGAATTTAGACGTCGGTCACGATTTTGACCAGCAGATGCTTCAGATCTTTCGTGAAGCTATGCTTGTATGGATGTAAGCCAGCCCAAAAGACTGAGAGATAAACAACGCAAACTACTATATTGTTTTGCTGACTGGAGACCAGATGTTTTGAGCAAATCGGGATCCAGCGATTCACAACGGACGAGAAGCGATCGATTAGTATGATGCGGTTGAACATAGATCATCGCTTATTATCGTATCCCTTTGACTATGTACAATCTCAACGCCCGGTTCAAGAAGCTTGTCGGCTCGCCTTTATCCTGTTTAGCAATGCTCATTACAACGTCATCCAGCCTACGAGCGAGATCGCACGATGTTTGGTTCAAGACCTACAGGCTGCTTTGAAGGCAACAGACTTGTTGTCCCTCTGGGGAAATGCATCCCTCACTCTGATCTGGACCTTGTTTCTGGGTGCCCATCTGAGCTTTGGCCAGCAGGAAAGGCCTTGGTTCGTCGCCATGTTGAGCAGAGCGGCGAGGAAATGCGACCTGAACCGGTGGGAAGATGTCCGGCGGTGCTTGGTTTTGTATTACTACTCCCCACGAGTCTTCGAGGCATCCTTCCACGCCATCTGGAGTGAAGTGGAGATCCTGACCACTTTATTGAACCCGGTGGTATAGATAGACAAAATTGTACTTCAGAAGTGCCGAGACTTTAGACTCTTCCTGATACCCATACCATATTAAACGGAATACTGGTTGATGTCGGCAGCCAGGCCGGATACGTATCCACTCTCGGACCTCTATTGACGTTGTATTACAGTGATTTCGTAAGCGAATTCTTATTCTCCAATTATCAATGGTTGCTGGATTCTCTCCTACCGGGCCTTCCACGGACTGTCCAGCTCGGACTTAGCGGAACCCCCTAATTGACAGCCTCATCAAACGTCAAAGATCTCTTGAGGATCTTGGAACAGGTGAGTAAACCCTCAGTTCATCCGAGACGGTCTGATATCAAGCCGTCAGGTTGACCTGTACGGAGTAACAATCACGCCGACACTGGTCATGATGCTGTTGCCGGCCTATAAAATTCATACACACAACCAAGACATAGAGGCAATGTGGCATTGGCCTTCACACTTGCATCATCCAAGAATTCGGTCCACTCACAGCCACTCTGGAAACGCTCATCGACGCCGGTGAGCATGAAGGTGATCATAACCGGTGGCACTGGCTACATCGGCCAGCAGGTTCTGAGCCAGTGCCTTCAGTCTCCCTCGATAAAATCAGTTGTTTCGCTTTCTCGACGGGATCCCGGAGTTCGTCATGAGAAACTCGAGATCATCCTCCATGACGACTTCTCCCAGTGCCCGCCCAAGATCCTTTCGAAGATCCAAGACGCGCAAGCTTGTATCTACTGCCTGGGCACCAACATTCCCGTGAAACCAGCAGAGCTCAACCGGAAAATCAATTTTGAATATGCTCTCACAACGGCCAGGATTTTTGCGGGCTTCGACCATTCCTCTCAGCCCTTTCACTTCGTTTACCTGAGCGGCGCTCTGCCCGAAAAGGATACGGAGAAACACCTCTGGTTTCTCGCAGAGAACAGAAAGATGAGAGGAGCACTCGAGAACAGTTTGCTACAACTTGACTCGGAGAAGCATAATCTGGGTTTCAGAGTCTTCATCGCGCGGCCGGGCTTCGTCCAGCCCCGTGGAGCTGTCGTCAGGACCTGGTTGATAGATTATGTCGCGAATGCTATAGTCATTTCGGACCTTGCAATTGCAATGGTTCGCTTGGCAGTGGAAGGACATGAACGGCCTCTGGTGGAGAACAGGGAGTTGAAAGACATCGCCAGACTGCGATAGTAGCCTTGGTTCAAAGTTTCTGCGAGAATGTTTACCGGGTCCAAAATCCAGTTTCCCATACCCTTGTTGGCTCATACTGTAAATATCTCTATCTACCACTTAAATATAATTAAATAACTATTTTCTCTAATCACTGCTACGTCGGACGAACTCTTATTCAACTAGAACAGAAAAAGGGGCCGGTTTTGGGGGGGCATGAAAGGAGTTGGAAAAAGAGGAGGAAAAGGGAAAAGGAAATCAATCTGTATACCTCCAGTGAGCAAGAAAGGCATCTACCACATCTGAGAGCACAACCACCAGATGCCCACCAACTACAACCCCTGAAACCCCTCGCATAGAAGATAGACCCAATTGAACGGCAACAAGACAGGCAACGCTAAAACACTAAAACAACAACAACAACAACAACAACAACAACAAAGCTACCCCCTTTTCCACGAGACGTGTTCGCGGAACCGTCTGCGAATAGCTCACAAACAACCGGTGCGAAGCGTAACCAACATGAGGAAGAAGACAGGAGTAGGGTTTCTCCCTCTAGAGGGTTTTCCCTACTTAGGAATGTAGTGCCCCAACATAAGTTTAAATAGCTTAAGGTGTGTAGAGTAATCAATCAATCAACTATAAGAGATAATCGTGTTGAAACTAGTAAGTTAGCGTTATATATGAGTGACTTGCAGACTTGTATGTCTTCAATGGAACTATTATGATTGTCAAGACGATAATCCATCAAAGCACTGCAACCAGTTTCGGCGCTCAAATTCTGTGTGTTGTTCGTAACGAAGCATTGCGTTTGTTGAAGCGGCAAAAACTTCATATACAGGCCGCCGAAGGGATGTAACTCTCAATATAGAGAGCCCCCGATATCAAGTCGGTTTTGATCCGAAGGATATAAGTTTTGGACAGAGGACACACTACTGTTCCTCACGCTCATCACTTCGTACCTTTGATTCAGAAGGTGAGTATTTTCAGTCTGGTTGCCTTACATCAAGCGGTGTTTTTTCTTCGACACACATTCATCCACATTTCGCCACCGAAGCAATTCAAAACGGACGTGCGGCAAAGAAACTCGCCATGGCCATCTTTGGTGACCTGGCAGTGGGAAACACGGCTCTCATTCATCAAGTCAGTCTCCTCCATCCTCTGGTGGCTCTTTCTAACTGGAACAACTTACTGCTACGCAGATCTGTGCATCAACATGCTTCATACCCAGAAGGATGGCTATCACACTCAGCAGCACGTGAACTCGGAGGTACTGGACCTGCTTATCATCGACACAGCAGAAGCATTGTCCCGGGGTCATCTCCAGATTGATTGCGCCATTGTTCTATTCATCAGTGCTTCTAGAATGCCTTTGTAAGGGTTGCAACATTTTCACAATGGTTCGACGAATTCAACCAACCAGGGGGTTGAGTGGCGTCAGTTAGAATGCATGTGGGCATTGATCGGCAAGAATTACACCAAGACCAGGTTCAGCAACTGGCCGAAAAGATAAGAGCTCGGCCTTCCATGCTTTGCACGAGAGTATACGACTTGGCGAGAATCCCCTGAGAGATACTCTTGCATCACTTGCATCAAGTCATCAAATGACGTGACATGCGAAGCTAGCCCTGTTGAGACGGCAAAAAGGAGCTGTAACGCGCTCATCGAACTCGATTGGAAGACGTGGCATCATGTACAAGTGGGTGGCATGAACTGGCCGGCACCCGTCTGGCCGCTCATCCAATGCTATATTCATTTGTTCGTTGACAACCCTCCCATGGCACATTTTTTGAGTGAAAACTACCTGAGTAATTTGATTCTACTGCTCAATAAGTATATGCGCTTATATTAAACGAAAATCATGTGTGAAGTGGTTATAGACCAGTGTAAACAATGAAAGTTGACCCAAAGATTTTGGGGGGGGGGGGGGGGTTCCGGTCCGTTCATGCCACCCTCTTATGTTAAGCTAAATCTGAGGCTGTCTTGTTATCCAAAATTGAATCTAATGTTTCTCACCTTCCCAAATTATGATCGAGCTACCGAAGTTCTGTACCCTTGTCGCCTTTCGCGGAATGCGACTCGAGACAAGATATACCAGGGAGACTGTAAGATTAGCGCCGTCAAAAGCACTGCATGAGCTTGCGTTATCACTTGTGCAACCCTGCTCTAGATCTAGTCCTAGCAACTAGCCCCTCGTGTGATTTATCTCAGCCAATAAGAACTCTTTTATTGTCATGGGATCCTGATACCGTAGTAGTCGGTTGTGAGTAGCTCTGTTCTCCAGTACTCTAAACTAACCTAGCTACCTTCAATTACGGCTGGTAAGGAGGTCTAACCGAGGTATGTGTAAAATTACCTCCTGGAGACTGCATGTGAACCGCTGTCACGCTTCAAGGGATCGTCGCTTGTGGCGGAAACGGATCAAAGGAATCTTCGAGATTTCCACGGAAAGGAGCAAGTTTGCGAAGCATCTACACAGAAAGCTCGCGGCGCTTATCTTTGACGGCATCAACGCAAGCTTGCCGAGTATCCGTACATTATCTAGTGAAATAAATACGCTTCTGGACGCGCGTGTAGTACAACACTCTTGTGTGTACTGTACTCTTTGATTGCGGAAAGGCGCTTTGTTGATCGAAACGGGGAGGTAGTACTTCTTATCTCCCAGAGCTCAAGTTTCTCGGCAGTGGCGCGTGGGAGTGTAACAGCATGGTCTGTTACGTCCCGAGAACCACTGATGTCGGCTGATGGCGCCCAGAAGTTTTGTAGACCTTCCTATCTTGGTCAAGGTCCGAAGGACTAACACGCGGAGAGCTTTCCCGCTAGGCAAAATTAGGACTAGCAACATCCAACCGTATATTGAACAAGCTCATCAATTTGAAGCTTGGTAAAAGCTTCCAGTGGTCGACTAATCTTTATCTTTCTCTTTTCAACTCAGATTCCTCACCGTTACATCCGTGGTCAATGTCTAGCGATTTCTATTTGTCCAGTTTGGCGATTATCGTCTATCACCTGGACCTGCTGGTGGGCAACTCGCAATAGTGTCATTCTTGAGATGCAACCCTCCACCCCAGGACGCGTGTGCTTTTGTCCCAAGAGCGATAAGTCGGAATACTGCCGACTATGAACGGGAGGGTGCAAATGCATGGAAGTGGCGAGGTTGCCCCTGATGCCCCAAGTATAAACTCGGCTGGTTTCGACCTCGATCCTGGCCCTGACCCCATGATCCGCAGCTGCCTGCCCAGTCTTCATCTTCTCGTCACTTGCTCCCGGTTCGGGTTTTGGAGCTGACAACCATGTCCATCACAATGAAGGCGGGCCAGCTTGGCCTCAGCACAGACGCGCCAGAATTACAAGAGTTACAGGATGGGAATCTTCGACAGATGTCGGTTGATGGCAATCATCCAGGCCTAAGACAAAGATTATGGGGCTTGGCAGCGCGTATGGACCCGACCGTCACCTTTGAAGAGTATATGTTTTGGGCAAAGATCGAACGCGAGATGGAAGCCGATGAGCAGAAGAAATACGTCGAAACTGTCAAGAACGATGGCAAGCTCGGCGGCTTCAAGGCCTACTTTTTGGGTGCTCCCAAGAATGTTGTCACCGAGGTCACCCCAGAAGTTGACCCCGCTGCGCCCACCGAGAAAAATGGAGAAGCAGGCAAAGATCTCGTCTTGAACCCTATTGCTCCCTCGCAGACCCATGATTTCGATGCTGAATGGCGCCGGGCAGCACGAGCCCTTCGAACCTCTGGCTGGGTCACCGTCTTCTATCTGGTCACGACGGATATACTAGGTTGGGGCCAGACGCCTTATGTCTTTGCCAACGCTGGCTACAATGCAGCGATTGGAGTCTTCGTTCTCTTTGGTGTCGCCGCCCTGTGCTCCGCACTCATGATCTGGCAGGTGTTCCTTGGTCTCGACTCTTCCCGGTTCCCTGTCCTCAGTTTCGGCGACCCCTTCTTCCGGCTGTTTGGCCCAAAGACGCGCAACATGATCAATATCATGCAGGCCTTTCAGATGTTCTGTACTGTGGCTGTCATCGTTCAGGGCAATGCTCAGATCATGTCTCAGGTCAACGGAGGTCACATTTGCTATATTGTCATCGCCCTCATCAGTGTCTTCATCGGAATCGCCTCATGCGGTCTCCGTGCACTCAAAGAGGTTGGTTTCTTGGCGAACTTTGCCGTCTGGATCAACATTGTCAGTTTCATCATCATCCTGGTCTGCGCGCCTAAATATGGGCCAGACCCTACCTATGCATTACAGACGACACTCCTCAAGGTCGCCGAACCGGTCAAAACATTCTGGGGGGTTCCGCCGCCTCAATACCAGCAACAGACCACGGACTTGTTTGCCGCCCAGTTCAACGGTATCGACTCCATCGTCTATGCATACTCTGGAGCACTTCTCTTTATCGCCTTTCTCTCCGAGATGCGCCACCCCATGGACTTCTGGAAGGGTGCTCTGCTGGCTCAAATCTTCATCATGGTGGTCTACGTTATCTTTGGGGCTGTGGTCTATACCTATATTGGACAATACGCCGTCTCGACCATTTCGCAAGTTGTGAAACCATATTCGGTCCAGGTTGCCAGTAACATCTTGGCCTTGGTTACTGGCTTCCTCGCCGTGTTTATGTACTTCAATGTGGGTATGAAGGTTGTGTATCTTCACATCTGTGAGGAAATGCTCCACATGCCCCCCATCCACACCAAAAAGGGCTACCTATTCTGGCTGATTCTGGGGCCTATGTACTGGGTTGTTGCGTGGGTCTTCTCCATGTCGGTACCCAACTTTGCCGGCATCACTGGTCTAATCGGTGGCCTCTTCTCTCTCAACTTCACCTACAGTATTCCCGCCATCATGTGGGTCGCGTTCGTCATTCAGAAAGGAGCGGTTCTTCCTGGTGAAGGGTTTGACCCTTACACCGGCGAGACTACACGTCACGACCACGGTCTCAAACGTTGGGTCCGTGGAGTCCGGAAGACGTGGTGGTACAGCATTCCTGGTATTCTATTCGCCTGTGGAGGGTTGGCTTCGTCCGGTATGGGAAGCTGGGCTGCAATCCAGGGTCTCAAGCAAATTTTTGGACCCGGTGGTACCATTCAGACTTCTTGGGGATGCGCGGGTCCTGGTTAAGGTGATACGTACTGCTTTTCCACTGGCCGATGATCCAGGGCTGTATGTGAGCTATACATTCCATAGATTGCAGAGTGGAAGGAATACGAGCGGTTTCGAGCTCTGCTTTCGCATGGACCGGCTGCCATCAAAATCTGCTCGCGACGGCAGTAGTTTCGACAAGACTATTGGAAAGAAGTAGCTCCCATCAAGTTTAGTTGTCTGGAAGACTGTCCCAGTCGTCCGTACGTGGTCCCGAGCATCGTCTAGCCAGCGAGAAGAGTGGTCATGAAATAATTCTGCCAGGAGGACGTGGTGTAGAAAAGTTCTTTCCCGCGGCTATTTCGGTAGATCCATGAAAAGTTAGCCTGCATTTACAAGCTCTTCACGCCGCTACAACCACAATAGGGTACATTGGCGGCCTGCTTCACACTTCCACTCGAATGCGCCCAAACAGTTTGGAGTTCGCAATGATCCTCGATCTATCCGCATCGGGTCAGACGTCATACAGGCGCTGACCTGCTGTGCTGGTTCTGACAACCCTCGCGTAAGGCTTAGTGCGGCTGTGTCTGCAGACTACTCTCCTAGGGCGACTGCAAGATGCCAAAATGGAGCTCCAGCTGAAGATCGGGAGGAAAACGAGGGAAGTGTGACGATGAGGGAACAACACTTAAGTCATGCCTACATTGCTATTTTTCCTCCTCTCATTCTGGACCCTCAAACTGTCCTGGTTGTGCAGCTTGTGGCTGTCATTATCAGCGAATCACGCAGCTTCTACTCCGCAGTAGACACGTACAGTTACGAGCCCTCGCGCCATCACGTCCAGCTCGCGATCAGGCTGAGATTCGTAATGATTCCATTTATCCTGGTCGGTGGCTGCATTGATTTGGCGGCGCCAATTCAGTATCATGCAGCTGTTCCCAGCGAGGTCTGCCACTACGGAGAAGTGATCGGCTGAAAGTTGCTTGGTCCTGCCCTACGGTGAGACTGCGCCATGGAGGGGTGTTTTCAGCCTGACCGTCCTGGTATATTTACTCGAGTAATGGCCCTTTCCCAGTTGACCATCGCAGCTTGGTCCTCCGTCCCAGATGAGAAGCCACCTAAGTCTGCGCTCCCGCAAGTCTACTTCACTTTTGAGGGAAAATGGGTGATGTGCTCTTTCCGACACAGGAGAACCCTGTTGCTCAGGACGAACCAAACGCCGCATGTTCTGAAAGTGACAAACGACTTCTTGCTGCAGTTTTGGACAAGGAGCTCAAAGAAGCGGAAACGATTCTATCTAATTCTGATGTCAAGCTTGATGCGAGAAATCGCTTCGGAGAGACAGCCTTGCACATCTCCTGCCGCCATGGCTACCATGCCGTTGTGGAAAAAATGTTAACAAAGTTCCCCGACATCAATGGCAAGGACTACGACGGGTGGACACCACTCTACAGCGCTTCATGGGGCGGAAAAGCAGATATTGTTTCCTTACTCCTGTCGAAAAGGGGCCCACCTCCAGTTAACAAAAACCAAAATAAGACCGGTTCGAAACTTGATGGTACAAAGAGCGGTAAACAACTCCCCGTTACCGGCAGTCAGATCGAAATCGATTCGGCAGATCCCCAGGGGAGAACACCTCTGCACATCGCAAGCTTCTGGGGTTATACAGATGTTGTCAAAGAGATTGTGCGATACAAGACGACGAACCCCAATATTCATGACGATGAAAAAGATTTGGATATGAAGGATGCTACAAACCGTACGGCGCTTTACATCGCGGCTGAATCAGATTATTCAGATGTAGTAAGAGCATTATCCAATGCCGATGCTACCGTTCTTGTTGATAGCCGGACCGCTCTTCATCTGGCATCCGAGCAGGGAACTCCGGAAACAGTGGAAGCCATTCTCGGCCTCCCAACTGGGTGGGATGCCCTGACAATTAGAACAACTGATGGGAAGGATGAAATCCCACTCCATCTCGCAGCTCGCCAGGGTGGTGCTTCTATTGTCGAAGAGCTACTCAAACCGCGACCTGATGGCTTCCGAAGTAGTACTGACGTAACCAGCGGACAGAATGGGATCGTCCTGGGGCAAAAGCCTGCCAAACGTGCTCCTGATCGCTGGCCAATAGCAGATCAGATTCGAGCTGAGAACTCTGACGGCAACACCGCTATGCACCTGGCAGCCGAGGAGGGCCAAGCTGACGTGGTTAAGGTACTTCTCCAGCATTCTGGGAAAGATATATGTCGAGATTTTTTCAACAAAGCTGGTGAGTCGGTACTACATGTCGCAGCCAAAAAGGGGCGTTTGAAAGTCGTACAAGAACTCTTGAACCAGAAAGTTGACGTCAATCAAGCCACAAAGACTGATAAGAACACATCTCTGCATCTGGCTGCCGCGAACGGCCATGCGCAGGTCGTGGCTGCTCTCGTCTCAAAGATGAGTCCAACTGACGTGGAAGAGTCGAAAAACGCTGCTTCGGAGACTCCCCTTGGCGCAGCGATTGCAGCTAAACATTGGGATGTTGCTCGCAAACTATTGGAAAAAATTCAGAAAGCGGACCTGGGGACGCTTGAATCCGACGATGCACTCTTTTCTGCTGCTCAAGATTCCACATCACACGATATCGTCCAGCTATTGCTGATGAAGAAGTCGGAGGGCATGAAGAAGAGCTTAGAAGTGCAGGAGGCGAACGGAAAACACTCTGAACAGAACGATTGGGGTCCACTTCACTGGGCAGCATATTATGGAAACGGAGTAGTAGTCCGATCGCTCCTTCTGAGCACTGCCTGGACAACACGTCAAATGACAACTGCGCTCAAGGCTTGCAAAGTCGGCCTGGCAGAGTTGAAAACAGTCCCAGCACTGGATATCCTCGACAAGCCTAGCGAAGAACCATCTCGTCTTGTGGAACGTATGCAGGCCTCGGGAAAGGGGAGGGATTCTCTATTGGGTATGGGTTCATTGGGGAAGACTAGGCAAAGCGCTCATGGCATGACTAATCCTCAAGAGCGCGAGATCGAAGAAAGATATGCACTACCCCTGGATATGCTGCAAGACCCTCCATTTCTCGAAGCATCCGATCCCCAGGAGATATACGAAAAACCTGAACTAAAGGATGACGATTTGAAAAACTCAATCGCCGACTTCGATGCTACTGTTGTGGATTTCTATCGAGACGGAGATAGGTCTGGACTTCTACGTCGGTCTCGCAAGGTTTGCCAGGTTATATTCGATGAGGGGCCAGATAAGATAATGGAAAATGCAAGAGAGACTCTGAATAACTTGAACAGAGAAACTGGGAAAGAGAAAGGGTTCAGTGACAAGCATCTCCAATTCCGATGGATACACTTGCCAGCGAACAATGTAAGTACTCTCTGGTCATTCCTTCATAACTATTCGCTAACTTTTGGGTAGCTCGAATGGATGCAGGTAAGTACCGGAGTACGAAGTCTCCTTGTACGACAATAACAAGCTCCTCAACAGGATTTGACAAAGAGGATTTATGTGGAGCGAAGACGGCCAAAAAAGAATTACAAAGAGGTGGCAGACTTCCTTCGGCGCAGTTGGTTCGAACTACCGGAAGGTCCTTCAAATGCACGCTTCATGAAGCCTGGGTGCAAGAAGGAGGCCTTCCCTCTTCTATCTCATAGTCAAAATTTTGCAGATGTATCAACTCAAACATCTGACTCTGATGCGATGACGTCCAGTACTGGAGAGTGGTTGCCAACTACAATCACAACACCACACAATGAAGAAACATCACAAGTATCGTTCCGCAAGCTCGCCTTGTATGTGAGTATTTGCCTTGACTTGAAACTTACACTGAGTGACCGTCTTCCTAGATGCCATATTTCACATATGCCGACTATACCCCAGCCCAGGCTTGCTCCAATCAGCGGTCCTCTGGTTCTGACATTGGGAGCGATGATGGCTCCGTGCTGGGAGAGGATCTAAAGAAATATCAGAGATTATTGGAAACCTATCGCGACAAGATCATCCACGGTTCTCGTACACTGGACGAATCCTACTATGAAAATCTTTCAAACATGAAAGAGCGAAACGAAGATCAAGTCGTCACGAAGTACTTTCAGAAGCACCCCCGGCACTCGCGGGAATCCGGCTACGCCCAAGACGGAAATGTCTGGTCAGGGCGATCTGAAAACGGAGCAAAAGAACAAGATAAAGCAATCACAATCTTGAGGGTTGATCAACTATGGCTCTGGGTAATTGATCACCGTCAGTCAGAACTTCTCTTTCTCAAATACAGTCATTGACTCATTACCTGCAGAGACGATCATTAGCAGCTCGACACATCGCCTTGATCATAGGGAGGACCCTGTTTTGGAAAAGATTTTTGCCTATTTAAGAGAAGAGAAAGTTTCCAGTACGGGCAGAAAAGGCAAAGGCTTGCCATCTACAGTGGACGATATGAGCAGGTTCATCCCGAAATTTTGCATCGGCTTTTTCAATCACTGTAACTGGAAAGGCGAGTTGGACATCGACAAGTCCATCTATCAGATGTTTGCATGCTCAATCAATGAGGAGGTATGTCCATTGCGAATGTCGGCATACAGCCAGAATTTGATTACTCTTCTCATTTAGGCGAACGCAGAGTCGGAGCTGTTCGATAACTTCAAGACCAAGATGACCGACATCGTCCAGAAGATCGACGAGAAGAACAGGAGAGAAGGACGCAAGATGTCCGAGCATTGCACAGATGAGGCCACCAAAGTCCAGAAGACTATAAAGGCGGACGACACGACCTCAGGCGAGGAGTTGACATTCAAGTCGATTCTGAAAGCAGCAATCCAGCTTCAGCATATCAAAGATATCCGAGATGAACTCAATAGTTTGAAATCAATCGTAACTCAACAGAAGAAAGCTTGGGACGACCTGTTGAGTGAGGAATCGAACAATGCCGATGCAAGGACCTCTGCCAACACCCGGAGCCCTGCAGACTATACGATTGCCAACATTATGGAAATGGACAAGGCTGCTTCACGCATTCAAGAATCTGTACGTTAGGGAGACCTTTTCAGAGTCCGGCTGTTCTGGTTTGCTTTGCTCTGTTGTGTTCTAACCGTGACCCCTTTTGCCTAGATTCTCGATGTAATGGGCCTCGAACAAAACGAAGCGAGTATTAATGAGGCTGTCTCGTCGCGGAACCAAGCACAAGAGACCATCGAACAAGGGAGGACTCTCATGGTGTTCACTGTCATCACAATCATCTTTGTAAGGCGCAACAGTACCAGCATCAGCACCAGCATCCATTATGGTTGGGGTGGCCAAATATTCTGACTCTTGAGTGCTCTGTAGCTCCCATTATCGTTTCTCGCCTCTCTCTTCGCTCTGGACATCACCGACTTTCCACGAGCATCACCCTCGGGGAAATTCACTCCTGGCTGGGTTTATCCGAAGTTATGTAAGCGATGCCTTCTTCTTCTTCTTATTCTTCCGTTCTACGGGGGGTCCTCGCAGGAACACTGATCAGGTTCACGACCAGTTGGCATTACGGGTGGCATTACAGTGATTGCCATCTTGATCGCGTTCTCCAGGCCGCTCCTCAGGTTCTGGTCGACTGTCCGGAAGAAGCTCCCTCCTCCTCTGGGCAATGCCAGTGCGGCAGCTCAATCGTCACGGGGCGCTGCAGATGTCCCCAAGGAAAGCAGGGACAAGCGACAGCACAACCTGCGCACCAGCTGGAGATGGGCCCGTGAGACAGACGTCGAGAAGCGAGCACAAGCATCTTACGACATTGTGGATGTGGACGAAGCAGACGATGTTGTCAAAGAACGCGCACTCCTCCATAGAATGAGTTCAAGCTTTCATAATTCCAAGGCCGCGCTACATGAGCTTGGAGTCAAGGGGGCTTTGAAAACCATTAGGAACTCGACGAAGAGGGAGGCATGACTAGTGAACTACCTGAGATAGGGAGGCGCGTTAACAAGGCGAGGAAATGATCCAGACTTTGAATGTTCAGGATTGCTTGGTTGGGTTCTTAGCTCGGCATATTATAACGAGTCACTCACTCGTGCGCTCGCGCACACAGAGGGAGGGAGAGAAAGCGCAGAGTTTCCATGATTTTGGTCTGGGCCAGGAGTTCTTGTTGTCTGGTGACTAAGAAGAAATAGTTGTTTGTCTAATGGATCTCGAAGTTTTCCCCCATACCCAGCGGCATTTTACAAGATATGTGCCTCAAAAGCACACTTTCGATTTCGACTGTTTGTGTCGTTTGGTATCCCTTTTTGCAATCATAATGACGATTCGTAGTAGTATCACAATGCCCCCTCCCTTAAGGGCGAACCCAACACCCCTTAGTTGCCGCCCGCCCATGCTAGTAATGTTCAGGTGAATCCGGATGACGAAACTGTCTCTACCAATTCCTCCTTCCACCTTTACCGCGCCCTCGTCCGAACCCGCCGCCGCCGCCTTGGTCAAAACCGCCACCCCCAAACCCTCCGGGGCCTGTGGGCGGTCCGCCTTGACCCACCATCATACCACCACCTCCAGCACCAGCACCCCCGGCAGCCATGAACTGCATGAACTGATTCGGGTCCATGGTGGTCGGGTCGAGGCCCTGAGACGTCATGGCGGCGAACATCTGCTGCATCTGCGCCTCGCTGGGCATGGCCATGGCGGACATGTCTGGTGCACCTCCACCTAAGCCTACAACTCCGCCTCCACTCGCAGGGCCGCTAGCACCACCAGGCAGGGGTGGCATCCCCGGTATACCACCGGCTCCGCCGCCGGGGATCCCTTCCACGAAAGCCTTCATCTGTTCGGCCTGCTGGTTGATCTCCTTGATCTCTTTCGGCATGGTCTGCTGCTTCAGACAGTACGAGGCCCACGTGAACTCGTCGAAGCCGTAGTTGAAGTAGTCTGTGATGTCTGCGCCGGGCTTGCGCCACGGCTTGGACGACTCCGAAGGGAAGTCGAGGTCGAAGTCGGTCGCGAGGATGGGTTTCCCCGTCGCGGGGTGCACGGGGTTGCCGTTCGGGTCGAGCTTGGAGGTGTGGCGCGCCGGGTAGTCGGTGCCTGGGCGGTCGTTGGGCGGCTGGGAAGTAGATCCCAGCCGTTGGTGGTGGTGTTGTTGTTGTTGTTGTTGTTGTTGTTGGGAGTCGGTGCCGGTGGCCGGCGTGCCTGGCTTGTTGATGATCGGTTGAGGTGTCGACGACGACGACGCTTTCCGTGGGTCCGCTGATGTGGGAACGGGTGTGAGGCCTGGTACCACTCGTTTGGATTGTCTGTGGCAGGACAAAACAAAAGTCAGCAAAAAAGAGCTGTGGGTTGTACAGAGATGAGCACCGAAGGGAGAGGAGACTGACGATGCACCGGGATCAGGTTTTACTTCTTCCTTTGCGTCTATTATGAAATCGACGTCGTCCTAGAGCAGGGACGTCGGTTAGTACAGTGTCCCATCCACAGCCGGGTAGACTGTTGGCGGCAGGGGCAGGAGGCTGCGGTTGTGGGTGACATACATCGCTGTCCTCGACTTCCTCGCCTTCTTCTTCTCCGTCCTCGACGTCTTCCATCTTCACCTCCGCGTGGTGCTGTGCGCCATTCGTGTCATTGTGCTCCGGGTATATATCGTCTTCGTCCGAGTCCATCATCTTGTCTGAATGCGTGGGGGGAAATGAAGGGGCCGAGCACGAAATAGTTAGATGAGTGGGAGTAGATCGCAGGAGGAGCCCTTCGGCTTTGTTATGTTCGTCTCGACGAGGCTGCGCTTCTCAGCCTCGTCCCCGGATCGTCGACGCCGCTTAGGCAACTTTGCCGATTGGATTCTTCCAGAAAAAAAGTTCCCATTGCTACTTGGGACCTTTGGCATCTATTTACTCCGAACTTCCTCCTGCATCTCTAGTATACCTCGCTGTTGTCACTGCGCGAAGCTCCTCGACTTTTTTTTTGTCAAATAAGAACCTCATTCCCTGGACGCGTTTGTCACACATCATTCATTCAAGATGGTGAGTCGCTGAACGCTTTCCGAACAGCCGCTCTCTCACGCACCTCGGAGCACGAAATACTAACGGGATCTACCCATGCAGACAACCGCACTCAAGAGCATCCGATCCCTTGCCCCATTGCTCGACCGAGTTCTGGTCCAGCGCATCAAGGCCGAGTCCAGAACTGCCGGCGGCATCTTCCTCCCCGAGAGCAGTGTCAAGGAGTTGAACGAAGCAAAGGTCCTTGCTGTCGGACCTGGTGCTTTCGACAAGGACGGAAAGAGAATAGCCATGGGCGTCAAGGAGGGCGACAAGGTCTTGATTCCACAGGTATGAGGAAAGATCAGAATTCCACCCTGGAGTGTCGCGGCTAATGTGTTCCCGTAGTACGGAGGCAGCCCCGTAAAGGTTGGCGAGGAGGAATACCATCTATTCCGAGATTCGGAGTGAGTTCTGGTCATGACAAAGTGTCGGAAGTGCTGTTGCTGACGAAGAATAGGATCCTGGCCAAGATCAACGAATAGAATTAATATATCCAGTATTCCGTTTTGGGTGCTGGCGTTTCGGCAATCATGTACTATCATATCCAGAACAGGTCATCGAACGCATCGAACAAAAAGCCATCATATTAGCGAATTGTACACCATGTATTATCAGTGTAACTCCTGCAAGGACGTGGATGCGGCTCTACGACGTTAAAATTCTGGCAAGGCAAGACGGGGGACATGCGAATGCGGCACGACCATGCGCATAGTAGATCTTGCTGATTGCGTTCATACGGTGTAGTTTTCACAAGAATAATTTCTCCACTCAATGTCAGCCCATATGATGGAAAGATTTCAGGTGCCGGCTCAGGTATCAACCCCTTCCACGCGATTTCGAGCGACTTTGATCTCGCACACCGTCGGTCCCGGACCCCATCTTCGCTGGTGACATATCAAGTTCCAGCCCACGCCCGATGACTTCCCTGAAATTCAACCCAAAGTCGCCCAACATTTCCTTTTCGTGGCTCCAGACGACATCCATGCATTCTCTCCACAACTGACCCTGGCGTTCTATGGCACTAAGTTGTCGCACGAGCAGCGTGTTGAACGTCTCGAGATGACCGTTTGCCCACTTTATACATGCACTGATTGTTGTGGGGGCAAATGAGGCTTGGTAGATAAGCACCGTGTTCTTCACAATGGTGAAGTAGACGTACGAGATGGAGAAGACGTATCGATGAAGGTCGCCGTCGAAGACGCATTGTCTGGCTCGCTTGGTCAATGTCTCGCTGCGGGCGTTGAGATAGATCTCCCGTGCTCGGTCCTCGAAGCCCAGGCGGATAAGAAAGGACGTAGTGCGTTTTGTAGCTTCCATGAAAGATGGTGTCTCGATCAGTTCTCGGTATAAGATTCTTGCAAGCTTCGCGGCACGCTCATCAACTTTGACACAGATCAGCTCCTGTGCAATCGAGTTACTTTTGAGACCTTTGGCGATCTTCCGTAGTTTCTCCACCTTGTCCACGGCTTCGTCAAACCGCTGTAAAGAGATGTCGATGTCGAGATCATCGATTTGTCCTTCGACCCAGCGAAAGTTCTGCTGTTTCCCATCGACTTCGATGAGAATATCAGGCTTGTCTTTAGACGAGTTTATACTATCGAGAATACCAGTGTTCGTTGCAGAAGCTGGATCTCGAGCAGCAAAGTAATTTAAGCTCTCGCTTTGAGTAGGTTGTTCCTCTTCACTTTTTGTAGCCTTGCGGACATCTTCGCTAGCTTTCCTCAAAGCCATCAGTAAGCCAGTTTTCGCCTTCTCGTCCCGCTTCTCGTGCCTATACGTAAGCGACCGACCGGAGGACCTGATGGTCAAAGCCGACGCGATGGCTTTTTCTTCGGCTTGAGAGGCAGCTCCGTTGGCTGCCATGTCAATGATTTCAATATCTTGGAGAGGCCAGCACTCCTCAGCCACAAGCTTAGTGGGTGCAGGGCCTTGTTGAGGAACATTGGGATCGACACGTTTACGCTTCTTAGACGCGACAAGGAGATGATCATTGAGCAGGACGATGTGAACAGGACGCTTAGGCTTCCAAGTCGCACTATCAAGCTCGATCCAGCTCCCTGTCTCTGCCACAATATGACGACCGGGTGCAGCGGGTAAAAATTTCTGAGATTTCTCCACGTTCTTCCACAGTGCTTGCAGTTGAATGGTCCACATCTGTTCAAGATTGGCAACGGAACTCCTGTTTGCTTGCTTCCTTGACTGCGAATTCGAGTGGCTGAGATCAGGGGAAAGTGCATTGTTGGTATTTCCTGAGCTGCTATGGCCAATTGTACTTGTGAGTTCCGACATGAGACTCTTCAAAATGGCCATTTCCGCCTTCAGCTTTTCAGCCTCTTTGCTTATTTTTATGAACGATGTCCTATTCTGGTATACACTTTGCTGAAGGTCTGCGGAATTCCTGTTCTTGAGACGCTGCAAATTTGTCTGGTATTCTTGAATGTCGGCTTCGGAGGCATTAGACAGGAGATCCGTGACATAACGTTCGGCTTGGAGATTCGGATCACTCAGAATGTCATTGTCGACAAGGAGGGGCCGTGAAGACGATGCCGTGCCAGGGCGTCGCGGAGATGCGGCTCCAGAGCGTCGCTTCAGGGCACCGGGAAGCGTGGGAACAGGGGGGGCTCCGATATTGCTGAAGTCGGGCAGTTGGTTATATCGCGTCGAATAACGCCTTTTGACCAGATCAGAGGTTTCGGTAGGAGCATTACGGTCGCGTGGGGGAGCGAGACTGGCACCCCCTTTAGGCTTCTGCTGCGATGCTGCTGCTGATGGCGCCGCCGGGCGAGTGATGCCTGGACCAGACGCATTTTGAGGAGCACTTATTGTAGGACGGTCTTTACGCTTCTTTCGCAGCGTCAGTCCCCGTGTATCCATCGTGGATGCCAGAGGACAAAGTAGTCCAATGGCAATGTACGGCCGTGGTTAGAGGCCACAATAGATGCCGTGACATAAATAAGGGACGCAGACAGTAGTACGGAGTTAGACGACGAGGTTGGAGCGAGGCTGCGAATCACGTGCTATCTGAGTCTCAGCCTTGTGCTGGCTCTTTGAAACCTTAGGTAGGTATGTATTGTTTATACCCTTCAGCCAGTACCTGTTAATGAGTATGATTACTTCATTACCTCCATGGCAAACATTACCTGAAGTAATAAGCAATTGGATGCAATCCCACAAAGTCACTAGCAGCATGGAGCGGGAGAGACGAGGCTGCCGGGCCATCGGAGTTTAGGTGCTTGGCAGCTACGCAAAGAGCCTTGCGCTTGCCAGCAACTTTTGGATGGTTCAGGGCCAAAGCTGGGAAATTTCCCAGAAGCTGCATCACCATTTCTTCATCCCATCACATAGTATTGCACCACATTCACATTCAGCGCCAACTATTTGCCAAATTCGTCGCACCTCACATTCTTCAGATCAGTGACTTATATTTTTCACTGCTACTTCTGCTCGGCCCGACCTGAGGCAACTCGGTCCCACGCGCAATCACAATGAAGACATCGACGATTGTCTCGATATCCGTCGGCACGGCGGTCACTGGACTGATCGGTACCTGAGTTCACCAGTGTAATAGCAAACCCGTTTATTCTGACTAACCTTCCGACAGCGTACGCAGCCTATTTCGACTACAAGCGGAGAAACGACCCTGAATTCCGGAAAGCCTTAAAACGAGAGTCCCGCAGACAAGCCAGAATAGCCAAGGAGGAGGCTGAGATCCAGGGGAAGCGACAAAGAGAAGAGGTCAAGCTGGCAGTGCAAGAAGCCATCGAGGAAGGCTTCCCTACAGACGTGGAAGAGAAGGAGGCGTTCTTTATGCAGCAAATAGCCCAGGGAGAGGCTTTGGCTGGAGACGGTATGTCTTCCTCGACGTTTTACAAAGATTCGGTATTTAACTGTTGCGTAGGTTCTGACCCCGTCGGTGCGGCACTCTGTTTCTACAAGGGCCTCAAGGTCTATCCTGAACCTTCGTCTCTCATTCGCATTTACGATAACACCGTTCCGAAGGAGATCCTCGAAATTCTTGCAGTCATGGTCGCTCAGGACAAGAGTCTCAAGGTGGGCGATTTTGGTGCCGGCAGCGACAGGGGTTCGGAGAGCGGACACGGAGTTGAATGAGTTCATACGCTTTGAACAACAGCAACTTTTGTATCAACAAGAATTCAAGCGTCCATGTGGAATGGATGCCTCTTCAGAACCTTGCCCAGGAACTCGCCTCTCTGTACGACTGTTGTATACCAGCGCTAGGCATGATGTTTGAGCTTGTCAGGATGATATACATTGTCTTGGGGCATAATTCAGTGGTCACTCGACTGGTGATCTCTTCAATGAAAAGCTTTATCCGAATCATGGCCAATTGCAGATTTTTCTGTACAGTCGTTGTTTCCCTGTTTATTGTTCTATTGACTCATCAAACATTGTGAAGCCAGCTTCTCAGCTAGGATCATGAGGCAATGTAGGCTCTTACAGGCTTCGGAAATTCCCCTGACTACAGCAGAGACGTTCGGAACATCTTTCTATGCGATATATTACAGGTTGGCAATGGTCGGTAGCATGGCCGACGATACTGAGGACCACATTCCAACTTGTTCACACCTCTAAGCCCTAGACTGGGAACCTTGAGTATCGATTTGGCCGCCGACAAACAATGCAAAGTCTAGACTCTGCAGCAAAGCCATCTAGGCTCATTCGCCAGCCTCGAAGCGTGGGGTTTCTCCCGCGTCTCACTTTACCATTGGCAGCTGTGTAGATTGGACTCGCCATCATCCTCGTTAATGAGGATTCGCGGACTGCATGGCAGGTCATCGCGCATTTCCGGACTGAGGCTGTCATACAATATTGGAAGGCGGATACTTCCGACCACCTGTCGCTGAGAACTGCCTTTTCCAGAGCTTCTTGGTACTTCAAGATGCATACTTGAGCGCTAGGTTACCACGACTATGTTAAAAGGCGTACAGATTTATTAAAAGGCGTAAAGGGTTGAGACCCTTAATAATCGGTGAATCTTACCTTTTGAAATCAGTCTCACGGTGAATCTCCTTAGTGACGAGGGGCAAGAAGAGTTGCCATATCTCTAGATAAACATTATTGTCCCCTTGCACCGGTTTTGTTGGATGCAACGAGTCGTGAAGATGTCGCAGACCACACCTCATCCACTAGACCCCTTGACACCAGAGGAGATTTCACAGGTACGCCATATCGAGTCTTTGACATCCAAATGCAAAAGCTGACCAGCAGACTGCCAATCATGTCCGAAGAGCATTTCCAGGAAAGGACGCTTACTTCCGAGTCATTACGCTGTCCGAGCCACCGAAGGCGGACATGATAAAATATCTGGAAGCTGAGCATGGAGACTATCTTCAGACCATCACTCTTCCCCGTCTAGCCATGGTGCAGACATTTTTGGGACCACGGGACAGCAGCCACTACTACCAGCTCAAGGTGGACGTGGAGACCGGCGGCATCGTCGAGCAGAAGCAGCTGGTCGGGTGCCATGGCCACGTGGACGCGACAGACATGCAAAGGGCGGAGCGAGAATGCCTCAACGACGCTCGCGTCCAAGCAGCCATCAGGGACATGAAGCTGCCTGCCGGGGCCGAGGTCAAGATTGAGCCATGGACGTACGCGACGGATGGGATGAACGACATGAGCGAGAAGATCACCATGTGTTACTTCTACATGAAGCTGATCGACCACCCGGACGCCAACCATTATGCTTATCCTTTGGATCTCTGCGTCGAGATGTCTGGAGATGCTCGTGTCTTGCAGATTTTCTACTTGCCCCCGGGAACATCAAACGACATCAGCACGTCTGCACAGGCCTACGACGAGAAAAAGATCCATGGCAGTGAGATTGAATACCATCCGGACCTGCGCACAACCCAGCGGACAACCACGAAGCCATATCGAGTTTCTCAGCCAGATGGTCCCTCGTTCCAAGTCCAAGGGAACCTGCTGCAGTGGGAGAAGTGGAGATTCCGCGTCGGATTCAACTACAGAGAAGGGCTCACTCTGCACGATGTGAGGTACGACGGGCGCAGCGTTTTCTACAGGCTATCGCTGGCGGAGATGTTTGTCCCCTACGGAGACCCTCGTATGCCGTATACACGAAAAGCAGCATTCGATCTTGGGAACGATGGGGCAGGCTGCACGGCTAACAATTTGCAACTCGGCTGTGACTGTCTGGGACATATCAAATACTTCGATGGGTGGCATTCCACATCGGCCGGAGATCCTCTTAAACTTCCCAATGCCGTGTGTTGTCATGAAATCGACGAGTAAGATGGCCTCCCCATTTCAGTCCCTGTGTGACCCTCTGTAGACTGTTCGCTGACTTGACTCGCAGTGGGATCCTCTGGAAACATACAAACTTTCGGACAGGGAACGCTGTCGTTACCCGCTCACGAGTGTTGGTCCTGCAAACTATCATCACAGTCAGCAACTACGAGTACATTTTTGCATTCCAATTCGGCCAGGACGCTTCGCTCCATTACGAAGTACGAGCAACAGGGATTGTGTCGACGGTCCCGATTGGGGTGGGGGAGAAAGTACCGTTTGGAACCGCTGTCGCTCCTGGCGTGCTGGCCCCGTACCATCAGCACCTTTTCTCGCTGAGAATAGATCCGGCGGTTGCAGGATATCAGAACTCGCTCGTGATTGAGGAATCGCATGCCATGCCCATCCAGGATCCGCAGGTTCACAACCCGTTCGGAGTCGGCTACACGACCGAATCACGCGTTGTCGAGAACGAATGCGGACTCGACCTCGATCATAGTGTCAACCGGGTTTTTAAAATCGTCAACGAACAAGTCATCAACCCCGTGACTGGTGGGCCGGTTGGATACAAGCTCGCACCATGCTACAGCCAGTTGCTCCTGGCGCATCCCTCGTCGTATCACGCGAAGCGATCCGAGTACGGCGCACACGCAGTCTGGGTGACACGACACAGCGACGACGAACTGTTCCCGTCCGGCCACCACACTATGCAGTCCCTAGGTGGGCAAGGGATCGCGTCGTGGATCAAGGATCGGCAGGAAAAGAAACAGCCGACCAGTGTGAAGAACTCGGACATAGTGGTCTGGCACACCTTTGGGTCGACGCACAACCCGCGGGTCGAGGACTGGCCGGTGATGCCTACCGAAAAGATGATTGTGGGCATGAAACCGGTCAACTTTTTCACGTCTAACCCTGCCATCGACGTACCTGTGTCGACGCAGGAGACGAATCAGAGCGTGCTTGTGGAAGGGGTGGCTGCCATGCCGACGAAAGGGCATTGCTCGAAACTATGAGTATGAGGGTTGCACGACACAGCTGAGGAAGGCCATTATGTGAGTGCCCTGATTACTGAACTGAAAGGGACCATGCATGAGTCCTCCTGTTCGTGCGGTAGTTAAGATGGAAGGTACTTTGCATTCTTGAGCCGGCGGTAGCATTCCAGGCAGGCGTAAAGATTTGTAGACGGGTCACGCATAGGTATGCGGCTCCGAACGTTGAGCTACCTGAGGTTCTGGTGTCAAGACGTAGACTTAGATTTAGACATTCCAAGGCTGTATCGAGGCCTGACCGAGTTGGAGGGCCAGTAGTTCGTATGGTAAAGGCACGAGATAGACATGGAATAGACATAGGTTAAGTACGAACTAAACTAAAACATGATGCTGGAAGTAGTCTTGACCTTCGCCTTATCGTCGCACTTTTGCTTCCGTAGGTAGGCACTGCGACGTCTCCATACTTACCTACAAACCATATTCATAGATTTCTTTCCTGGAATCAATGGTACTACTGGGGGGAAAAAAAGAACAAAAAAGTTGATCGCCAGACAAGCTTGAAACTTCGCGTATCTTGTCACGGTGTATTCTCACGCCGCCAGCTCCGGGTGGAAATGTCTCTGCAGAATTGCTTCCCTCAAGTGTCATCTCCATTGCTTAGCGCCCCGTAGCAATCGTGGTTTACACACACGAGTACGATGGACGACCCGAAGCTCCGAGCAAGGCACACATGCACAAGTGGAATGTGAAGCGACGCCCAAGCTAAAAGGCAACCTCCTAAATTTATGACCACGACAGCCAAACGCCAAGACTGCGATTGTAAAATATGTACCTTCTTAATTTGAGTGGGGAACAAATTGATACCTAGCAGTGCTACTGATTAGCACCAAGTCACTAATTTACAGTAAGAGCCCGTGAATGTTCCAGTGGTAAGCCTCCACCGTTAGTATCCTCAAATTCCTGACATGCTCGTCGCCGCAAGTTACAACCCAAGCGTCCATCACATTTGGCGAGCTAAGCGATCATGGCGATGCGGACCGTCGGACGGGCCAGTGCCAAGTTGCTCCTACTCGTCCTGGCTCTATCGTAATCTAGAAGAGGCTATTCTTTATCGGCAACGATTCACGAATGCTGGATTGTGTTCCGCCGGCTCCCAGATTCGCACGGGAGATGACGCTAGTAAAATGAGGCCGGCGGGTTGCTGGTTTGGGATCCCCCCCCCCCTCCCTCCTCGAACCATGGGACCATTGCTAGCCAGCATTAGCCGGCCAAATGCCACTCGAGAGTCGTTGTTGGCTTCACTATATTCCTACTGCCCCTCCATTGTTGCCCGCTATCCCCATCCCCCATGGGAATTCAATCAAGTTTATGCTGACTGCTAGGACCACCGCCACCGGGGGGGCCAAATCCCGTTTGAATTCCTCGTACACGTCCAACTGCTTGACAACCGTACCGGAGTGAATAGTAATCGTTTTAGGGTGCACGGAGGACAGCGATTCCTGCTCACATCAGATTAAGGTATTTACAGGTACATAGTATCCAGAACAAGTCTTGCGGCCGAAAGGCATAGCGAGCGGGATGGCTGACCTGCCACGGCAACCTAGTACTACATGTTATCTCAGGAAGAGTATCGTGCTCACCGGGCACAAGCGTGGGAAGTTTGCTTCAACAATAATAATGCTGCACTGCACATCTTGAGATCTCATACCACACGCCAGACCACCGGGTCCTCAGCTGGAGTAACAGTTGCACAGGTGGTCTGAAAGACTGAGTCAATCTCCGTGAACAAGTACCGGTCGACCGCGTATCCGTCCATCCTGGCGTTTCCCTTTGCTTTTCCGCTATTTCGACTTGCTCGATGCGTGAACCGTAGGTAGAGAGGAACTAGTCTCATTAGGCCGGTTTCTGGCTGCGGTTCAGCGGCAATAGGCAATTGATGCAGCACCAGCCAAAGCCAACCGGCTCTGGATCTCCATCGACTGCGGGCATGTCATCTTTTCCCTCGTAATCGGCCACATACCCCTCTTTCCACAGCCACCAGGAGATCCATCGCTCGCCGTGCGTCAGCCAATCTGACAGTCCTTGCATCTACTAGAGAGTCAGTCGTCAGTCCCGTTGGTCCTCCCAAAACCCCGCAGTTGGCGAGGGTCTGACGGAATCACGGGCTCTCGACGGTCCTCATTGTTCTGACAGCCGTTCGGCCAGTGGGAGAGATGGACATCGGAGCTCCCAGCTCCAGCGGAATCCCTGCCCAGTGGTCCCGGCCCATAGGAAAGTAAGAGTGAAGGTCTCGTGGTGGGTACCGTAGCACGGATTCAATCCCTTTCAAATTCGTTGCTTTCCCCGCGCTACCAGCATTTTGCGGTTTAAATAAAGGCAACTGTCCCTCTCTCTCGTTCTACTTCCATTCCCTATCACAGGACTTCTCCTTCTTACTCCAGTCTTCTTGTGATAGCATTGATTTTGAATCATCCTGCAATCATGTCTCTGTTTACCAAGATCGAAACCCCCAGCATCACCTACGACCAGCCCATCGGCTTGTACATCGATGGCAAGTGGGTGAAGGGCACCGAGGGCAAGACCTTCGAGACCATCAACCCCTCCAACGAGAAGCCCATCGTCGCCGTCTACGAAGGTGGTCCAGAAGGTATGACGCTTGTGTTTGTTGTTGCACACATCGACGGGTCGTAATCTACAGCCAGCTGACACGCCTGTCTCTCTAGATGTCGATATTGCCGTCAAGGCTGCCCGAAAAGCCCTCAATGGCGTCTGGGCCCAGACCCTCCCCTCCGTCCGAGGTGCGATGCTGACCAAGCTCGCTGACCTCTTCGACGAATACTCCGACACCCTCGCCGCCATCGAATCGCTCGACAACGGCAAGGCTCTCTCTATGGCAAAAGTTGATGTCCAGCTCTCCTCGGGCTGCCTCCGATACTACGGTGGATGGGCAGACAAGATCCACGGAAAGACCATTGATACCGACCCAGAGACCTTCAACTATACCAGACACGAGCCCGTCGGTGTGTGCGGCCAGATTATCCCATGGAACTTCCCACTGCTCATGTGGGCGTGGAAGATCGGACCTGCCCTGGCCACCGGTAACACTGTCGTACTGAAGACTGCCGAGCAGACTCCTCTGTCTGGTCTATTCGCCGCGACCCTCGTCGAGAAGGCCGGTATCCCCGCCGGTGTCGTGAACATCATCTCCGGCTTCGGTAAGACCGCTGGCGCGGCCATTGCCTCGCACATGGACATCGACAAGGTTGCCTTCACTGGCTCAACCGTCGTGGGCCGAACCATCCTCCAAGCCGCTGCCAAGTCCAACCTGAAGAAGGTCACGCTCGAGCTCGGCGGCAAGTCGCCCAACATTGTCTTCAACGACGCCAACATTGACGACGCCATCTCGTGGGTCAACTTTGGAATCTTCTTCAACCACGGTCAGTGCTGCTGCGCCGGTTCCCGCATCTACGTGCAGTCGGGCATCTACGACAAGTTCGTCGAGGCGTTCAAGGAGCGGACGGCCAAGAACGTAGTCGGCGACCCGTTCAAGCAGGACACCTTCCAGGGCCCACAGGTCAGCAAGCTCCAGTTCGACCGTATTATGAGCTACATCCAGAGCGGCAAGGAGGCCGGCGCCAAGGTCGAGACTGGCGGCGAGCGCCACGGCGACGAGGGTTACTTCATCAAGCCCACCATCTTCTCCGGCGTCAGCCCGGACATGAAGATCATGCAGGAGGAGATCTTCGGCCCGGTGTGCACCATCAGCAAGTTCGAGACCGAGGAAGAGGTCATCAAGGCCGGCAACGAGACCACCTACGGCCTCGCCGCCGCCGTCCACACCACCAACCTCAACACCGCCATCCGCGTCGCGAACTCCCTCAAGGCCGGCACCGTCTGGGTCAACAACTACAACATGCTCAGCTACCAGGTCCCCTTTGGCGGCTTCAAGGAGTCTGGCATCGGTCGTGAGCTCGGCAAGTACGCACTCTCCAACTACACTCAAGTCAAGTCTGTGCGTGTCCGTATTGGTGGTGCTATTTTCGGTTAGAGGGTTGCTGTTAAGAAGAACGAAAATAAGAAGAATTAATTCCCAAAAAGGAGAATCGATCAAATCCGAGAATGAATGTCAGCACAAATATTGATAACATACTGGACACAAATCGCACAGGAAAGCCACGCAATGCGCAGGATATGAGAACGAACGAGGTCATCTTTTGGACTTTTTGACTACAAATCAAACGAGTCAAGAGTTGGCACAAGGATGTATGTATGTACAGCAGATTAACGAGATATGAATAAAAAAACCATCAAAACCATCACACGGAACATACACACATCTATCCATTCATTCATAGATGCATGCATGCATGCCTACCTCGTTCTGGTCTGACCACTCTCTACCTGTAGCTTTCGAAGAGAGGTCCTCCATACAAAGGACAAGGTCGATTTACGGCGTATGGTGAGCATAGGGTGCCTGACCTTAGGTACAGTAGGTAGGTTACCCCCATGTTCCAGTGCTCGTATTGTACTGTAAGATGATGTTTGGTTGGTCCCGTGGGAAAAGGGGGGTGGGTGTGCCGATACCTATCAATCTATACCTATGTATCACATCACCCACTGCCCGCCACCACGTACAATGCGGTCTGATTACTAGGTACCACCCCCGTACTTACTTAGCGAAGCTGGGTATCTACTTTATCTGGACTCCCCGATTAGGCACAATGCTACTCGTGCGGTCAGAAGTGAAAGGCATCTCGCCCGAGAAAAAGTCGCCTCCACGTGATTCGTGCCGTACTCCCACGTTGGTCCCTGGGTACCTACGTCCTACGTAGGTAGGTATTTAATGGATGCACGCACGCGCTCTCTAGAAAATGCCCGCATGATTCGGGTGATGCGTCAAGTTCGTCAAAGCCGTGTCCTTCTTTGAAAACCCGACATGACCAGAACGCAGTGTCCTTGAACCGACGGTTTTCGCTCGTCGTCCCATCATCGTTCTATCATCGGATTCATCACATCACTAGGCACTGGGGCCATCTTCACTGGGACCCAGCTTCAACCGCCCACCGCCCACCACTATCCACATACACTCTTCTCCTCTGGCTGAACCTCAACCGACCGCCTTGATACGCACTTCCTCGATTTTCTCTTCGTACGGGGCGGGGTGGAAGCAGCCGTGTCTTCTTTGGTTGGATCATCCTCGTCGACTCTGAGCGTTTCATGCGGCTGGCTGCAAGATTGCTCTGGGCTCCGAGATTTCAATCGTCCGTAAACGACAACGGCAGCAAAGAGCAGCAACAGCAGCAGCAGTTGTTGGTAGGTACACGAGCCATCGTGGCGGAAAAGGAAACCTTGACGAAGAAAACAAACACAGCCCAAAGCCGTGACCGGAGCCACCGTTGATTGAAAACTCGCGGTACAATCTCCGTGTCACCAGTATCTCCATCTCCATCCATGGACAAGCGCAAGTCTGATGGCACGAAGATGGAGGTTGAGCCAGAGCAGCAGCAACTCGACGGCGACCGCAGGAGCTGCAGCTGCGGCAGCAGCAGCACAGTACCACAGTTAGCGGAACTATCGAGCGACGATTTTCAAGCATATAATCGGTTGGCTGAGTTGATGAACCTATATGTCAGTGTCAACCTCTTTCTATTTCCCTAGACTCCACCGTCGGCGTCGCACCAACAAAACTGACAGCACTCTCGCGCCCTCTAGCATAACCACTTCAGACGTACTTGGAACATGCTGTACCAAATCTGTACATCTGGCTCTCGCCCCGCGGGCGTCTCGATCCGGGCGTGCATAACTCAGGGGTTGCAGCTCTGCCAGTCTTTGACAATGCACCATACGATGGAGGAAAGGTACGTGTTCCCCGTCCTCGCGGAGCGGATGCCACAATTCCGCGAAAACGACCATTTGATTTCGCAGCATGAAATGATACACGTGGGTCTGGTCAAAATGGAAGAATACCTCGACACTTGTCTGGGCGGGGAGCGCGAGTTGAGATGGCCCGAAGTGAAGGAGATCATGGATAGTTTCGGCGAAGTGTTGTGGAAGCACCTTGACGATGAGGTTGATCAGTTGGGCGCGGAGAATATGAGAAAGTTCTGGACCAAAGAGGAGGTCTTGTCCATGGATTGGTAGCCGATGATCTGGGTGCGTATTTGCTGTTGCGTTACCAAATCGTGCGGAATGGAGAGTTGGCAGGCTTTATTTTAAGAAAAACATCTCTTCAGAGTAACGAGAAGAACAGTATGGATAGTAGAAGAAGGACGTCCATCACCCATCAGACCAAAAGCGCAGCCTCGATTTTGGGATTTCGATCTCGGGAATCGGCCTCTCTGTTTTGGATTCTTGTTAAACCTCGTCTCGTTCTAGGAACCCAGGGTCGTTTTGTATCTTTCTCTCGAACTTGGCCCACCAGTCCTGGAAACTCTTCAGTGGGACAACTTCGATGCCGTTGGCCGTGTTTCCAGCAAAGCTGGCCAGAAAATTAAATGCGTTCTTGATGATCCGCTGGGCCAGCACCTTTGTGTCCGGTGGTCTCTTCGCGAGGGCCGTGGAGCCAGAGGATTCTTGCAGCTGAGCCATTTGAGCTTGAATGTTCTGGACGGGCTCGACGGAGATGCCGAGATTGATCTCCCCGGCGGCAAGAGAGTCCGGAATAGTCACCTTGAACAATGCGGATGGTTTCTCGTTGGCGATGGCGCCGAGGAACTTGAAGCCTTGCTCGCCGGGCAGTTGCATGTAGACTCCGGCTGCCGAACCCGGCGGCAGCACTTGATTCGGGTGCATGAAGACGCCGACATTGTGGAACGGTGGTGAGGCTGGAAAGGAAATGGCGAACTGCGTTGGAGAGATTGTGCTCATCTCTCCAACCACCGGTCGAGCTGGGATGAATACGCCAAACATAGCTGAAGCCTGGTTGTTACACCAAGATGTCTTTGTTAGGTAGTGTGCCGGCGTGCATGTATTAGGACAGGCCAGGCCTTGCGTGGAAGCGACCTGTTATTGTTTTATTAGGCCGTTTGGAGTGTCCGGAGGGCAATGAGGAGTAGAACGACGTAGCCACGAGAAGTTATAGTTATCCTCTGGTGAAGTATTGACGTGAAGCCGTCCTCAGTTGGCCTCGAGAAGCGGATGGGAGTAGTGATGTAGAACCCTCGCTCATCTTCTGGAACGAGCTATCCGGATGTGGAGTCGCACAGGACCCAAATTCCTGGGCTTTTACGTGACGCTTGGAGCCGAGCTTCACGTGACACTCGGCTCTCCTGTGATCACGGGTCGTCCTTCGAAGCAACCGCTACGAGTGCCCGAAGTTTGCACGCAGTAAACAGGATGAAGTTGTGCACCTTATCACTTCCTAAAGACATGCTTTGGACATTCGGAGCTCTGCGTGCAGGACTTGGACTTGTCAACCGCCACGGTTTTGACTCCACTGCTTTTTGCCTGCCGGAGACAGTTCAGCTCCCGCGTCAAAGCCTCTTCTTCTGATGGACGGTACTCGATTTGGCGCTTGAGCGATTCGATTGCTATGCCGGAGATTGTCAGACTCTGCCTGAATGATTCGGTCACAGGCGATTTGCTTGCCTTCGGATATCTTCTGTTTTGGAAGCTTCGGCTTGGACGACGTGTTGCCCATGGTGGTCCAAGCTGCTCACTGCCCTCATTCACTACTTGGAAGGCGTTCGCTACGCTCCCTGATAATCCCCCAATGCCGCAATTTCCACCCACAGAGAATAACTTTAATCGTGGTTGACTTGGTTGAGGAGGTACACAAGATGTTGATACTGCCGGACATTAGTGATACGGGCATGCACAATGATGTCACACCATTTCACTATAGTCTCTTGCGCAAGCAATGAGCACAGAAATTCAAGGCGGCAGTACAGGCCAGATTCCCTCGAATTAGTTCTACAATTCGAGATGTATACGATGAAAATTGCCATGGCGATCAGAATCGGAGGAAAATGTTTCGTACCACTCGAAGGATGTCATACGACGACTCGGCGACTTCCCAGGCCAGCCGCTAACGTGATCAGGGGATGTCTACACCAGCACCTACCTGAGCTCTTGTCATATCCAGTAATGGCACGACCGTGCAGTTACACCTACTCATCCAACAATCATTTCGGTATCGACTTTGTGCCAAGGATGGATGGCGCGACGGTCGCAACAGGGAAGAACAGGGCATGGGTCTAAGTTCATGCCGAACCTGGTTAAGTACACGGGTGACTGGATGGCAGGAAAGAAAAGAGGATGCCGACTTTCTGGATGAGTGGAACGGCCGAGTCAGAAAGCTGGAGAGCAATCCCTCAATGGTATTATGCGTGGGACAGAAGACACAGAGCAGAGCCTTGCAATGGCAGCCTTTTACGAAGGAGGATAGTTTCAGGATGTAGAGAAGCTCCCCGTAAGATTTTTAGGCAACGAAATCCTGTCATAGCACATGCACGACCCTAGAGGTCACCAAGGGAGGGCGAGCCGCATTCCACAGCGCAGGAGCAGTTACACAAGTATCCCGGCGATGCCACGGTAATGATGAGGAAACTGGTATGTGAGGCTGACCCATCGACAATCCGAATACGACGGTGGCCGGTGGAGAATCGATGTTTGCAAACCAGGGCTGTTGTTCTGTATGGTGGAACATGAGCCTCACTATTTAGCCAGGGAATGAGTGCTGCTTAAAAATCCGGTGCTCTTGGGCGTCACCAACGTGATCTTCACGGGAATATCTAGGCATTTATAGGTACCTGTACCTGCGAGTTATAGTTAGCTTATTACCTGTGACTCAGTGAGCACCTCGCCCGGAAGTATCCACGCCGACTTTGCACGGAGAAATTGTTGCTTCCTAAGCAGCCTCCCCACACTCGGTGCCATTTGATTCCCAACTCCGAGTGCCCGGGGCATTCACAACCACCCCAGGTCCATTGGTTGGCTGGTCAGTATAGCAGCCACCACATGTTGACACCCCTGTCGATGTCCCTTTTTCACGAGATTCTCTCTTGATCTGGCCAGTCAGAGGCAGAGTCGGCGCAACTTTCGTCCTCGCTGCCTAGCCTACTAGCCCGTTCTCGTATTGCTGAAGCTGAAACTCTCAATCCGAACACGACAAAGGATCCCATTGTCAACCTTCATGACATCAACATGTTAGGTATATAAGGGAGCTGGAACAAGAGGCTCCGCAATCTGCAACTCAACTGTGCGCAGCATCTGTGTGCACTTGCCACCCTGCCGCCGTGTGATTTGTTGCTCCATACTGCAGCAACAAACAAAAGTAGAACAAAACGACATGGGCTCTCACGAGAATCATGTCGGGGCTGACACGACGACGACGCAGCCAGTGAACAACCCGGCCGCGCACAAGGACGAGACCCTGCCCGATGCCAAAGCGCCAGCCGTTTCCTCATCAGCCTCTTCTATTTCGTTGACCGAAAAGTCTGGCCAGACCCAGCCGCAAGAGAAGGACGGGAACCTCTCCACTGAATCTTCCCAGAAGGACGTAGAAATCCAACCGGACTCTGGGGCCGAGGACACAACAAATTACCCGCGCGGATTCAAACTCATCACCCTCATCATCGCTTTGTGTTTGGCTGTTTTCCTCGTCGCTCTGGACCAGACGATCATTGCCACGGCGATTCCCAAAATCACGGATCGGTTTAACAGTGTCAACGACATTGGCTGGTACGGCAGTGCCTACTTCCTGACGAGTACCGCCCTGCAGCCCAGCTTCGGTCGCATATACAAGTTCTTTCAAATCAAATGGGTCTTCCTCTCGGCCATTGGCGTTTTCGAGGTGGGATCGTTGATATGTGCAGTCGCCCCTTCAAGTACGGCTTTGATTGTCGGGAGAGCCGTCGCTGGCATTGGGGTTGGTGGTATCTTTTCTGGGGCCTTGGTCATTATCGCTCACTCAGGTAAGTCGATCCATGCCGGTCGGTCGTTGCCCGGTAACACTGCACCGCAATTGCTGACAGGCCTCCTTTTTATCTAGTCCCTCTGATACGCAGACCTTTGGTATTTGGCATGTTCGGCGCAATGTGGGGTCTCGCCAGTGTCGCCGGCCCGTTGTTGGGCGGCGTCTTTACTGACAAGGTTTCGTGGAGATGGTGCTTCTACATCAAGTAAGCCCCTTCCTCGTCACTTACTCTTCGTACGCGTAGTACTGACAGATCGAAAATAGTCTCCCGATTGGTGCTGTTTCCATCGCGGTCGTCCTTTTCGTCCTCCATGTTCCTCAGGATCCCAAGCTCTCTGAGAAGCCTATCCTGAAACGGATTCTCGAGTTAGACCTGATCGGAGCTGCGATTCTCATCCCTGCCATCATCTGTCTGCTATTGGCCGTCCAATGGGGTGGCTCGACCTATGCATGGAGCAACTCTCGCATCATCGGCCTTTTCGTCGGTGCCGGACTCATGCTGATTTTGTTTGCCGTCTCGCAGTGGTATCTGGGCGAGGCGGGCACTATCCCTCCCCGGCTATTGAAACAGCGTACCTTGATGGCCGCATGTGCGTTTGTGTTCTTCTTCGGCGCCGGCATCTTTATCCTGATATACTACCTGCCTCTCTACCTCCAGAGTGTCAAGGGGTCTTCACCCACCAAGTCTGGAATCCAAATCTTGCCCCTCATGCTGTCGACGGTCCTCACTTCGATCCTCGGCGGCATCATGGTCACGATTCTCGGTTATTACACCCCAATCCTGATCGCCGCCAGCGCACTCATGACGGTGGGATACGGTCTGATCTCCACCTTCACCATCGACTCGCCTTTCCGCGAGTGGTTTGGGTACCAGATTTGTGCTGGCCTCGGTGCTGGATTTGGCTTCAATCTCCCTCTCGTCGCCGTGCAGACCGCCCTGCCGATGGAGGATATCCCTCAGGGCACCGTGCTGCTCATGTTCTGTCAGTCGCTCGGTGGCGCTCTCTTTATCGCCGTAGGCCAGTCGGTCTTCTCCAACGGTCTTGTCGAAGGCGTCGCGAAGTACGCTCCAGACCTCGATCCGCAGCTGCTTATCAACACCGGAGCTACGGCGATCCGGAGTGTGCTGGCCCAGATGGGAATGGAGGATGAACTCCGCCAGGCCATCGAAGCGTACGTGTACGCTTTGAAAGATTGTTACCGCGTGACCATCGCCGTGTCGGGCGTGTCATTCATTGCAGCGTGTTTCTTAGAGTGGAAGAGTGTGAAGAAGGAGAAACGCCCTGGTGCCGAGGCCGTGCCCGCTATGGGATGATGCGGTTTTCTTTAACCCTCAGAGGACTCAAAAATCTTTCGACTCCCAACTCTTGCATATTCATGTCCAGATAGACTTGCTATGAAAAGCATTCTCAATGCCATGAAGGTTAGACTAGACGCATTTGGTTTCACAAACTTCTGTCCATTTTCCTGGAGGCAAGCTGTCACGAGCTTCGACGTCGTCAGGCTACCTGGGACGACGGCATATAGCTCTAGCAGAAGGAGACTCATCGTCTATATATCAACTCTGAGCTCGATGGGGCCATCAATACTACTACTAACCCACTACGCGCCGTGGTCAACGCGAAAGGCGATTGAGGAGTGCAGGTACAGGTAGTCAGCCTCGTCACGTGTAACGCCAAGTCTGGATACTTCGGTGACATTTTGATCGCCTCTGTTTTGAATCATTACTTTCATTTTCGCCAACTCCTCATCAAATGCCCATTGTGTGCGACGACCAGTATCGCAGGTCTGACTACGTGCGAGACCGAAGTTGGTTGGCTCTAGTGTCTCCGAGAAACGAGACCTTATCCACACAATTATCCATCATGCGAGCAGGTCTACCCTCATCCACCACGTCCGAGAGGGTACGTACCTAAATCCAGGTACATAGTTTGTCCACCACTCTTCTTACCCCTGTGAGTTGTGTATCACCTCTGAAAAAAAGACCTGCCTACCTACCTGTCCGTTCTGTATGAGCATCGCAACCTTACTGCGCCCTCGCATCTCACTACAACCATGACATCGTCGCCGAAAACGACCACCCCGGCGACCGGCGCCGTCTCACACCCCGCTCACGCACTGCTCTCTCGCGCCCACTCTCCAGACACAGCGTCGCGCATCTTCACCGACAAGGTCCGCAACAAACCGCTTCTCCTGCAGCCCACGTCGTCGTCCGACAGGGACAAACGCGCTCTCCGGCGGCACATCCGGCTCCGCAAGAAGGAATACCACCTGCGCAAACGCAAGCCCCGGCCCCTCAGCGCAAAGGAGAAGCGCGACACGGGCGTCTTCAAACTGCACAAGGACGAGATCAAGTACGACGTGTACGTGAAGCTGCACGAGCTGTGGAACGCGTACATGCTGGAGGTCCTCGGGTACACCAAGGACGGCGAGGCGGTAGAAGGCAGGCTCGGCAAGACACTCACGGCGCAGGGCGGCGCGGGTGGACTCTTGGCCAGCGCGGACTTCCACGGCGCGATGCTCGAGGTCGTCAGCGCCACCGACGTCGGTAAAGTCGGACTCAGGGGCATCGTCGTCCGGGACACCAAGTACACCTTTGTCCTGGTGACGGAGCGGAACAAGGTCAAGACGGTCCCGAAGCGGGATTGCGTCTTTCGGTATCGAGTCGACCTACCGCGGCTGCCGGGGGGGGAAGACACGGGCGCGAAAGAAAATGAAGACGGACCTGAGAAAGATGAGGACGGCAAAGAAGGGGCGCAATCGGCCCGAGGGGACGCAAAGAGTAAAGCGCAAGCCGAAGCGTCCGGCGCCAGAGCCGGGACTGGGAGGAGTGTGACCTTCGAGGTGCACGGAAACCAGTTCGAGTTCAGACCGGCCGACAGAGCGAGCAGGAAATTCAAGTGGAAGGTGACGGATTATCTTTGAACCATCTCTACGTCTCGCGCGCTATTTTTTGAAATGTGTAGACTAGGAATGACCCAACGACCAACGACCCAGCCTGATGAAGGATTGACGAATGAGGAATGCAAGGAACGTACATTACATTACAACGCAAGTAATAATAACTCGAACGCTCATGAGCTGACCGGTACTCGGTACTAGCTACATAGGTAGTATCTTACTTGAAAGACATGGGCGCATACAGCACCGCACAGCACAGATTCTTGATCTGACGCCGTCACATCTCGACTGTCCTATTAGGCAATATTGAACTCGTCGGCACCCTTGCCCATCATGAGCGCCCTGTTCTTCCGGATCTTCTCACGCATCTTTCTTGCCGCATCGTCAGTATCGTCCACCTCGTCGATGTCGGCTGCCTTCTGCTTCCTCCTTCCATCGTTATCCCCGTCACCGCTTGAGGGTCCACCGGTCTCCGAGGGCCGTCCTCGTTTCTTCGACTGCGCACCACCACGCTGACCCACGACGTTGACTCGTCCAGGCGGATCGCGCAGCCCAAACGCCTTCGCTAGGTGACCCAGGTGCAACTCTTTAATGTCAAAGTACTTCCTCTCTGCCGCGACGTGGGTCGCATAGGCGCGAATGTGTGATTGAAACGCTCGTTTCGCGAGATCCTTGTTATGTTGGGCCGAGAGTATCCAGCGCTCCACTTCGAGTTGGAAATTTGTGGCGATGGTGTCCCAGTTCCCTGCTGCCGCCGTGCTCTGTGCGTCTTTACCTGTTGAGGAAGAGGAAGTCTGGCTGGCTTTCTTCGTCGGCAGGATCCCCGATAAAGGGCTGAAACCCTTCTTCAACACATCCTCCGCTGCTTGGTGCGTGACGTTTCGGCTCGTGTCGGCATCGGACGAAGGCTTGTACGACTTGTGCAGAATGTCGACGTATCCTTCCTCCTTTCCCGGGAGAAGGAACACGACAGCACGGCCATCTCGACCGAGACGTGCCGTTCGTCCTATGCGGTGCAAGTGATCGTCCGAACTGAACGCCGGATCATACTCGATCACCAGGTCAAGGTTGGGCAAATCAAGACCACGAGATGCAACGTCCGTAGCGATGAGCAGAGACGGAGCAGTGGTGGAGCCGAAGTGCCGGACGATGGCTGTCCGGGTGGCCTGCGGCAGGGAGCCGTGGAGTTTGTAGACGGTTATTGGATTGGCTGGGGTGGAAAGAATGGGTGAAGGAGAGATTGCATCTGCACTTGGGTCGATTGTGGGAAGTTTGGGGGTTTGCTTCGTGGAACGAGTTTTGTTCTTCTTGGGTTTCGTCTCGGTATCGGAGTCGCCGTCCGAGTCGGAGTCAGAGGAGGTTGAAGCTGGAGGAGTCGGTGGTTTTGATGTGGTCGTGGAAGTAGCGTTGTCCGTCGTTGACGAGTTCTCACTCGAGGAACGTGTTAAGACCTTGTAATGAAACTCGACCGAGTCGGCACAAGAGACAAAGATAATGGCTTTCATGACCGAGCCTTTGCGTGCAAAAGTCCGTTTGAGCAGAGCTGTCAGCGTGACGAGTCGTAACTTTGCAGCTGTGACAAGATAAGACTGTTTAAGCTGTGCTGGGGCCAGGAAAGCTGACCCGGTACCCTCATCTTCACGGTCAGGGTCGTCGTCAGTTGACTCGCCCTTTATCAACACGGCGTCTTTCAGACTTATCTCGCCAAGCTTTTGGACGTTCATTTTCAGAGTCGCAGAACAGAGAACCGTGGTGCGCTGAGATGGCAAGCCGAGTCTGCTTGAAGTGCGCTTCCTCTCGTCGAGCGTCTTGACGATCTTGGTGATGTCTTCCTCAAAACCAAGATCCATAAGCCGATCACCCTCGTCAAGAACAAGCCAGCGGACCGTGCTGACATCAAGAACCTTGGTATTGTCAAGATGATCAACCAGTCGGCCGGGAGTGGCGACCAAAATGTTCAAGCCTTTGCGCAATCTTGCCTTCTCGGACTTCTTCTTCTCACCGCCTATTACTGTGCCGGCCACAATGTAGTGAGCACAGCCGAGTAGACGTTCGAGAACGACCGAGATCTGCTTGCACAACTCTCGCGTCGGTGCGAGGATGATGGCAAAGAGGCCTGAGTCTCGGTGCACCGACGGGTCCTGGGAAGCATGGCCGGCTCCCTTTTGCGATTCAGCCATAGTAATGATCCGTTGGACAATTGGCAAAAGATATGCGAGGGTCTTTCCAGAACCAGTCTCTGATTGTATAAATGCATCGCTGTCTTCTTTTACCATCTGTGAAATTGCTGCCTTCTGAATGGCAGTTGGGTTTTTGAGGTTCATCTTGGTCAAGAGGTGCGCAGCCACTGTGGGAGACAGGCCGAGTGAGGTAAAAGTGTCTATGCCATCGACGAGGGGCGCGTTGGACGGCACCGTAGGTTCCTCCTCGGTGACTTTTTCTTGCTCCTTTCCTGTGGCTGAGACCGACTTCGGGTTGTAGCTGAACAGGGACGAGATAACCTCGCGCGGACCTTTCGAATGTCTCGGGTCGTAAGATTTCTGGACGTTGCCCACACCCTGGGCTGCGCCAGGAGTATAGTCATTGTCACGCCTTCTCTTTGTAGGTCTTGAGTCCCCAAAGTCTTCGGCCTGCTCCTTCGTCTGTCGTCGAGGATGTAACGGTACTTTGTTCGGATCGTTCGAGTCTCGAGGCCCGCCTCCTCGTTGAGCCCATCTTTTCACTTTTAAACGGTGTCGCCATGAACCCCCAGTGAACTTCTGGGCCTGTGCACTGACGGGCTCCCCAACGGTGAAGTTGAGGAACATGCCATCGTCTGCCATGGTCAAAAGCTGGACCCGGTACCCGGTGGCCTAGAATACAGTTGGAACAGAAATGCGCGATGGCAGAATCTGGAACTTTTTTTAAGATGATGCGGGGAGATTTTCAGCCCCGATTTTCAGCGTCCGCTGCACTTCAACTCCAGCCTTCTGCATACCACGCCTGCACTTCTCATCATGAACACTCAGCATGCAATGAGTCAATAGCGTTGAAGATGAGGCAGCTGCCTCCGTCCAACTCTTCTTCTCTCTGCTTACCGACACGTCCATCGAGGATCTAGGGCCATGGAACTGCCACCTGTGCTGCAAGCCTCGAAGCGAGCTCTCCTAGCTAGACCAGCTGTGAGCCGAGTTCTACTCTATAGCAGACAGCCATGTCTTCGCCTACACGCACCTATAACGCGATGGAACTCCACAAAGGCTGATGTCTCAACACCTTTTCCGGTCTTTCGAGATGTACCGCCCCTTCGACAAGTACGCAAGAAAATGTTTCGAGAAGGCAAAGAGGTGGGCTTCGTCGCTACGATGGGGGCACTGCATGAGGGCCACCTCTCCCTGGTGAAGCATGCTCTACAAGAAAACACGGATGTATTTGTGTCCATCTTTGTCAATCCCACCCAATTCGCGGCGCATGAAGACCTGGACTCGTATCCGAAGACATGGGAGGACGATCTGCAGAAACTCAAACAAATACAGGATGAGCATGCAGCTTCGGCAGGGCCAAATTCAGGATCTAAAATCAGAGGCATCTTTGCCCCTACTGTAAAGGTCATGTACCCAACTCTCCCACCATCGTCAGATATCGCAGGTCATGGATCTTTCGTGACCATCACACCATTGGGCAATCAACTGGAAGGCAGTTCCCGCCCCATCTTCTTTCGCGGCGTGGCGACCGTGTGCACGAAGCTGTTCAATATCATCCAAGCCGATCGTGTGTATTTTGGTCAAAAAGATATTCAGCAATCGGTTGTGATCAAACGCATGGTAAAAGACTTTCATATTCCCACAGAAGTGCGTGTCATACCGACCAGCCGGGAGGCAGACGGTCTGGCAATGAGCAGCCGGAATGTTTATCTCGGAGAGCGAAGGAGAGAAGATGCCGTCGTGCTTTCCAAGGCACTCTTCGCCGCAAGAGATTTATATAACTCTGGTGAACTCAGCGGCAAGAAAATCAGAGATGCTGCGTACGAGGTCTTCGCCCAGGAGTCGATGCTGAGAAGGAAAGATGGCAAGTTAGGAGGAAGTTGTCAGATTGAGATCGACTATATCGCATTGAGCGAACCGCAGAATATGGCTATGATCCCAGACTTTGCCAAAGTTGATCCCAGCCAAGGGGCTATTCTCAGTGCTGCAGTATATGTACAGCCAGTCGACGAGCCCAGGACTGAGAAGGAAGTCGGGCAGAGGGTAGTGAGGTTGATCGATAATGTCATCTTGGAGCCACGAGAGAAGGCCTCATAAAATTATATACGGGTCATGGGTTCAGTTCACCGTTCAATTTCAACTTTGCACTGAGTCTTGGAGACTCCAGAGCTCATACGATGGGTGTTTATTTTCCTCTTGCCCTCTTCTCTCTTCCTCCCTTCCCTGCTCCCCTTCCCTGCTCCCCTTCCGGTCTCTTCTGCGCAATCCACACCGACCCACCACAGCTCAAACTCGAATGCTACCGGTCTCGAATTGCGTATCACCTCTTCGATAGACCCCTTCAACGGCGGTTCAAGTGCCGGGCATACGAGAAAAATTTGCCAGGAAGGACTGAGGCTGCTTAATTGACACCTCAGAATGTAGTTCTTGATTCGGTTTACCAAATCAGCTCCATGGAATGGACGTCCAGGCGCGCGATCCCCGTCGAAGCCACTCTCGCAAATTAACAAGCCTTTCGGTTCATGATTGACCGATACCATGAACCGTGAGGTTGCTTGGTGTCCTGTTGGTGGACTGCGGTGAACCCGTTGGTGGTTCCTTTGGAGGAAGTCCCAACCACGGTGGACAGGTTGAAATCGACACATCACCTCGTGCAAGCAAAGTGCCTTCGCTACCTGTACGATTCAACCGTTTCGGTCTGAGCACAACGAGATACATCCAGCCTGCTGAAACAGACAACATCTGACCCAGATTGAATGTGTAATCATGTCAACCAACAACCCCTGCCTGTACCTATGGGTCATCAACCATGAGTGGCATATCCAGCCATTTGCTCAAGGTTGTGTGGTTGTGTGGCTGGAGTAAACTTCCAATGCAGACAGGACGTCGAAAGATGTCTACGAACAAATGTTCAGTAAATGTCCCAGAGAGATATTTTACCGTCTTTACCACCAGCGGCAATCCAATGTACCTTGCGTGCTTTTTCTTCTCGTTTGCGTTTGATAATCTCAAGGGCTGTAGGCGGTGCGAGGATCTCTTTGGACTGAATACTTGGGTCTGAGTCCGAGTGTTCAGTAGGAGTAGTCGTATCATCGAGATCGAGATCAACGTCTGCGAAGCACGTAGCGTAGCAGCCTTGTTGATGCCATTGCAGGACAGCCAGTTCTTTGATTGTCCGTGTCGAGTAAACTCGAATTCGCGCGTCCCACCCTGCGGTCGCGAATATCTTGCCGTCCGAGCGAATGCTGAGGCCTTGCTGACCGGCATGCTTCGTCTTCACAGATTTCTCGGCTTGGGTCTCCAAGAGTGTCTCGGATGGTGTGTGTGGGATGTTAAGTGAATATCTAGCGATCCACGAGTCGACGCCGGAAGTTATGAAATAGTCATTTGAAGGCGAAACGTCGAGCGACAATACCGGCTGTGAACTAGGATGCGCCTTGGTTAACATGATCCGTTGCCAACCCCCCTCGTCGGCGAAACTTCCGCTACGAGCGTGAACCATGACTCTTCCGTCTTCGTATCCGGACACCACGACAAGTCTGGAGCTTGCATCGTGGAAAATGGAGACGGCCATTACCATGCCCGTCGGGGAGCCCTGAATAGATGCAATCTGCGATATTCGTCGCTCGGATGGGAGCTGGAAGATGTCTATACCTCCGGAATCGAGACCGTTGGGAGAGGCTATCAATTGTGGCAGGGCCGCCGTATCCGAGTTGCGCCCAGGCGACTCATTACACATGGAAAAGGCGCAGAAATTCAGAGCATTGACTGACATTGAGTGCAGAAGCCATGGCTCACGTCGAGCAACAGTCGTTTTGTCACCAGGGAGATTCGTACTCAGACCGGCAAGGTCTTCGTCTTGGACCTGCCACACCCGTAGTTTGTGATCTCTTCCATGACTATCGGCTGTCAGGTTATATATTGAGACAAGACTTGAGCATTGGTCGACTGCGGACTCACCTAACAAGTCTCTTGCCCGTCCACTGTTTTATCGACATAATGGCACCTTCGTGGCCTTTCCAGACAGCAACAGGTCGCTTCGTTGCCAGACTCCAGATGATCAGCCAGCCTTCACCGTCGCCAGATGCGACGTACGTGTTTCGGCAATAGAAGTGAAGGGCATGGATAGGCGCATCATGGCCACGAAGGACATAAGTAGGAACTGCTGGTCGGTCCATGGTTTATGAAATGCCATGAACCCCTGTATAGGGGATGAAGGTGCGACTAGGAAGGTTTGCCTATGTCTTCATCTCTCTTGATTCACAGGCCATCAATTAACATACATAGTAGCCGCTGCACATTGTTGACGCTGACCGTGACAACTGATGAGGTAGCAAAAAAAGCTGTTAGCTGTTTCGCATACCCATATCCGGATGGATTTGGTATCAAATTTCCATTCAATCATAGACCCCCGGCAAGACACCTGGGGTTTTTGGAAATGAGGAACAAGTTCAAATGACTGCTCGTTCTTTTCCGGTGTCATATAAAACAGGCAGCTTTTTTGGTCTTTGGTTGATTGACACACGAATTTCTACGGCATGAACCTCTCTGTTGTGAAGGACTTCTTTCAACATGCAAAAAAGACAACCCAGAAAGCCAGAGAGTGTCAAAAATAAATTGCCAACTATCGGATTCGAACCGATGATCTTGTCATTTTTTCGTCTTGTGGGTTTTCATACGAGTGACACGCCTTACCCCTGGGCCAAGCCGGCATCAACTTTGTGACAAAATTTACGCTCTATAATTGCCCACTTTAATAATTAACTAGAGATAAAAAGCCAAGCTTGGGCGATCTGACTCTCGCGAACTCTTCTGTTTCCCCACCACCAATCATCCAATCTTCCCCTGGGCGTACCCGTCGACGTAGTGGTTCTCTACACACTGTCAAACGCCTTTATCCTATTGTCAATTCGCATTATTGCTCTAAGTTCTGTTACGAGTAGGTTATTGTCAAGGTCAAATGATTCTAGCCGCAAGGTTTGTCAATAGCAAAGTGGGCCTTTCGAATCGCATTCTCCAGAAGATTGGCCTCCAGGCATCACAACTTAAGACATCCACCGAGATAGCCTCGCCGGGGCCCGTGGGCACCCTCCCGGGAGTGTCTTTCTTGTCGTCGTCGTCGTCGCCACCACCTCCGTCGGGTGATCGCCAACCTTCAGAGCGACCCGAGGATTGCGGGTTGTGGAGATGAAAGACGACGCTGCTGGAGAACGACGGGTGTCTTTCAAGTTACAGAATGATCTACTCCATACGGCGTACAACACTGACTTGACAGCCTGGGAAGCAACTTTGAGGCTGCGTATCCCGGTGTGCACGGTAAGGACGTCGCTGCGATTAGGGAGTACTACATATGTTCCACCACTCAACAACCTCGCTAATAACTAGTAGCACTCGCAGGTGCACCACTGCATCCCCTATGGTTTGACCTGGCTCTCTGGCCAAGAGCAGTATAGACTAGAATTTTGGAGCCGCTTGTGAAGAGGTCGTCGAGTGGTGAGACAGATGTTGTCCGTATCTCAGTGGGTAGTCCATCCTCAATCGTCACTTACCATGTGGTTCTCCCTCGATCACACCGCACCCACTCAAGCCTGCTCCCGGTACTCCTTTTGATAGCGACCCGATCTAGTATCAGGCCAGACTACAAACTACTTACAGTGAAGCGATTACAATCGCTAAAAGGGGGTCGGTTGCCTAGGGAAGGTATTGTCTGTAGCTGACTCGAAGCGAGAATATCGACTGCTCCGTAGGCACATGTTCAACTCCGTCGGACCGGATCATGTCGGTGTTCTGTACCAAACCGTGGTCAGCAAATGGTGGTTACCCATCACCCATGGCTGAGATATCGTAAATTGGTTGAGAGACTAGACGAGTCTACGCCCACACGCCTCGTGGCCAAGGGAGCTTCCGTCCCCCAATTTGACTAAAAAAACGATGGCCACATTTTTCCCTCACTAGTTATAGCCCTACCGAAAACCAGTTCGCAATTATTAATGTTTTCGGTGGCCTTGATTTGAAAAACCGTTGTGCGGGGCCGGAAGCTAAAGCCCGTCAACTATGCCTGCGATGGGCTCAGAACGGTCTTCAGAATTTTCGGAGTCCTCCTGCACTCAAAAGAGCGTTGCGGTCTTTCAAGAGCAGCAGACTTGTTTGTGCGTGCGTGCGTGCGTGCGTGTGTGTGTCTGTCTCTCAAGAAATTCCTCGCACGTAGATAGACCTTCAGGATAAATCTCGGACGTAACTCGCCTCGAGGTTGTGACATAGTCCTAGGCTGCTTACTCCGTGGGAGAAACTTCCGATCGCCTGGACGATCCCAGTCTTCGTTTCGATGCAGGAGCACAGCGACGATAGGGAGGGATTTTGACTTTGGCTAACATTCTGCGGCGCATCACACAACCGAATTCTGAACAAAACAAGCAGCTGCACAAGCGAGTGGTGCGGCAGACTTGTACAGTCAAGGCTAGAGCATCGGAGTCCTCCTTCAGCTGAAGAGTGCTCGTGGGAGCATGCGCCAATGCCCTTCCCCGGGTAAACGGTGTCGAAATTTCCCGTCAACTAAAAACCCTCGGGCTCGATAGTTTCAGCCACATGACTTGCATATGCTGGCGAATACGAGACTAAGTGCCACGTGGGAAAGGGCCACGAGCTGATCGAGGCGAAGGGCATGTTTGAAGCGAAGGCTATGCCGTTCAGAGAGGATGGCGTGGTTCGAAAAGGTCCAGAAGGGTGCATGGTCGGACACGCCGAAAGCTGCTGCAAGGAGGGGAGCCGGGGTTGTTTCCTAGAGAGGAAGACACATGCAGAGACACGCACCAAAGGGGAAATGCCATTTTGTTTTGACAAGCAGACCAATGCAAGGATTGAAGCGACCGTCGACCGGCATATTCGGATTTGTTCTGATCGTCAAAGTGTCTGTACTGCATGTGGAAAAGTAAGACCACCCACCCACCCACCCTTTGGCGAGACTTCGAGCCTCGAGCTGAAAAAATGACGGGCAGGCGAAGACGAAGAGGGATAACGGTTTCAGGTGGAACGTGCCACCTTAGGCGGCTGGACTTTGCTTTTCTGCCGGACCATTCCGCTTTGGAATCTGCAGGCCTCAGCACGACAAGGGTGCGGCCGCCGACGCCGGCTAGATCGTCATCCATAAGCGAAAATGCTGTCATCGAAGAGCTGAAAGGAGAAGCAATAAGCGCACGTCACCCAGGTACACGGTACATCCAGGGACGATCAGGTGGGAGCGAGACCGAGATGAGCATTCTGCCATGAACATCAACAAGAGCACATCGACAGGGGTTCCCAAGTCAGGAACGGACAATTCTCATTTTCGCTTGTTGTCGACTGCCGTTGACGAGTTAAGTAGAACACTCCATGCGAGCTCGTCGCCGCCGTGGCCTTCCTTTACCTCTTTCTGGCATGGAATAAGACTCCGTACGAGTACAAGATAGAGAGCGCCCTTCTAGACTCGCCCTAGTTGCGGTGACAAGCGAGGTGTCTGTCTACTGCAAGACCACCTGCGTCCAAAACATCACGGCGGGTGTGCCTCGATGGAGGTAGGTACGAGTACTCGTACAGGTGTTGACAGGAGGGTCTGAGGGGGTTGTCTGGTTGAGATTTGTGGTTTCTCTTGGTCGCGGCGTTGGTTTCCTCAATAGTCTGCGGTTTCTCAGAGGCATATCCTTGCTGTGTGGGTGAGAGTTTGATGAGCATCAGGCTGGCAGGCGTCCAGTCACAGCCTGAGGACCGCCGACGACGAGGATGGCCGTAGTCGCTGGTGTCCCTCGAGCGTGGTCTGTGTGGTGCGTGTAGTGCTGCATGCATAAGCCCAAACTGCGCGGCCCCGTATTGTAAGTTTTTTAGTCCATCGACCCCGGCTGCGTGAAAAACCCACCGTCAATCTTTTCGGCCTGTCCTTGAGATTCCCTGTCAGCCTGAGGCATCCCTGTTCTCCGTCTGGTGTTTGGCGACCGTCTATGCTAGTCTGGGTCCCAAGAAACATGTCCTCTGCCAATCACCCGGCTGCATCTGGCTTTCGTCGACCCCGAATCTCTAGCTAGAGTGCTGTCAAACCTGAAGCCAGTCACCAACTCTTAGCCAGAAAAGCCACACCCTAAATCCCAGCAAGGAGCCAGAGCCCTGGAACTGCGGATCGACCCTCGATGATGCCGCGGGAAGCCAATGCGGCAAGGCCCTAGCTACCAGCGTCCAGAGCCTGGGCCTTTGATGTACGAGTACAGACGGACGAAGAATCATATCTATGCGACCTGTCCGCCGTCTGAACTTTCCATGGCAGAATCTTCATGTTCTTCTGTCAATCCAGTCCCTACCACACAAGTTGGATAGGGCTCTCGTGCACTCGTCCATCGTCAACTGGTATGTCCATCTGTTCCACTTCCTCCCAGATCTACGAGTATATCAGCGAGCCCTGTCAAAAATTGGTGGATGGTGGATGCCGTCATTGGTGCAGCGAGACCCTAGTTCGGCCCTCGTGCAACAAAGCCCTGCGAATCCTTTCCACCATGACACCCTCCCCTTCCCCGTACACCTGCGACACGGTGGGCTTTGCATTGCTACAAACTCTGACTGCAAACACCCTTCTTCCCTTCGAGCTCTGCCTTCAATACCCGTTGCTCAGATGTATCTGGCTCACCAAACACTGACTTTTCCCCCCCAGCACATATCTTCGCAGCCACCTCCACCGCCACGGTTCCGGCATCTTACCACGCACGACATTGTCCCCCAGGTGCCGGCCTCTCGTCTATCGGCTCTTCACAGGCGCAGAGCTGCGGTCCCCTCTCCTGGCTCTGGCAAAAAAGTGAAAAACATACGGACACGGACAAGGCCAATGGCGCCATTACTACAGTAAATACTTCAAGCTGGCGCATCATTATCCTTCAGCGTACTTGCCCACGGCGGCCCTCCCCTTCTCCAGCACCTACGCATCCTCGATCGCTACTAACACGTACCACAACGACCCCTTCTACTCGCGCCAGTCGCAGTTACCACAAGAGCAAGAAGTTGAGAAGCACTACAGACCGAGAAGGCGCACCCTCTTGACGCCGCCTTATGCGGGCACAGATGCAGCAGGCCATGACCAGATTTCTATGACCAGGGCTTCGTCGACCAAATCGACACCCACTTCTCAGACCTTGCAACATAGTCCTACTTCGATGACTGAGCCTGAGGCTCCTCCCCAGGCAAAACCTGAGACTCCACCAACCTCTAAGCCTAAACGTGTAAGAACAGGTTGTCTTACGTGCCGTGAGCGCCATCTCAAGTGTGACGAAGGACTACCCAATTGCCAGAATTGTAAGAAGTCCAATCGAAAATGCAAGCGAGGGGTCCGACTCAACTTCATTGACATTCAGTGCGAGCGGCCACCACATCTACTGCCGCCGACCCACGATTGGGAGGTTACCTTCCAAGATGACTCGCGCGATATTGCTTCGGAATATCAAGGTGGGCTCGAGAAATACCAACCTCTTGAGCCCGAACCCAAGCGACAGAAACTGAGTGCTGCGCCTAATATCAACTATGATTATGGTCAGGTCACAGCTCCGATCATCTCTCATCAACAGCTCCCCACATCACAGTCGTTCTCACATCCATACGTCGAGCAACCTCAGCCAACGTATGCTGCTTCTTCTTCTGCTCAACCGTATGAGACGGCTGCAAGTCAAATGGGTTCATATTCCGAACCTCAGCAACCTGTACAACGCTCATATGAGCCGACAATGATGCTAGGTTCTGGGACAACACCTGTGCCACCCCTAGAGAACCGTGATGAAGTCCTGTACATGCAGGTTTTTGTCGAAGAGGTCGGCGTGTGGATGGATTCGATGGATGCTGAGAAGCACTTCTCCCGCCTTATCCCCTTCCAGGCCTTGAGGGAGCCCATGCTCAAGTACGCGCTCCTGGCATGTGGAGTGCGACACCTCACCCTGGTCAACGCTTCCTACCCTGAAGAACACGCCTTGAACTACTACAACAACGCAACGCAACTGCTCCTGAAGTCTCTCCAGAACCCTGACAGGAACAGTGTTCTTTGCGCCACCACAGCTACCATTCTCAACGTCTACGAGGTCATGTCTGAGAAGGCTTTGCAGCGGATGAACCACATTGCCGGTGCACGAGCACTTATCAAGGAATGTCGTTGGGATGCCCAAGCTACTGGCATAGGGTCTGCCTGCTTCTGGCTCAATGTCGGACTCGAGTTGTTCAGTTGCCTCCATTTCAACTGGGGCGTTGCTTGGGACCCCGATACATGGGGCATCGACATGAACATGTCACCTCAGCATGAGGGAGGCAATGAAGACGACTGGACCCACAGAATGTTGTGGATCTTATCTAAGATCACCAACTTTCGTTCTACAGCACAGCAAAGATATCAGGATGCCTCGGTTCACGCAGAACAGGCACGTTTGCACCAGCGCCATCAACAGTGGTTAGGTCTAAAACAGTTCTGTGACCGCTGGAACAATTGTGTCCCGCCAACAATGCATGCAATGGCCTACATCTCTCCATATATGACGAATTCGAAGAGCGCCTTTCCCGAGTTGTGGTTCATTAAGAGAACGACAATTGTGGCGAGACTGTTCTATCATACTGCCATGGCGCTTCTCGGATCTCTCCACCCCTACGAGCACATGCAACCGCAGACGGCGGAGCAAATGCAAGATATGCGTCTCTACCATTCAAGGCAAACCTGCGGCATTGTGGCACATGTTAAGGATCGAGGTGTTGCTTCTGCCTCGATCCGTTGTCTTGCTGTGGCTGGGGAGCACCTTACTGTTCAGCGGGAGCAAGAAGAGGTCTTACAGATCTTTGACAGGATCAAAAAGGAAACGGGTTGGAGAGTGACCTTCATTCACGACGATCTTAAGGAGAAATGGGGTTGGAACAATAACCCTCCGGAATACAGTAGCATGGGCTCTGCACCTTCATACTATGCTGGACCAAGTACTAATCCTGCCTCCACACCAGCGTCGACGCCTCCCCGACCCAAGTATCCGACCGGCATCATTAATCCTCTTTACAAGAATGCCGACTTCTCTGCCCAGAATCCACCCTACCAGGGTAGCTATGTCCCGCCAAGTTCAGGGCATATCTTGCATAATACGCAAATGTATGGCTATTCTGGCATACCTACCATGATGCAGTCTTGACAATGATATGATCCCCCCTCGATTTCGCCGCCATGCTTCGGAATACGTCGATCGACGCTTTATTTATTTTTCAGGTTATAACTTTGGAGCACGGCGCGTAAAAGGACGCTTCTAGATTTAGCGATGGACCTGAACATGGATTTGTTTTGGATTGAGTCATGGCAAAAGCTGCAATTATGGTAAGATGATAAGACAACAGACTTGGGAGTTGAATGCTTCGTCTTTTCCGGAAATATGAGATACCTTGTGCAGCTTTGTGCTTTTTTTCATGTGCAGGATTAGCGAGCGCATTTGTTAAGAGATGGATCTCCTCCTGAAGTCCTTATGAGCATTTTTTTGAATACTCACGACGTCAGTATGAAATGAACTCATGTACATGTCTTTGTAAGTTATGCGACAGTACACTGACAGGAAGAAGTATATACTTATACCACGTTGCCATTGCATTGGTCCCGAAGGCATGGGAATGTACTTCGCATTGTATAACACCTACTGAAAGAAATCACAACACATTGAAGCCATATGTATATGTCAGGGTCGTAAGTGTCAAAACTATCATATCCACATTGCTGCGGAAGGTCGAACCGTACCGCTCCGACACCATACGACTACACGTAGGCCCGCCAGGCGTTGCACTCCCCCCTTTTTTGGGACTTTGACTTTCTTACAATCTTTAATCGACGTCTCACTGGAGTCAACGCGTCGCAGCAGCCTCAAGTTTGAGGATTCGAGCGGCCGTGTCGACCGCGGTCTCCTGTAAAGTGCGGAACTTGATATCAAACACCGAGTCGGCATCGTGGGTGTCGATCCTCACCGGCGTCAAGGTTTCGGAGTCGTCATTGTTCTCGCCAACCCGACCCTTTAGCTCTGGTATATTGGCGCGCAGGGCGTCGGCGAAGTCATTGAAGAACATGGGGAACCCGACTATGAAGCGCCTGTTGGCCGCTTTGGGGTTGGTGAGGGCTTGAATCTGTAGCTCTGCTAGGTCTCGGACGTCGATCTGTGGTGGCGGCGGTGGTGGTGATTAGCACATGAGAAGAAGATGAAGAACGGACAGACAAAAAGCAAATTTTTGTTGTTGTTTTTAAAACAAAAAACAAACAAACAAACAAACCAGTTTGTCAAGACGACCGTCGTGATAGATACTTGTCGCAGCGGGACGGGAGAACTTACATATGCCGGAAACATGGTCGTCGGGACCTTCTTGTCATCCGAGGACGTGGCACTGTTCATGATGGCGAGAATCTGCGAGTTGCTGAAGTTGACCTTGTCCACGCTCGTGACGTTTTGCTCCATGGGTCCGAAGATCAGAGGGGGCATGAAGTTTGTCACGGTGAAAGAGGGATGTTCGTCTTGGACGAATTGCCACAATGCCTTTTCGGCCAGTTTCTTGCCGACGCAGTATGAGATCTGGAAAAATCAGGCACACACGTAAGTAAGCAAGCAAGCAAGCAGGCAGGCAAGAAAATAAAGCAGCCCGAGAGAGAATGAACGCATGGTCAAGTTGAGCGAAGAAGCAACTGTTTCTTTTTTTTCGTTGGGTTTTGCTCTCCGGAAGGCGCCCAGTAGAAAACAAAGTGTTCGAGACTGTGTCAGGACTTACATAGTTGTGTTGAGCCTTGATGGCATCCTCGCGGTCCAGAGACAACCACTCGTCGTTCCCAAAGACGCGCTTCTTGACGTCGTCCTGGTCGCCCAGCGTGATGGCGTTGATGCTGCCCGTGACACTGACGGCCTTCACGTTCTTGCCGTACTGCTTCGCGCTGGTAAGGAGGCCGACGTTGCCCAGGACGCTGGGCTTCTCAAAGTGCTCCACAAAGTCGGTGTTGCGCGGGTCGTCCAGCAGCGGCGCCGCGACGTGCACGACGTACTCGATGTCGTCGTGCTCGCGGAACACGCTGTCGAACGCGCCCGGCACCGTGAAGTCGGGCACCGCGTGGATCGTAATATGATCGTTGGGCCACTCTGGGTGCGCGGCGACCAGGGCCTCGGCCGAGGACGTGTTGCGCACGGCCAGGATGACCTTGTGGTTGTGGGAGGTGGACAGCAAGGCTGAAATGACGCTGGCGCCGACAAACCCGTTGCCGCCCGTGACGAGAGTGGTGGGCAACTCCTTTTTCTCAGACATTTCGAAGGCTTTCTTGCTTTTCTTTGTGGTTTGGCCTTGGTTTTGCTCGCCTTGGTCGCCGAAAATTTCCTGGATTGGAGCACAAACTACGATATGGGGTCGTACCGCCAAGGATCGAGGTGTTGCAAGTTGTTTTGTGTTGGACGACGGAAGAGATGCTGGAATGTGGGAGAAGTATGAGAGAAGTGGTGAAATGAGCGGTGGTGTGTCTCGTCGATGGCTTTATATACTCTATTCACCCTCATCGGACCTACAGATTTCGTAACCCTGACGGAATCAAGCGTCTCTTCTCTTTTCCTTGGGAAAAAGCCACTTGTAATGCACTCTGCACATTGCACACCTCAGGCTAACAGGCTGGAAAGAGGGGTTTGCGTTCGCAAACGCTGTGTAGCAAGCAACACGAGCAGTCATTGTTGAGATCGGACACTGCCAGCCTATCCCAGGACTCGGTGAAGAGCGATGGCATATGGCGCAAATGACTAATGCGGTCTGCTTGGTAAGTCATAATGCAAAAGGCCCCGGGATGGGGGATCATTGGCTATAACCGCCTATTTGATATGTAGTCGGACAGGGGTCTGTGGAGTGGCGTTGTCCCCATCAATGAACACCCAAGCACGTTCGCCGTGGAAAATAAAGCCCCCTCGACAAAATTCACTTACCAATCAGCCGAAAAAGTACAAGTTCCTCCTCAGAGGATCAATTACAGCTGTACAACGCTGGAATACTTTCCGCTCATGTGTTCAAAAAGGGTGCAGTATTTCTCAGCTCTTGCAATCATCGCTCTAGCCTGAGCAGAAAGCGAGAGCAGGTAAGGGCCACAAGCGTGAAATGATATCGTGTCAGTCTTACTTCAGCACGACAGAATAGTAGTGCTCCTTGGCTGCATCTATGATTGCTTTGACCTTTGCTCCCGGTACCTTTTCTTGACGATCGTAGGAGTAGAGGCCGTTGACTTCCTGCTCGATATCGTACCTGTTACGGAGCATTAGGAGAGAAGATCAATTTGTCAAAAGTGGCGTGGCCTAGTCTTCAAGCCCCAGCAGCGAGAGGAAATTGGAGAAGACAGAGGAATCTTGCAGACAAGATAGGGCTGAGGCAACTTACAACTGGGTGTACACGAAGCCACATGAGTGCCCGCCCTTGACCACCGCCATGACAAGCTGTTCAAGTCTGTTCAGAAGGTCCTGAGGGTCTGCAGCAGTTGTATAACCCCAATCTCTCTCATTGACAAAAGCTCCTTTCGCTGGAGCAATATTGACACCTCCGAACTCTGTGCAGATCACAGGAGCGCCTTGCTTGTGCTGCGCACCTGGATCGATACATACAGAGCCGGCATGGATCTGTTTTGTGAACATTTCACGATCAGACTTCTTGTCGAGAATGCCACCTTCCAGTTTCGAACAAGATACAGCCAACTCAGGAGAGTCAGCATAGTCATGGTATGTTGTCAGGTCAGTGAGGACGTGCTCCCAACCACAATTGTCGTTGATTGGTCGAGTGGGGTCGAGTGTTCTGTTGTACAGGTAGGTAGTTAGTCGCTCGTCCCATGGTAGGCAGAATGCGACTTGCGACGTACTTTGTCATATAGTATAGAGACCGCATATGGTTGCGCTGGTCAATGCTGCCCTTCAGCGAAGGATAGCCCCAGCTCTCGTTGTTCGGCGTCCATGTCACAATACACGGGTGATTGATGTCTCGCTTCACACTCTCAATCCACTCCCCGTTGAACCGATCGACATAGTCGTCGCTGAACTCGTAAGCACTGGCCATCTCGCCCCAAACCAAGTATCCCAGTCTATCGGCCCAGTAGAGGAACATGGGATCTTCGACCTTTTGATGCTTGCGGCATCCATTGAACCCCATATCCATGGACATGTGTATGTCGGCTTTCAACGCATCTGGAGATGGGGGTGTCATGCCTGTATCTTTCCAATATCCCTGATCAAGGACCAGAGCTTGAAAATAGGGCTTTCCATTCAACCGGAAGGTTCCATCGCCAGTATTCCATGTTATCCTTCGCATTCCAGCCGTCGTTTGGACCTCATCTACCATCATACCAGAGTCATTGTACAGCCGCAGCGTCACGTCATATAAGGCGGGATGTTCGGGTTGCCACAGTGCGACTCCATTTGACCAACTGCCATCGACATTGAAAGGGGGTTTCTTTTGCAGCTCCGAAGCGTTTGGCACTTTCATCCCTAGGTCAAGAAGGACAAAATTCTTATCACTCGGAAGGTCGATCTTCGTGCTACCGACATGAATGCCTCCGAGACTAGCCTCGATTTCAGCCGCGCATTTTTGGCCTGCCCGGCGGCCGACAACTGCAACACGAGCATGCAATACACCGCTTTCAATATCATCCGACCGGAGAATCGTTCCGTCACTGCCACCGGCGAGACGCATGGCAGGTAGACTTTCAAGCCACACAGACTGCCAGATGCCGCTGGTAGGGGAGTAGAAGATACTTTCTGACACCGGACCCCAATACTGCTTCCCGCGGGGTTGTGTAAGATCGTAGGGCGAATCCCGAACTCGCACCGTCAGTCGAAGAGTCTTTGGGGGATCGCTCCCGATGAAAGCGTCTGTGACATCCACATCAAAAGGCACATGGCCTCCGCAGTGACCTCCGGCATACCGTCCATCCGCCCAGACCGAACATTCGTAGTCCACGGCTCCGAAACGGATCACAAGGCGATTATCTCTGGTTGTTTCGTTCTCACTACGGATATCGCTAATGGTGCGTTCATACCAGATCACTTCATGGGCTTCGTGAAGGCCGATACCTGAGGCCGGTGTCTGGAAGGCAAATGGCACCGTAATCGTGCGCTTCTTGTGTCCGTTGCTGTCGATCGGTAAACCCACTTGTGGCCACCGCTGCACCAGACCGCCGTCGGCATCGTCAAAGATGAAGTCCCAGGGTCCGTCCAGACTTGACCAGGTGAATGTGGTCCGTTGAAAGTCAGGCCTTGGGTATGTCACTGAGGCAGTCATCTCGCTGATGTTCGGGTTCTGGCAACCATGAGCCTCAAGCCGAGAAGATATGACACGCTTCACTTCCAAGGAAAGTGTGCGGCATCGATGGCAAGTGTTGGTGGAACGACATTGGGCCGGCTATATTTCAACCATAGTATTGTGGAACGCTTTGTTCAATCACGATCTCGGTACCAGATGGACCGATGATTGGACCTGTTGGCGCCGACTTGAGGCGGACGATATTGCGCTGATCCTTCGCTCATGACCCGAAGTGACACGCTAGGCAGTTACCTAATCCGTCTACACAGTGTGAGCGGCATCCTTGGAGTGAATGAACACAATCGATGCGATGCCGGTCGTTGGCATTTGTCAATTGCCAGGCTTGGAAACGCATTCGTCCTTTCGGAATGCAGTTGCACATCAAAAAGGTCCACCGTAGAATTCCCGCGGATCATTGAGACTCCTATGCATGCCTTCAATTTCCGTCCTTCAGTCGCTTCCGACGCTCGTTTTCGAGTCGTTTCCTTGATATTCAATGACTTCGACTGTGGGTGATTTGTTGCTACCCAAGATTTAGGGTTTCTTCCAAGGTCTTGAAGCCTCATGGGTGTCTTCTGGATTTTGAGCTTGCTCCTTTTCGTTCCCTTGTTTTTTTTCTTAGGTATACTTGATGCACCTATTGCTCGAAGCGTAAAAGCTGATGCGAACACAGTCTTCCTAGCGCTGTCTTCATGTCTAGGTGACGGATTCAGAGCGAGGATATCAGGTTTCAGCATCAACCCCCGGCATGGATCTTATGACCACACCTATTTCAGAACCATGACCAATTCTGGACCGAACTCTTCGGAACATATCGAATTGGAGAGCATGCTTAATGAACGACATATGGTTCATGTTGACGACAATGAGTGAATCAGGCGTCGAGATCTCAAAATTCGACCTCGGCCTTCTTACCCTTCTGCTCCGCTGTAGAGGGATGCTGAGCTTCTGTATCACCCTCGATCGGAGGGAGATTGAACGGCTTGATGGTGAATTTCCTCCTGCTTAGAGTGAACGTCCAGTCGTTCTCAGAAGGTACGCTACCACTGCCTCGATCATGTAGCATCGGTAATCGATGAACCTGCAACAACCCTTGGGGTGGCTCTTCTGCGGTCCCTGATGGGCCACGAGAAACGGGTGCGTCGGCATCAGCAGAGTGAGGAAAAGGAGAAAGCTCGAAGACGCCATCATTCAACAGCTCTATCCATCTTACCACTCCCGACGATCGAGGATAGAGGGATAAAGGGAGTGACATCATGGCAATCGTTCGATTTGGAAACTCAGCGAAGAGGGCACGAAGTCCGTGCAGAAAATGCAGGACATACTCGGGCTGACTGGAGTGTTGCGGGTATATCGCAGGAGAGAGCATTGAGGGAATAACGATACGGTGGACGGTATTAGCTGCAGAGCTTGTAATGGTATTGCTGAGCTGTTTCAACACCGGGGCAAAGGGCGACTGGGTTGGGTTAAGTCCTAGGTGCGGAAAGTCCAACTTCGAGGAAGCTGGGTGAATGAGTCTCTTTGTCAGATCGAAAGTGTGACAGAACGATAGAGGGGCAGGTTCATCTCCTTGACCTCTGGAAGTAGTCGATATTTGCGAGCGTTCTAGTAAAGAACAAGAAGTCAGCCAAAAGTCAAGAAGAAAAAGCGAAGTTTCATGCATGATATAGCATTGAATCTGGCTATTCTACGAGGAAGAGTTGGATGCCCACCTCTTGCATTTGTGCTGGCTCCGAACTGTCCCAAACTCTCATATCTCCATGCAATCTTCATCTTTTCCGCATTCTCAACTTGTTTCTCTTTCTTATCCGCTGTCTGCGAGACGGCCCCGGGGAGTTCTCGTCCCCAGCTCTCGGGCATGCCAACGACATGTACATGGTGGCCTTGGAGTAAGCCTTCTGCGGCAAAGAACCGTAGCAGTGCGCCGGCGTAGTCAGTGGTGCCATTCTCTTCGATGAGCACTGAGCTTCCCAGAGCCAAGGCAGAATGCCCGGCAAGAAGCGAGTCAAGGCTGGCAGTGCCAGTCGAAGTCGTCAATCGTCCATCAGCCGGTGAAGGGCGAGTCCCAGACAGTTGAGCCTTTTTCTCCGGAGATGACGGTGTACTTTCTAAGCGCGACGAGCCTGAGAGGCCAACATTGCGCTTGCGGAAGGACATCGACGTGTGACACGATTGCAATAGAGCAATGCACAGGGTTTGGACGGTAGTGAGTGTTTGGGCTGATTCAAGATCGGTCAATATGCCTTCTTTACCCGGAGAAATTTTGGCGCTCGGACTGATGTCGCGACTGCGCCCAAAAATTATTTCTGCACTCTATTATTCCACCACAACTTCAACAATTGACACACTACGACTGCGCCGTCTACAAATTCCTCTCTATCCCCGTTCTGAAGAGTCTCCCTCGTTACGCGCGTCAAGATGTCGGAAAACATCCTCTTCGAGAACAGCTTCAAGGTCACTGAGCTGAACAACGCGAAGTATGACAGGGTTTCTCGCATCAAAGCTTTCAGCGAGGGCGGAGGTGAAGTACTACTCACCCTTGATGTCAATACTGAACTGTACCCTCTGAATGTCGACGACCGCATGACCGTCGCGCTGGCTCTTTCTCTCAATTTGGACGGCAGTAAGGATGATGGAAAGGGCTGGAGGGACGTCGGAAGAGGAGAACAGACACTGGCAGATGAGTTTGACTACGTGTGTCACGGCAAAATCTACAGATTTGAGGAAGGCGAAAAGGACAATATGTGAGTTGGGCCTGAAAGTCTGGCTCTGGCATTTGCTGATCCTGTCATAACAGCAAGGTCTATGTATCTTTCGGTGGCCTCCTTCTCTACATGGACGGTCCGTACGCCTTGCTCAACGCGCTAAGAATCGACCATGTCTACCTGCTCATTAAGAAATAGAGCCACCGCCGAGCTCTCTGTGTTTCGGGTCCAGCCTTTTCCATACGAACGCAATGGTAGTTGCGCCAATTCCGGCCACAGAAATCATGGTGTCGGAAATTCTAGCTTCCTATGAGATCTGGACACGATCTCGATATAATCAGGCTCGTTCTCTGGAGTCAATATTCCGTGCCTCACAAAAAAATCCACCAGCACGTGGGCACAGTTTGGTTTGAACTTGCCCTGCGCGATCGCATCTTGAACCTCCTTTATTGTCAGAAGCTGGAAGTCGATGGCTTCATCGTCGCCAGGCTTCGGGATGACATTGGACGGAAGCTCGAGGTCATAGATGTATTGGATTTCAGGTTGACAAAGGCCTATTTCACCGCCAGCTCTTGAATCTCGGATGTGGAAATAAGTCAGGGTTCCACAAGATTTGGCGGGTTGGACGACATCTGGCGGCAACGAAGCTTCTTCTTCACATTCTCTTACCAGGCATTCGAAAGGGTCCTCTCCAGTGCTTAAACCTCCAGCAACTGTGTTATCCATCATGCCAGGATATGTCGGTTTGGTCAAAGCTCTGCGAGGTGCCCAGATCTTCATACCTTCTCCGGTCTGAACGTATCCCGTCATATGCACGCCATATGTAACGACGCCGAAAAGAGGGGTTGCAGAGCGTTCCATGCTGAGGATGAGCTCTTTGCTGGGTCCGTAGATTGGGTACAGCTCACTTCGCCAACCATCCAAAACGCGAAAGACTTTCTGTTCTCGCACGCCCTGCAAATACTGTGCCAGGATCAGGTTGCGACCTTCTAGTGCTTCCACAGGTTGACCCTCCTCATTCCGAGGTTGGAATGTCAGTATTCGGTTGATTTGATCAAGGCTCCAGTGTTTCGAGGAGGGCAGCTTGGCTGCGACATCGGCAGGCACATAGCCTAAGGTGACATGGCATCCTTCTAGTTTGAAATGATAATAGCTTTTGAACGCAGCATCGTACGCCTCGGGATTATCTGACTGGTATGGAAAGCTTCTCGATTAGTTTGTAATGCACCGAAATATTGACTCTTAACGCACTTGTCACACTCGTTTATGATGTCCAGATTCGATTTTCCGACCATTCTGAAGATGTGCAAAGGCTCTGCCCAAAGGTTTCGATGGGTACTTTCTCGTAATCGCGAGAATCATAGCACGGTGTGCGCAATGTGCGGTGTGCTATGTCGAGTCCTATCCCACCACGACTGAGAAGCACGTACGCTGTCCGGAGCACATACCTGCCAGTTAGGTACCTATAACTCTCGCCGACTTCCTCCTTATCCTTTGCTTGGCAGCTTATGTAACACGGCGAGAAAAAGCGCCGGGGAGCGCCAAGCAAATATCGACTCCGAATAATTCTGTCCATGGGGTGTTGCATACACGACTTGAATTCTCTTCTCCTCGACCTTGTCTGATGACTTCCGGCACAAAAGTCATGTAGTGTCTCGTCTTCTGCTTGAAGACCATTCTTCAAGCAAGAACACGTCCGCCCAATCTACCTCGGTCGCTATCCACAAAGCACCGACCGAGTCGCAGCACTCCCGATCGTGGGATCCTCCATTCATTAGAGCTTGTCAAGGTAAGTAGAAAAAGTATACCCTGTCTGAGGTGGCACAGTCTTTCTATTCGCATGATTATACCAATTTTTTTTAATCTGTCAATCCACTGAGAAAGCTCTCCGGAGCCATGTGATTGAAACGAAAAATCGTTGTTGAAATATGATCTCCCGACACAGTCCGTCTCTTTTTACTGCCCACCCTACACTTCTTCCGGCGTATGGCAGGGAACTAACGTGGTTTCTGGGTAAAAAAAAGGAAAAGAAACTCAGGTACCGAAATGGACATCCCAGCGGACGTCGGGTTCGACTACGAGCCAGAACTACCGATCGCGATCTCACAAGTCGGAGGGAGACATCTGCTGTTCGACATCAAGGTCGCCACCTTTCTCCGGAGAGAGCATCGAATATGCGGCACGCAGACCGGAACTCTACCCCTCGCGCCGTCGCAGAATCTCTTCCTGGGCCTGCCGATAGAGATCATGCCCGAGGAAGCTCAACTGCTCGTCGACAAGGGCGTGGCCGTCGTGGTCGACGACGCTCGAGCACACGACCAGGCCGTCCTGCGGTGTTCTTCCTCCGACGGTGCCAGACGCGCCGACTACCTCGCGAGCCTCGACAAGCAGGCGCGGCGCTTCGAGAAGCTCAGTATGCAGGAAAAGGAGCAGAGTCGGCAGCGGGCGTTGGAGAGGCGAGCCAAAGCGAGCACCCGTCAACCCTCCTCGGCTGAGTCTACGACCCCGCGTCGCCGCGGCGAAGCCGCTTCCAGCTTGTTAGATCTCGCCGACGCAGACGAAGAAGAACAACAACAAGAAGAAGAAGAAGCGGCAGCCTCGACAGCACCGACCCTCGGGGAGAACTCTGCGCGGCACGAGCCCGTTTCATCGCAGACGCCACCCGACTCCACGTCTGAGCAGCCCGTGAGTTCTGCAAGCAACTACCACATTACACCCGCTACGTCTCAGCCCCTGCTGCCTGATGTCGCGGATGCGCCCAGATCTACGGTCCAGGATCTGCCCGCTTCGTATCCCATGTACAAACATTTGCACGAAAGGGGCTATTTCATGACCCCGGGTCTCAGATTCGGGTGCCAGTACAACGTCTACCCGGGCGACCAGCTGCGGTTCCATTCTCACTTTCTGGCATCAGCCTTTGAATGGGACGAGCCGATTGACCCCATGGACGTCGTCGGCGGAGGCCGACTCGGCACCGGTGTTAAAAAAGGCTTTCTCCTCGGTGGCGCAGATCCCGCAGGTCAGGTCAGGACATTCAGTGTCGAATGGGCTGCCATGTGATCTTTGCAACTACTTACGTACCTAGATATGTAGTTGGGTCAGGTAGGTAGACAGGTAATGGCACTTGACTGCTGCTACACATCACAATCCTGTCAGCATGCAACAATATCGACACGAGAATGCTTGCCGCTACCACGATTGACTCGACCATTTGGTCGGTCCGCACTTTCTTCGCCTGGAAAATCATAAAGTCATCTCTCTGGTCATCTATCTGTATGCTTTTGTGGAACCTTGTGCCACGCCACGTCTATGATGCGTCTGCCCGTAGTGGATTCGTCACGAGTAAAATGTCAGACCTTGAAAATGGCGCTCTTGCTCCTGATTCCATCAAACACGCACGTTCCGTCGACAGGCACATATTGCCTCGTGAGCAATTTAATGGCTTCCTGCGCCGCCATGCCACCCAAGACGCTCGAGATGTTGTGTAACTCGCCGCCCTTGACCCGGTCAACCTCTTTTACCGCGTTCGCATAGCTCTCTTGCACTTCCTCATCTGACGACAGAGCGCTGGTGTCTACCATCGCGGAATTCAACGCCACAAAGACGGGAAGCATGCCCTCCCAGTCATTCTCGACCAGAGCAGGCAACCGCGCAAGAGTCTTTACATCGCCCAGGGCCAGTCGCAATGCGGGAACAGGGTCGTTGTTCGGATTCGTCAGAACACGGACGTGCGAGGCGTTCTTGCAGAATGCTTCGATTTCCGAGTCCTCAATAGGCCTTGTCCGAGACAGGTCCTTTTCCAACTGCCGCACAGCCTGGGTGACTTCCGCAACGTCAGCACGTGCTTTCGTCTTGTATAAGCTCTGAAGTTTGATGTACTCCGAGCTGGTCGCTTTCATGTCTGGTAGAGATCCCGGGAGAGGGAGGACGCCGTGCGTTTCATAGAACTGTTTGATGGCTTTGGCAACGACCCAGAAGTTTGCCGAGTCTTTAGTGATGTTTGTGCACGACGCCATGCTCATCATCTCTTTGCACCCGCTGCCAATCGGCGGCGATGTGATGCTTTTCAGAACAGCCGCACAAGCTTCATCGTAGTTTTCCTCGCCGCCCTCCGGGTTGTTTGTTCTTGCGCCGGAGCGGACTAGGTCTCTGAACTCGGTTTTGTCTTTGAATTTCGACGGGTAGGAATCGTTGTGTGACCTCTTCCAATCTCGCAAGTAGCGCAGCAGAAGTAGGATGTAGGGGATGTGACCGTGTTCATGGTCGGGGAGTGAAGTCAGGTCGCCTAGTGAGTCTACCGCGGCTTCAAGCTCTGGCCAGGGCGCCAGAAGCCGAAGATCTTGGGTGCTCTCTGGGTCGGGATGGGTGTCAACAATGGGAAACTCTTGAGGGAGCTGGATGGAAAAGGACGCGAAGAAGCCGGCTGACTGGATGTAGATCACGGGTATCGATCGTTCTGTTGCATAGGTGCATATCCTCTGCAAGTAATGCAAGGGTATCGGGGCGCATAGAAGGATGAGATTGTACGGTTGCAGGGAGTTGTCGGCGGGTAGCCATTCCGATAGAGGACTTGTGATGGCATGGCCTGTAACGTCGGGATTTAACTCGGAGAGAAGCCGTCTCGTCTCTTCTGCTCTTGGCTTATGTAGACTTTCTGTCTCGAGAAAGAAATTGACCCCTAAATCGGCATCTGTGACCGTCGCAGAGTCGGCAATGGTGAAATTACCAATGCTAGGAAGGATGAGGTTCTTGAGTGTCTCAGCACCAGCTACGCTGCTGTTGGACCCGTGGCTTTCGTCGCCAATGACGAGGAGGACATGTGACTCTTCAAGTGCTCTTTGACCCGAAGCTGCCCATAGTCGCAGCTGTCTATCGTATTTCTTCTCTTTGGCGGTGGGCGCTTGAAGCGGAGGCGGAGTGACTTCTCTGGGCGCTATTTCGGCCATGGTTGTGGATTGTAGTGCAGAGAACGAGTAGGGTAGAGGGAGACTTGAGCTTCACTGGAGGTATCTGTCGTGTCTTTCTGACGACTCCCTCATCTCCAGGCGGATCCTGAGTCGTATCGGCAAGCCAAAGGTAGCCAGAGGCCCAGGGAGTGCAGGCAATCGATGCACATACGATGAGGGTATCGCGTAAGAGACAAGTCAATGAAGATTTGTCAGATTGGGAAAGTCGAGCGGCGGGGAGCGAGCTACGTCACACTCACAGGTTCCTGGGTCATTGCTCTACTTGGAAAGTTCTCAGGTGCTGCCGTGGCCCACCAAGACCATAACGATGCCCGATAGGCATCTAACACTTGACTGACAGCAATGCGCCGTACGGGCAGGCGGAGTTCGTGTGCATATCCAGAGCTCTTGACTCGTGTCTAATCCGTACCATGCTTTGCGCCCTTTTGCAAGCTCGGCGGTCCTGACTGTCACGTCCTGCTTTTTGCGGTTATGGCACGCCCGGCTCAAATGCGTCTGCGCCCTCATATACAAAACAGGAGTGTATATTCAAGACTGATCCTTACAGAGGGCAGATTCCATAGTGTCAAATGAGGATGTAATTTAAGTATTCTGGACTAAGGTAAGGTGTTTTATCCTTCATTCCTCAAAGACGCCAGGGCTTGATATACACCATGTACTAAATCCCAATCCAACTGCGAATTTTCCAATACGGCATCTTCCAATGTGTGAGAGGTATTACAGGGCGAATATGGCGACGGCACCGGCCAGAACCATGCCTGCGCCATTTAGTGCGACCTGTGCCGCGGCGCCAGTGAACGTGGTAGCCGGTGCACTTCCTGTGGTGGTGGCTCCAGCGGTTGCAACTGTAGGTGCGGCCGTGACGATTGCCGTGCTCACAATGGAGCCGCTGCTGAAGGTAACGGTAACAAGGCTGGAGATGTCGGTGGCTGTGGTGGTTGGGATGGAGATGCCTGAACCCGTCCAGCTCGGGCCAGAGGCGGTCACGATGGTGCCGTTGGAGCCTGGGTGAGCCGACCCAGTTTGCTGGGTGGGTGGCAAGATGACTACAGAGCCAGCGCTGTTGGTAACGGTGCTACTTGGGCTTGTGCTGTTGTTGGAGGGTCCGGAGCCCGATGTCGAGCATGTCTTGCCCTCCAGGACAGAGAACTGGGTCGAGTACTGGAATTCTCCGGTGCCGTCGACAATGATCAGCATGCCGTAACCTGTCGAAGTGCTCTGGGTGCCGGGAGCCAGATCGCAAGGGACGTCCCAAGAGAAAGACTTTGAGCTGGCCGGGAGGCCCGACGCGATTGCGCTGTCTGACGGGACGCAGTTCGACGAGGGACCATGGCAGAGCACAAGAGAGACTGTCACGTTGTCGGTGGGGTGGTTCTCTGGGTCCCAGGTCACGTCGAAGGTCTCGCCTTGAGTAACGGGCTGGTGTGAATGTGTCAGTACTCGGAACAAATGAAGATTCCATTTGGAGGGTGATGCATACGTGAGTCAAGTCAGGCTCGAGCAATGGGCCCCATGTGCTTTCGGTGGGTTTCGTAAAGGCTTGCGCGAGGCTGGCGAAGCCCGCAACCATTAGGGGAGCAATGAGGGAATGCATCTCTGTGATTAGATGTACGGAAGCGTGTGTTTTTCTCTCGAAAGGGCTGCCTAAGGTTTCTGGAAACGTGATAATAGATTGCGGAAGTGACCGAGCTTTTTGTAATGAACGACTGGAGGGTCAAAAGAGTGACTACGAATGCGAACAGACCAGCTGAAAGATGCGAAGCTGCAAAGTAAAGATCAAGCACAAAAACGACCTGAACCAGAAGCTGAGCTTTGGAGACAGGGGGACTTTGGGCAGATTATAAAAACTCAAAATCGGTGAGTGCTGCTCGTACTCGGTACTCGACGTGGTGGCTGCTCCGCCTCCACCGCACGAACCCTTGACCCGTGTTTCAACATCTTGGGAAATTACACCCTTCCCGAGACGTTGCTCCAGCCTCTGAGTCGTCGGGATGACTTGGCTGAGATTCTGAGGACCAACGAGACGGCTAGAGCTGCGACTAGCCCCCACAAAAATAGATGTTGCTCATCCCGTCTGAGATCGCCCAGGGGGTCACCCAACGCTCCTGCATATTGTGAAAATGACACCGTAGGATACGGAGTTGCCAGGTCCCAGCCAGACTGCCAGACTGCCAGCCAGCCTTTTCTCGCGTACATGGACTGGTGACATTCGGTACTCTGGATACGGGGTCGAAAGAAGCTACGAGCTCGAGCTGAGACCAGGAGGCCTCTGTGGCTTGCTCGAGAGTCTCCTGGGGTGGTCAGACGCGGGAGAATTCCAGCCAGTAGAGACAATGTGTCGTATACGAGACGCAGCATCTAAGTTGGGATATTCGTATTCAGGTCGGAAGTTGTGAAGCCACAACAACCATGATCAACCCGACGGTTATCTCGTTGGAGTGATCGGAAAACCGATCTATAAATGATGAATCGGCAGTATGGAGTATTCGGTGGCTTCGCTTGCCCGTGGCCTTCAACGTCAGCGGCTTGGAAGTTATCAGCGGTGCTTCAGCTATTGTACAGAGCATATAGGGAGGCACAGTGGTCCCTATGTTATACCTACCCAAGGCAGTTAGTTGTATGTACAAGTACCCAGTATGGACCTGAAGTATTGTTGGTAGCTAAGCCACCGGGCCTGGAGCCACCTCCCAGAGGTTATGGGGGCGCCTAGAAAGCCACCTAACAGGTTCCCCAGTCCCTAGGGCGAAGCCAACGACGACCCTCCCAGTATCAGTTCAATGTCTGAAACTTCGTCTACTGATAACCTTGACCCTTCTCTGACCGGTGTGTCTCCCAGCGAGGGGATAAACCGCGAAGGGTTATATGCTGATTCCACAGAAGACAGACATACCCTGGGTTTGGTGATCGTCATTTGATGCTTTCGCAGGAATACACCAAATCTTGCGTCTAGAGCATCCTGACTCACCAAACCATATGAGATTCCATTGGACAACTTCGACGGTAAATACGGTATGAGTGCTTCTAATCCGGGTGGACTACCGTCTCAAACCCGCAGCTGCATCATTGCCAGGTTTGAACTGTAGAGACTGCTGAAGGCGTACATGATCGCCGATGGAGGAAGAGTGCTCAGATCGATCTCCATCGCAGCTTTCAAATTGCCCGAGCATCCAATGACTAAGTGTTGGGTGCCGTTCGTGGCGATATCATCAGATTCAGGCTGGGCAGATCCCCTGTATCTTGCTCAAACTTTCCGGCCGATACCGGGGGCAGAATGCTATGTAGGCTGCTACGACGTGGTTGAGTTCATCGTGGTTGTGTAGAACAATTTCGAGTTCGGGCGGTTAGGTCAACGTCTATTTATATTCCTCCATCCGCCAACGCTCATGGCCGCGGGCATCCTGCACAACTACCGGGCAAAGACAAGACACAGAAGAGAATCGCTCCATGCTATCAGTAAAGCAAGGTCTCTGTGATGCTGCACAGACTGGTGGTACATGCTTGTTGATCCCCAGCGGCACTTCGATCGAGTATCTGGGTTGGTCAAGTCGTCAAAAGAAGATGGAACGGACGGATGACCCGATATGACGGATATGGCCGATGCACCATGTCTGTTGTGCGGCAGATCCTCGAGACCCACGGTTACATGGCAGACCAGTGATGACCTTGGGTCAAAAACTGAGTCATTACTTGTCGTCTTTAGATGCTGGAGGGCACCGGAGTACAGCTCGTCGGCAACAAGAGCGAGGATCCCGCAAAGCGGAGACCGTCAGTGTTTCCCTCAATATCTCAATTGGTATCTTCGTAAGACTCCCTCAGGACCGCAACAACGTCTCCTGTCTCTTCTGTCGGAAGCTGAGTTTATCCTCAACTCACAAGTCAAAGTCGTTCAAAATGAGGCTCATCAGTATACTACAAACCCTGGCGTTGACCACGTCCTTCGCGCGAGGCATCGCCACTGATTTTGTCGACAAAGCAATCAAGCTAATGGAAGAAAGCCCGCTTTTGGACACACACATTGACCTGCCACAAATTATCCGAAGTCTACGTACTAGCTGTTGATACCTCTTGCTATGGGTAATATCTTGACCGTGTATTCTAGATCGAAAACCACTCGACGCCATTCCTCTTCTGAATGGGTCTTTCCCCGGCCATGTTGACATCCCGAGAATGAGGGAAGGGCGTCTGGGAGGAGCCTTCTGGACCGTTTGGGCTCCCTGTTACGACGTAGTTGGAGAAGATCCTGGTCTAGACTTCAACACCCCGACGAGCCACGTACGAGACGCTCTGGAGATGCTCGATATCATACAGAACATGATCGCACGGCATCCCGACGATTTCCAGTACGCCAGGTCATCTGCCGAAGTTTGGGATGCCTTCAACGCTGGCAAGATCGCCAGCCTCATCGGCATGGAAGGAACTCATGTGTTGGGCAACTCACTGGGTGCACTTCGTATCTTTGCACAACTGGGCGTCCGTTACTTGACTCTGACCCATACCTGCCACAGCGCTTTCGCTTCATCCTGTGGGCCTGGTACGCCGATAGACGTCGTACACGAAGGCGATGGCTTGTCGGAACTGGGCAAGGAACTCATCAAAGAGCTGAACCGCGTAGGTATCATGGTGGATCTAGCCCACACCACCGTTGCGACCATGAGGCAAGCGATCGAGCTCTCCGAGGCTCCTGTAGTCTGGACCCATGCAGGTGCTAGAGCACTCTGGGACCACCCACGGAACGTCCCCGATGAGATACTTCGAATGATCGGGGACGGCCCAGGACAGAAAGACGGCGTGATCCAATCTATATTCTTTCCGACTTTCCTTGGTCCACATCCAGGCGTCAATGTTTCACACGTTGCCAATCACATCGAGCATATTGCCGGTATTGTTGGCAAGAGTCGTGTTGGTATCGCGTCTGATTATGACGGCATGAACCTGGTGCCGGAAGGGCTAGAAGATGCAAGCAAATACCCTAATATTGTACGTCCTCCCGCCGAATAGAAGCAAGCGACCTTGGCTAACAAGAGGATAGGTTGCAGAGCTTCTGTCCAGAGGCTGGACGGACGACGAGGTGCGTGGCGCTCTTGGGGGCAATCTCATGAGAATCATGGACAAGGTGGACGAGGTTAGCGAGAAACTGAAAGATCGACTACCTTCATCTGCCATCTGGGAGAAGAGAACCGATCTGCCTTCGCTGAAATGGGGCGGTGGTGGTCAGCATACGTACTGGCCAGTTGATGTCAAAGCCAATGTGGAAAAGATGTATCTGCGCCATGATGAATTGTAGGAAAGCATCTGGCCTTCAGGGAAAGGGTTGGAATAGATGTGCTCGACAGTGGTCTCGAAGGTCGGGCGTGCAGCTGTGCATACAGGCTAGGTCGGCATGAGGTGATGATCTTATACTTAGCTGTATACTGGGACAAAGTTTTTTAATCTTGACCCGTGCGTATTTGGGTCATGGACACGAGGTCTCATTAAGTAGTAGCTTGTAGACATTGGCCTTAGTTGAGCTCTCAGAAAATGGAGTTTGATGGAATGATTGTTTCAACATGTGTCTCAGCTTGACTTGGAAGAGTGGTGTTAGGCGTCGCCTAACTAGCGACCTTCGCCAGCCTTAGTAGCCTAGCGGGCCATTCTCCGCAACTTTGTTAAGGCTTGACTAGACGGACTCCGGGGATTGACAACTTAATAAGCGCTCGTCCGCCTGGGCGACCATGGACCATATGGCCCGGAATCACGCTGCGATTGGCGGCCGTCTACCGACCTAGGTACGCACCTTGGTACCTACGAAGTCCGGATACACGTGCGGTTGTACTGCTCCGGACACTTCTGCGTAAGGCAGATCGTCGGACTCGCATCGCTCAAAATGTTTGTTCCTCTGTCAAGCTCACCGCGCTGAAGGCCAAACATGCTGGATCTCGATGCTCCGAGGTTGGCACGACAGCAGAGATAATATTTGGAACACAGCCGCGAAAAGCTGCATCGAGGTCGCGGCACGACCTGGGTCTCTCTCTGTTCGACATGTCAGCGCCGGCTTCTGCGTCAACTTCTACAGGAGAGGAACCCCCTCCACCCCCGATCCTCACACCACAATCCAGCATCGAAGACTCGCCCGTCGGTGCAACGAGAACGTCTCGCGGCACCCTTGGCGGAGACGCCGTGGAACTGCGAAGACTGCATCACTCTGTCGATGATCCCGCTCACTTTGATGAGAAGGGTGGCATAGGCGGAGGTGGAGGTGTAAGCGAGAGCGGGAGCGATAGCGAAGATGGCTACGAAAAAGACACCAGACCGACGAGACGTATCAGAAGAGTCGGAATGCTGTCGCAAGAGTACACAGATGAGGAAGAGAAGACTGTGCTGCGCAAACTCGATCGCAAGCTCGTCATCTTCCTGGGCTTTTTGTACATGTTGAGTTTCCTCGACCGGTCAAACATAGGCAAGTAAAATCCATTACCCGTCCCTGTTCCCCCTTCCCTTGACCGAATGTATATCTATGCCATGCATTGCCGAGACCGTAGAAGAGATGGTTGTTTTGTTGTTGCCCAACCGTCCTCCCACCCGAGGATAAACCAGCTGAGGTGACCGACTCATCATCGAGCGACCAACTAACTAACGTTTCTCTGTTCTTGCGCAGGCAATGCCCGCATCGCCGGCTTGGAAAAGGACCTCTCCCTCTCATCGGCGCAGTACGACTGGCTCCTCACGGCATTTTACATCACGTACATCGCATTCGAGTGGATGATCCTCCTCTACCGCCACGTGCCGGCGCACGTGTACATTGCGCTCTGCGTCCTCTCGTGGGGCGTGGTCGCCAGTCTCCAGAGCCTGACGACATCGTTCGGCCAGCTTCTGCTCCTGCGCGGCCTTCTGGGCATCACCGAAGCTGCTTTTGGACCGGGCGTGCCCTTTTTCATGACGCATTTCTTCAAGAGGTCCGAGCTGGCGTACCGGGTCGGGCTTCAGATCGCCGCGGCACCGTTGGCGACGAGCTTTGCGAGTTCGCTAGCCTACCTGATCGTTCTACTCAGTCAGAAGGGCCCGCTCGCGCCGTGGAGAGCCTTGTTCCTTGTCGAGGGTTTTCCGTCCGTTCTCGCGGCCGTTGCGGCATGGTACTACATCCCAGACTCGCCGGGTAAGGCTCGATACTTGACGCCCCGAGAGCGGAAGGTGGCGGTTCTCAGACTCCGGTCAGAGCAGCAGATGTCACTGTCGACACACTCTGATGATGATGACGACGCGGAATACGGGGCAGCGACATGGTCCCAACGGCTTAAGCTGAACGAGATCCGCTCGACCGTGCTGGATCCAAAGTCCTACCTCTCGGCGTTGATGTTCCTCAGTGTCAACGTGTCCTTCAGCTCCCTGCCCGTGTTTCTACCGACGATAATCAACAGCATGTCGTTTTCGCCGCTGGCGTCGCAGGCGTTGGCCGCGCCTCCTTATCTGTTCGCCTTCTTCTTCGTCCTCGTCGTAGGACGGTATAGCGACAAGGTCGCCGACTCGAGGTCGCTGTTCCTGATTGGTGTGGCGCTGCTCAGTGCCTTTTCGTACGCCGGTATAGCCGTTGCGGGATACCTGCACGAGTCGCTGGGCGAGGCTGGTAGCATCACGATCCGCTACGTCGCCATCTTTGGAGCAGCCATGGGATTGTTCTCTTCAGTCACCTTGATCATCACGTGGACGCTGAACAACCAGGCTACCGCTACTGGCAAAGGCACCGGCTTGACTATCCTCAACGTCGTGGGTCAGTGTGGTCCGCTCATCGGTGTGCATGTCTTTCCTGAGAGCCAGGGCCCTTTGTACGTGCAAGGTATGGCTGTCTGCGCTGGTTTCATGGCATTCGGCGTCGCTGGGCTAGCGCTCGTTCTGAGGATGGTTCTCAACAATGCTAATAGACGACGGGGCCTTGTCGGCCCCATCGAAGCTGGAGACTATGAGCTAGCAGAGGCCGTTGAACCCAAGCCCGACAGGAATGACGACTCGGATGTGGAAGACACGCTTATTGGAGGAGCCAAAAAGGTCGTCGGTGAAAAAGCCGCTTTTCGCTATATGCTTTGACATATTACCGAATGTACAAAATGCTATCAGATGTGCAATGTCGTCCGAATTTGGATCCTTGCAGTCTTGCTAGCCTATTATATACAAGGCGCACTCACGTTTGGCACCGCGGACGTTCTTTTGAGCTCCTGATTCCATTGACCGACGACATTATCATAACAGAACCGTTATATCGACCATCACGGAGCAGGAGACTCCTCCTTTTCATTTATACGCTTGAACCTTTGGAGCTGTCACTTCCAGCAGGGTTTTTGCCCTCTTCTGCTTTCTTCGAACCCAACTTTTGCATCTGCTCCATCGTCATGTTGTGTTTGTCTCCCCGAACTGCTTGTTCACTCTTGCTTCCTAGCTCAGGTTTCCACTCTCCTCGGCCAGTTTTGGCTTTCTCTACACTGTCGGACTTATGGCGTTCGATCTCCTTGTCTCGGTCGTCGCGGTCTACATATTTGATTCATGTCAGCATGGAAGTTGGTGTCAAGACTGGGAAATACCTCGGGAGTGGCGGTACCGCCAACGTAGAATGAATACACAGGGAGAGGCAGCTTCGTGAGACTCGACTTACGGATATCCTCCTCGTTCAGACCTCGACGGGCAGAAGAAGTGTGCAGTGTCGCCACGGAGCGAGGTACCAGTGATTTTCCAGAAGCCCTCAGAGACGTCAAGCTTCGGCTGAGGCAGGACATGGTGCAGGGAGTAGTTGTCAGAAACCAAGAATGTCTTGTACTTTAGTGAGGGTGAATTGCTCTGCAAGGGAGTGTTCCTGGATGATGTTGTAAGGTATAGTAGAAAAAAGAGGTATGAGGAGCTTTAACGAAGGGCCAGTGCCGGAGGACACGTTCCTGGCTCCTGCCATTCCTCGTTTCTCTTACCTACAAGACACAATACCGAGCCTCTGATGCTGCTCATGACGTCGTGAACAAACGTGACCTGCCGTCATTGTCGGTGCCCCACGTCCCAAAACGGCCAGGGCGAGTAACACGATCTCGCCGGGGTTCGTTTCCGCGTGGCTACGAATTCGGGATGCCGCCATTGGTGGAAGGGCACAGTCACGTGACATTCGTCTCGACCAGAAGTGCGCCACTGTTTTCTGCTCCGTCGCGTCTTTAGGCCTCGAGACGCGCTTTTCTTGTACTCCCACCGGCACCTCAGCATGTGGACGGCGGGCGACAACAGTCACCCATTCCACACACAATGTTCGAAGCGCCTGCAAAGAGGCGGAGGCTATCCGCCGACGAACGGGCTCCTGACACCATCGTAACCAACACCGGCCCAAAAATACCAAGTCCACGCCGGCCGTCATACTTGTCTCCAACGAAAAGCTCCCTCTCACGATCATATCCACATCTCGTCGAACGATCGAGTCGTCGCTCGCTGACAGGCGACAGAGGGAGAAGTTTACGGGACGAAGTTCTGCAAAAAAAGCCAGCTCATACCGAGGCGCCTGAACCCGATAAGATCTCTCAACCCATCAACGCAGCAGAAAACCCGCTGGAAGAGACGGTGCAAGACCCGGTTGAAGAGCCTGCCGGAAAAGAAGCACCGAGTGCACCTACGAGTACAAGGCCCAGTGCCAGGCCGCCGTCGCCACAGAAAAGTCCTCAATCGCGGTCAACACAGCCACGGCCGTCAAGAGTGCATGGATCGCAGAGAGCAAGTCACTTCGCCCAGGATGCTCTCTCCCCGCCTATCATAATGCCTTCTCTTGTCCGCCGAACAAGTTCGAATTCTCACTCGGCCACTCGTTCCTCCAGCAATGAGCCAGAGCTACCCCCGACACCTGTTCAGTTAGGACTAGACCCTGCACCCGACAAACCTCGAGGCCTTGCCTCCAGCAGTCCGAGAAGTTCAAGGTCCGGCAGTGGAAGATTCAGGAGGAGAACACAGTCCCAGCAACCGTCCACCAGCAGTCCGTTGAAACCCAAAGCCCGCGCACACGCTCCAAAAGGTATGGAGCCTTTGGCGAGCTCCAGGGAGGAGGGCGATGAGGCTCCGGAAAGCGAGCTTGAGCCCTCAGAAGATGAAGTCACCGAAGATCTGCCACCAGAGCTGCAAGAGAAGAAGTCATCTCTTCGCTCCTTGCAAGAGGAGCTGAGCAGATTGAAGAAAGATGTTGAAAAACTGGACAATTCTGTTGAACATGACCAAGCTGGCGATAAAGTCCTGGCGCTTTTGCAAAGCCTCACTTCTGACAATCAAATTCTCCCCGCAGACGTTGAGGCTCTGCCGACACACCGTCATTTTAATTTGTTCGCCCCGGGAAACTTGTTGCTCAAGCATACTACCCAACTACTGAGCCGTGATGGCCAACCGAAGCTGCTTCACAACGTTACTGCCGCGGCACCGCCTCCTTGGCTCCCAAACACTTTCGCCTGCACATTTAATGTGGTTGTGGATACTGAGACGGGCCACGTCGAGAATACTCGAATGCAAGATTCCTTGAGAGAACATCAACCTGCAAAAGCACCCAGACGTGGATTCTTCAAGTGGGCAGAGCAACGCTTGCAATCTCAACCTGGTCGTCTCGACATACACCGTCTTGATGTCGCAGGCGTAATCTGGGGTATGGGGAAATGGTTCTCTGCCACAATTGAACGTGCAAAAGTTTTTCGTCACTTGGACCTGCAATACGTCAAGCTTGCGACGGCCAAATACGATGATAACCTTTCAATGAGAAAAGAGTCCTTGACTCAGGAAATGACAGTTGAGCTTTCCCCGTACCTTGAAATGACGCAGCTTGAGGTGTCTGCTCAGATATCAAGGTCCAAGAAGAGCGATGTGCCGACGAGCGCCAAAATCATGTTGGTCTGGGACCTCGACCTCGACTGGACTGGAGAAGCCGTGTCCAATGTCTCGCTGGGGTTGAGCGGTATGTCGACCAAGGCGGAGACGGGTTTCAAGGAGGTCTTTGCTACGTTATATCCATCCAACGGAGTCCTGAATGCTTTTGAAAGTGTCTGGGAAATGATTCATGCAGATGGAGATGACGAAGGAAACGCCGAGGGCCAACTCAATGGCAAGCGGAAACGAGTGTGATTTTATAGACCTGCGATTCAGATTGTGTTATGAGGTACGAGTGATGACTATCATGGATCCAGCTACGACGAGTTGTAGGCAAGAGTTCGGTGTACATAAGAATCACGATGCAGAGCTATAGCTGCCACGTATCATACCTTAAACTAGAAGGAATACAAAGGCGAGAGGTGCTTGAGCCCCTGAAGGTTGCTTGGAAGTGGCCTTGTTGTTGGGCTTGGAAAATACAGCTGAATAAGAAATTTCGTTGTTTTTTCATTGGTATTTCCTTTCTGGATTCATGCTATGTCGCCCTCGAAATGAAAAGACGACAAGGAAGGAGAATGGATACACACACCCTCATCCTCGCAACCCTTCGTGTGATGATCTTTTCTTGTTTGGTTCCTCAACGTGCGCGTGTCATGACCCAATCGGAAAAATAAAAGAGCATCCCCAGGCAGGCAACAGACAATACAGAGCCCCTTGTTTCCTGCTTTCGACGTGTTGAGGGCTTTCCGTTCCCGCTTCCCCTTCCGTGGAGAGAAGAAGAGAAAAAACAACACACCATGCAAGTCGTCCTCTCTCTTTTTTTTCGTTTCCCTACCATGTTGCTTTGCTTTTCTGGTCCACGGCCCGCCCTGCAACCCTCTTCTCTACCTCTCTGACAAACACGCACACCACGACGACGACAACAACAACAATACGACGAAGACGCCGACGAGGCACCCCCTCCGGTTGTGTTGTCCTTTTGTCGTCACGGATGGTGTGGGCGCATCGTCTATTTCTTCTTCGCGTCCTCGGCCTCGGCCTTGGCCTTGGCTCTCTTCTCCCGGGCGCCTTGGTTCCTGGCGTCGGCTCTGGCGATTCTGAGTTTGCGGAAGGCGTTCTCCTCGCCCTTGGGCAGGTCGGACTTGCTGATCTCGGTGAAGGCGTGCTTGAGGCCGACGCCGCTGTCGATGGGGATCGCGGTCGCGACGTTCCTGGTGATCTTGCCCTCGTCCTCGGCCACCTTGACGTCCTCGGCCGAGCTGTCAAGCTTCTTGTGCTGGCCGGACTTGCGCGGGAACAGGATCAGTCGGGCCTTGTAGGCCTTGAGGCGGGCGACGTTGGTCGAGAGCGTTTCTTGGTTGGTGGTCTGGCGGCGCGCGTCGACCGAGATACCGATCGTCGGGGCGAGTTTGCGGGGGATGCCTGCTTCCTATAATGCAAGAAAAAGTGTGCGTTAGTCATGAACGTATGTACGCATGCATGCATTCTTCCAAAGATTTGTGATGTGTCGGTGTGTTTTGTGCTCTATCCCCCCAGACGTTCAATGCGAAGTAAAGTGCTTGTTTGGGAGAATCATAAAAAAGGAGACCGCGAAAACACCCAAGACTAATTTTTATTTTCCCCTGCTCTTGACGTTGTCGTGATGATGTCCCTCCTCCTTGAGGATGTATCTTGGTTTCCCTCCTCTTTCGGTGTACAGAGGGAAAATTTGCAAAAGTCGTACCTTCAATTCAACAAGGGTGAATCCTCGACCGGCTCTCGCGCGGCGGTTGTACTTGATCGTAGGGCATCGGACCACAGGCTTCAGCTTGTCGACGGGTCGGGGAGCGACGGCGGCAGCCTTGGACAGACGAGCTGCCCGTCTCGAAGACTTGCGGCCCGGCTGGTCAAAGTGCACGCGGACTCGGCGTTGCCAGTCCTTGTGGAAGTGGTTGTTGGGCAGTTGCTGGTTGTGCTTGATCGCCATTGTGCTCGACGATGCTGGGTGCTAAATAAAAAAAGGACACACAACCTTGAACCGGGAAAATTGAGATGCTGGAAGACGGATTCCAAAGAGTGTGAGTAGGTGAGATCTTGAATTTCTGCCGCCCACACACAGATTGGCCCTGGTTTGTGAGTGCAGTGAAAGTGGCTCCAAAACTGGGTGATTTTTCTTGGCACAGATTTGTGCGCCAAGGAAGAAGGGGAACGGGTTGGCCGGTCATGTGATTTTATTTGTACTACTGTAGATCAGAGGTCGTAGTGCCGCTAGACGAGCGAGAGACAGCCAATTCTCCGTCTGACAGATGTACGCACTACGGCCACGTCGAGAGCACACATGATTCTTTTTGAAATGACAGAATGCTGCCTACTCACACGACTCTGTAAATCTGCTGGGCTACTCCGTACTTCCTTAGTACATAGCAGGACCCTCTACCTTCTTTGGTTCTCGAGGAACCGTTGAGGAATCTTCGGGCTACTACTGGTCCTATGAGACATAGAAACAATTCGTAGTCATGGCTCGATGCACGCTAATTCTCTGCATGCTATCCCAGACACATCACAAACAAAATCCCCGGAACTGTCCAAACTAAAGCGGTTCGGCGAGGAAAAGATATAGATACAATTCTGGTAAGATTGAGCATGAGCTGTTACTATGTATGGTCTCAGTCACCTTTCGTCTCGTCGTAAACAACACTGGGATTGATTGAGTGGGTATCCTGAAAATCGAAACTCAAAGACTCCCTCCAAAGATGGCACTGAGTTGCCTCTAGATCACTGACTCCAAGATTCAATACCGAGACCGACACCATGAGATATTCTCGCCTTCTTTGCTTTCATATCTGACTCCCCAAAACTACCTGCTCTCCTCTTCGCGTGAGCAGTCTTTTGAACTGGCCCAAATAGCTTTCTCTGCAATGCATTGCTGGATTTCTCTGCACCTTGCGACAGCCGCAAGCTCTCTTGGGGTCCAGGGTTGCGGCGCAACATGTCGCTGGCCAGAGAACTAGCCTGTGACTGTGGGATGTCGTCATTGCTGCCATCTTCAGCATCGGATATCGAGATGGTGCTGTCTCGATCGTGACGGTCTTGATCGTGACGGCCTCTCTCGGCAGACTCAATCACCAATTGAGAAGCTGGCGCAGAGAGGGGAACCATAGATTCTGGGTAGTTGTCATTCTGCGAGGGACCATGCTGCGCAAGCGTGGTATGTAGCGACGACATTGAGCGCGCGCCTCGAGTATGACCGTGCTTGAACTTTGACGTATGCGTCTTGGTGGGAGTCGACGGGACACTGAGACTTTCTCGACTCAAGACCTGATCTGCTGCTAGAAGGGCGGCGATGGTGCCGTGGCTAGGTGCCGATTCTGGAAACTTGGGGATCGCTCTGCGCTGTGGCGTTGCGTATGCATCACGAGGTGTTGTGTATGAGGGCGACAGGCTCTTGAGCCTGCTGAAATGTTCTCTGTTGTCGCGAATACGTTTCTTCAGTCGATCGTTTTGCTCCACCAGCAGATCAACCTTGTCCTTCTCTGCTTCGAGGTGTTTGCGGGCACGGAGGAGTTCATGTTCTGCATCATCACGCTCATCCTCGAGCATTCTGCATGTCCTGATCAACGCTTCGATTTGTGGCTGTGCTGGAGGCTGTGAGCTTCGCATAGACGCCGAAGCACGATTCTTATGTTCGACAGTTTGGAGCACCTCCATTTCTCGTCGAGACATCTGCCGCTCAACTTCAGCCCTTTGCGCGGCCTCTTCTGACTCCATCGCAAGCAAACTGTGCTGCAATTTGAAGTGCGCCGCAGACGTTCTGGCTTCTTGGACCGCGGCTACCAACTCTCGAGCCATGTCTCGCAGTTCTTCGATGCCTGCCTGAGCTATCGCATCCGCCGTGGGAAGAGCGCGCAGAACATTAGACTTGAGTGTGTTGGGAGGAGACGCAAGTGGAGGATCGCTGGGTCCGACGCTTGCGCGGTTGACCGGTGAATGAAAGCGAGGAGGCTGTGTTGATGGAGGAGGGGTCAAGCTTGCAGACATTGCTGGTGGTGAAGCGTAGGCCGACTTGCTCATGCTGTCTGCTGAGCGAGAACGTGGAGCTGGCGGAGGTGTTGATGGGACCAGGGTTTCGATTGATTGCATTTCGACGTTGGCCATGTTGGGAGTTGCGTGAGAAGGACTGCGGGTGTTTGCACAAGACCTCAAGTGAGGGTTGTGCGATGGCTTTCAGGAGATCGAGCCGAGAATGCGCTGTCAGTCTGGCCTTGCTGCTATCGATAGGGGTGGAGTCGCAGGTGTAGAAGTGGTGAGATGACACGAGTAGAGCTACGGAAGTAGTGCGCACCGCTTTCTTATGATCGGGCCGCAAGGTGGTACATCGGGACAGCTGCGCTGAGAATGCGAAGCGTGGCAGACAGCGGGAGGAGGTTAGTTGAAAGGTTGAAGACGGATCGCATGAGGATGAAGCGACGATGAGTATTTGACAGGTTGGGATCCTGACCATAGAGGAAGAGGCTGGGAGGGCGGGAACTGGGAGCGTGGTGGAAGCGGTGGAGCGGAGCTCGAGGTTAGTTAAAAGAGCCCCGAAGAAAAACCACCATTAGCGGGTCTAGCGACGCCTAGTGAGCATCACGCCAGCGCGACGTTTCCATTAAAGCACGCGTCGCGACTCAACCGAGCAGCGACACGAGGATGACCTGTTATGCGCTCATCCTCATGGTGGCGTTTTTCGCTAGTTCCGTTTCTCAGGACCCGGAGGCGCTGTGCAAGCCACTAGGCTCAATTTCAATTAGGCCTGTGGTTTAGGCTCAGTTGGGCCTGGTGAGCCCAGTCGCACCCATCCGGGCCCCGATTACCACAACAACCAGGTCGATCGTTGTTTCCACGGCCCCCTTTTTCCTGTCAACACACACCAGATCGGTTTCCTGAGGAGCTTGGACTTTACGTCTTCCTGCTCCGTAAACCCAATATCCCGGTCTGTCTGATATTTGGTTCTTCAATATATTGAATGTCCACGAGAATAATGCAGGAAGATTCTTTCTAACGGATATCGTTCTCCCGTACTGCAGCATGGACCAAGACTACGGGTCCAACGTCCCGCTTCGTGGTGGCATTCCACGCCTGTCCAGGCTACCCATGCCACGTGCAAGCGCGTCCATGGACAACCTGAAACTCAGTACCAGGACTTCCGGCCTTGCTGGAGGTCATCAGGACGACTTGCGTAAGACGTCCGGCTTACCTCGCCCGTCGGGCCTGGCAGGGCCATTGGGAGAAAATCTGAATCAGTCAATCCGTTCTCGCTTTGCATGGACTGCGAAGCCCAGAAACCCAAGAAGCGCGTCACCAGTGAGGGATGCTCTCCGCGACGCGTACACCGGCACATTAGAAACAACACCCCCGAATCCGAAAGCCGATCCAGCAGTATTTGAAGATGGTTCCGAAAATCCAACCACCGCCAGAACTGGAGTTCTTGAGAAACGCAAACCTCGACCGTCGTTGTCAGAACGAACGACTGAGACATTATCTCAAGTATCACCGTGTCCGTCGCCAATGCCTAGGAGGACAAGCTTAGTCAACAACGATAGCTCTATGCTACCCCCGTTGCGACCGACATCGAGAGCGTCGCGTCCTACAACTCCGGCAACTCCTCGCGCAGAATCGCCATCGAAGCGGGCTTTTCGACCACCAGGAAGAGCGTCACCCACAAAGGATGCTGCCCAACTGCCTCTGGTCGTGTCGCCTGGTGATATCTATACACCACCTAGAGCTTTTGTTAGAGGCCAGCGCTCGAGAATTGCGAAACCCCTACGAGACCCACGACGGTCAGTGAGCTCTGCTTTGGAAAGCCCTGCCACCACTGAAGATTCATTATCCTCAGTGATGACCTCGTCCCAGACGATGAAGGGAAAACCAGTATACAGCAGCAAAACCATTGCCTCTCATACTTCAGCGCAGAAACCCTCGCTCTCATCGACCTTCCAGGATTCACCCATCTCGTATCGAGAGTCCAAACCCCTGTCGTCTGTTAGCGGTTCAAAGCCACTTGTCTCGAAGGTAAAGTCGAAGACAATGAGCGAGACCAACTCCGGGAAAGAACGGGAGCGCCATCCCGGGAGTGCGCAGGAAACATCCGCAATGAGCTCGCCCAAATCATCTGCTGCGCTGCGTGAGACAATCGCCAAGGCAAAAGCTGCCAGGAGAGACATGTTGAGAAAATCGGGAGAAGCTGCACGACAATCCAACGACTTTTCGACTGGCTTCGGGCTGCCTGATGACCTGCCCAGTACTGGAGATAACAGCGGGTTATTGAAAAAGCGCATCCAACAAGCAGTAACTACCGGGCAATTGAACATTGCCGGAATGAATTTGAAACGAATACCCACAGAGATAATGAAAATGTACGACCCAGAAGACAACAAAATCGACTGGTCAGAAATGATAGACCTCACGAAAATGAATGCAGCAGATAATGAAATTGAGGAGCTTTTGGATGAAATGTTTCCCGACTATTCCGAGTCCGAGCTTCAGAATGACGACGAGAAGAGCAATCAATTTGGAGGTATAGAGTCTATCGACTTCCACCGAAACAAGATTCAAAGACTGCCCATTGGGTTTCGAAGTCTGACTAGACTACAATCGTTGAATCTAACCGGGAACAAACTTGGAATGGATGCTTTTGATATCCTACGCGAACTGCCACAGCTAAAAGAACTCTTCCTGGGCGAGAACCTTTTCAACGGAAGTTTACTGCTCGATCAGTGCGACTTCCAGGATTTGCAAGTGCTCGATCTGCATGGTAACAACATTGAGAACATCGAAGAACAAAGTCTGTTGCATATGAAGGGTCTCAAAAGACTGGATCTCAGTGCCAACAAGCTCTCGCGGTTGCCGTGGAAGACTCTTGCAAGTCTTGCGCTGACTGAGCTGAACGTTTCTAAGAACCGTCTGTCGGGGATGCTCATCTGCTCGGCCTCTTGCCTGCCTGAACTACGCAGCTTGAATGCTTCATACAATGATTTGGAAGGCGTCTGTAAAGATGACCTTGACCTGCCTAATCTGCGAACTCTGATCTTGAATGGCAATCGGATGGCTAAGCTGCCTTCCCTGGCCAAATGTAAGCAACTGCAAACGCTCACGGTTGCCGAAAATCAGCTGGATGAATTACCCACTCAATTTGCGCATCTAGAAGGACTGGCGTCTGCCGACTTTGCGCACAATAATATCAGACTGGTTGACCCGGAGATCTCCAGAATGACGAAGCTCTCGGGCTTGAATCTTGCTGGCAACCCGCTACGGGAGAAGAAGTATCTCACTATGAGTACGGCCGAGTTAAAACTGGCCTTGGAAAAGAAACTAGAAGATACGAGTCCTGCACCAGGACTACTTGACGACTCCTCGAAGCCCACACGAGAATATCGGTTCAAAGCTTCTAATGGTATTCTCGACATGTCTTCACAATCTTTATCAGCTGTAGACTTGTCTGAAATCCATCTCGACGATTCAAATGGACCGATTCGCGCTCTCAAGCTCTCAAATAACGACCTCACCACTTTTCCTGTCGACCTGCTTAATCAGCCGGTGCTGAAGTACTCTTTGCAGGTGTTGGACCTCAGCCACAACCCGTCTCTCCATTCAACGGAATACCTCACTTCGGAGCTTTTCTTGCCGAATTTGAAGTCGTTGTATATCGTCAGTACTGGCCTAACATCTCTTGACGCATTGACAACGTACCTCAAAGCACCATGCTTGGTTGAATTGAACATTTCCTGCCACCGCTTGACCGGTCGCGTGCCATGGGTACGAGCTTGGTGGCCAACTTGCACAACATTGCTCGCCACTGACAACTGGTTCTCAAGTGTCGACGTCGAAGGCGTGCGTGGATTGGAAGTACTCGACATCCGTAACAACGAGATCGAGACCCTTCCGCCCAAAATTGGCCTTCTGGGCAAGAAACCAGGCAGTGTGAGAGAAGCTGGAAAGCTGCATTCACTCGAAGTCAGTGGTAACAAATTCCGTGTTCCAAGATTGGGTATAGTCGAAAAGGGCACCGAGGCTATTTTGAAAGATTTGAGACGCATGATCGCCTTGGACGAGATTCCTGAAGAGTGGCAGGAGTTTGCCTGATTTTGCATTTCCACGATTCCCTTCTTACCCAGCAGTTCATCGAGCTTCGTTGATGTGATGATTTCTTCCAGGTCTGGAGGACTCACTTAGCGAGCGGTATTCTTCGCACCACATCGTTCTTAACGCGGTGTCCGTGTTTGAAGCTGCCTTAACTGGCAGCTTTAGCACAACATTGTGAGACTGGCTGGAGACAGCCTTTTTGTATTTGGACAGCGCTTTGTGACTGTATAGATCTGTCATGCGCAATTACTGTAGCATGATTAATGCACGAAGTAATATCCGCTTGTAGATGTTTAAAGGCATTAGATATCAAGCGTTCAGTATGAAGTATCTTAAAGGAAGACGTTCCGTTCCCCTAGCACTGTCCGGTGCATTCATGACCTAAAGCATCAATTCGATCTGAGCTACCTGTTGCTGCTGCGAGGCTGACCTAGGATTACCCGCAAGGCTATCCAAAGGCGGTGACGCACGGCAGAATCTTTTGTATTGTTGTCGCTCTCCCACACGACCGCTAATGATGCTTGTGTGAATGCGCCGCGCATAATCAACGGAACCCTCACGAAAGCCTGCGTCATCACTTCAAAATGTCGAGTTAGTTTTTCTTCATATGCGCGTCGCGGACTCTACTGACAGCCTCGATAGACCAATTTGCTGTCCCGGAGCCTCCTGCGGACGCCATCTCAGCCCTGAGATTTTCACCGCAGCCAGACTCGTTCCGCTTTGCCGTGGCCTCTTGGGACAAGAACGTGTACATCTACGAGCTGTCGGACGGCAAGTCGTGCAAACAGACGGCCAAGTTCGAGCACAGGGCCCCGGTACTCGACGTCTGCTTTGGCAAGGACGACAATGAAATATACACGGCGTGTTTGGACTGGGATGTGAGAAGGTCGGTGGTTGACGACGAGATATTTGATGATTCTCTCTCTCTCTCTCTCTCTCACACTCTCACACACACACACACCCCCCCCCTTTGCGGGTTTGAAAAGGAGGTGTGGCTGACTGATCTACGTTAGGATCGATTTGAAGTCGGGCACGCAGACGGTTCTCAGCACCCACGACAACAGTGTCCGCTCCGTGGTGTACAGCAAGGAACACTCTCTCGTGATCTCGGCGGCGTGGGACTCGACGCTCCACGTCCACCCTGGCGACGGCGACGCTTCTTGGAGCACTGCCACGATCAACCTGCCCTCGAAGCCGTTCTCGCTGGCCGTCTCGGCGTCGAAGCTGGTCGTGGCCATGGCCAACCGGGCGCTGCACATCTACGAGTTGAAGGCGCTCGCGGACGAATGCAAGAGCAGCTCGGCGAACTCGTTGCAGAACCGCCTGGACATCGAGCCGTGGCAGCGACGGGAGAGCAGTTTGAAGTTCATGACCCGGGCCGTGGACTGCATGCCCAACGACGAGGGGTACGCTTCGTCGAGCATCGAGGGCCGCGTCGCTGTCGAGTGGTTTGATCCGTCCAACGAGTCGCAGGCGAGAAAGTACGCCTTCAAATGCCACCGCCAGCCGGTCGACGACGTCGACGTCGTCTATCCCGTCAATGCGATTGCTTTCCATCCCGTCCACGGGACGTTTGCGACTGGTGGCGGCGACGGCGTCGTGGCGATTTGGGATGCTATCGCAAAGCGCCGAATCCGTATCTACCCCAAGCTCGCGTCGAGCGTTGCAGCCCTATCATTCAGTTCGAACGGAAAGTACCTTGCGACAGCCATCAGCCCCGGATTTGAGGATGGTAAGGACGAAATCGCTGAAGGTTCAATTGGCATCTACATCAGAGAACTTGGCGAGAACGAGGTCAAGAGAAAGGCGAAGTGAGCACGACTTTCTCTGTTCTTTTGCTACTTGAAACTCCCCTTCTGGACACACACTTGAGCCACGGAAAGTGTCTATTTGCGGGAATCTACGACTAATCTTCGGTTGCACGGACGGGTATCAATGGGGGATATTTGGCGATAATGGACGGCCGCTTCTCCCGAGCTCGACGCAGGGAAACAGTGCCATCGGCCATGCCAAAGTAGCAGGCGACGGGTCTCTGACCTCCTATGACCTGAGCCGCCAAGGCCTCGGGGCCAGTCGGACCACAGAAGAGACCGACGGCCAGCACACCGTTGATTTCCTTGATGGCTTTGGCGAGTTGCTCGACCTCCCAATAGCCGTGCTCGCCATTGCCCAGCTTCTCTGGTGTGCAGTCGGAAGAAATCATAAGAGGGTGAGGAAATGGTGCGTCGACGATGAAGAAATCCTGATCGGTCTTGATGGGACCGGCCTTGGCCATGTGGCCTTCTCGGATCATGGGGGCGGCACCGCTCGGGCTTCGACTCCCCAGCATGCGCAAACGTTGAATGACTTGTCTGGCTGCCTTTGGTTCCACCTCGATGGGAATGGTGGGCCACTTGGTCACCAAACGGCTTTGAAGTTTGCGATAGTCTGCGGTGGAGGTCAGCGAGAAGGTGACACAAGTGCAGAAACCGGGGGCTCCTCTCAGCTTACGTACCTGCAACACAAATGAAGGATTTTGCACGCATCGCAACGAGCTTCTCCTGATATAGACATGCGCCTCCTCCCTTGATGCAGTTGAGGTCTTCGTCCACTTCATCAGCGCCGTCGAATGCCACGTCAATCATGACACTGTCGGGTAAAGCGTCGAACTCGATCGGGACCAGCCCGGCGTTTATAATGAGTTGCTTGGATTGGTACCCCGTCGGCACGAAGCCTACTCTTGAAACGTCGGCCCCGCTGTTCTTGATAGCTTCCACCACGTAGACAATCGTCGTGCCTGAACCGATGCCGACGAATCGCGGGTTCTCGGGGAAGTGGTTGCGCACTGCCTCTATGGCCGCCGCTTTCTTCGCTGCTTCTATGTCTGCGGCCATGTTGTGGCCGGCGAAGCGTCGGGGGTTATGGAAACGGTTACGGAGGAGGAGCTCTTTGAGGCCGCGGGAAGGTAAGGACAATATTCTAGCTGCCAGATTGCATAAACAAAGAAAGGTGTTTGGGAGGAGGTGTTTGGGAGGAGGTGCTCGGCGAGGGCCTCGTCTCTCAGACTCTCTAGAAATGGGCTGGCTGGACGCACACTGTAAGAGGAGGGGAGAGAGGTGGTGTTCTTGTCGGGTGACTTTTGTTACAGATGCAGCCACGGATTACACAACAAAGTCGCATTTGCATTTGCATTTCTGGGTGAGGGCGCGCGGGGCTCTCGATCTAATCTAATCTCCAATCTGCACTCGGTCACGGGAATCGCACGTGACTGCCTCTGTCTCTTATCCTACTGAACTCTCTCCTTCAACCTCACTCATATCTGAGAAGAACAAGATTCCATGATGACACCAATGACCACCCCCGGGAGATCTTTCGCCTTGCTCACTATGTTGTCACAACAACAACTCATTCATCTGCGCGACGGCTTGTACGAGTCGACCTCTCTCCTGTACGGGTGAGTCCTCTCTCTGCTCCAGTGTCTGTCCCACGGCGGAGTTTCGGGTCGTCGCCAGTATCCGTCCTCGTCGCTGCGCTCGCGGTGATAGCGATCACGATCACGATCACGACCACACTCGTACTCACGGTCTTTACCACGGCTTGCATCCCGGGTATGGTCCTTGCGTCTGCGACTGCGAGATCTGTCCCTGTCCCTGTCTCCATGACCGCGTCCACTGTGTGCATATAGGCGTCGATTTCGGCGTTGTCTCTCTCTGTTTCTTCCTCTCTCCGACTCGCCAGCGTACGAGGAGTATCTTGCACCAGCACCGTACTCGCTGTCCGAGCTCTTGGAATAGTGATGGTCATGATGATGATGCTGATCCTTACCCTCGCTCCTCTCCCTCTTGCTGTTGACGTCGTCCTCACGAGCGTCGAGGGGACGGCGACGGTACGCCTGTGCCTGTTCTGCTGCGGGATTTGGAGTTGCCTCGAATGTTTCGGGTCCGTAGGAAACGGTCGGAGTTTCAGCAACATCTGCCTCGGGTCCACGAGGTGCATGCTCCAGCTTGTCGACGACGTCGAACTTGCGCTTGCGGCCACCGGTCAACGACACGACGTTCGCTTTTGCCATGTTGCAGGTGGACTGCAATTCCGCCATTGCTTCCGGATCGACGTCCTTGTCCGCCAGGTATTGGATCGCGTTCTCGGCGGTGTCGCGAAGAAATTTGGCTGCGTCGATAATCTCTTGGCCTTCTCTGTTGGGCACGGCATTGAAATCCGCTTTGGCCTGCTCGTAGACCTGCCAGAGACGTGTGACTTGCGTATCGACCACTTGCATATGAGTTTGGCCTCCCTCGATTACCGCAGGGTGTTCTGGCTCGGGATCGGGGCTTCGCTGGTAGGAATCCGCGTGATCGGGGGCATCTATAAGGCAACATCCCAAAGGAAAGGGAACACGTCAGCTGAAGTACCTATTCTTCCCAGAAAAAGAAAACACTATAGGTGAGGCCGGGGGGCTTTCGTTGATTGAAAGGTGAGTGAGCAAATAAACAAAACAGAATGGGCAGTCGGGAGTCAGGTAAGTAGGTACCTCTGATCAAAGTGTTTCGAAGGTCCATGGCGCGACCAAGTGCAGTTGTGACATCTGAAGCCCTTCCTTTCACCGCGATGCTGATCCCAAGGTACTCTTCGCAAAAGACGACAATGGCTGCGGGTTGGTCCAGGTCGCGGCCGCTGCGGGTGATGTTCAGGAGCGCCTTGTCGTACACGGTGATTCGATTGTGCTTCAGGACCGGCGAGCGAGTCTTGATCAGGTTGACCTGGCGCTCCAAGAGCTCGAGGAACTCCTGCTTGTGGTACTCGAGGTAGTAGTGGATGCTGCGGTTGGCGGCGTAGGTGTCGCTCGCCTTGTCAATGACATCGAGCACCTCGTCGTCCCACGCGTCGGTGTCGAACGGGGATCCTCCATCGCCACCTCCCTCTCCCGCGCGACGTGTGTCGGGGAAGAAGAGAGCGTCGTCGGGGTCCCCCATCAAGGTGTCGCCTGACATCGTGGCTGCTGTCGACTGTTCAAGACGACGACGAACCGGTGTGACTACGGATTCACAACGCCGCGAGAGTGTGTGTTCGCGCCCAAAAAATTCCCAAGTCACAAAGGTAGTGAACGTGAGAGGTGAGAGACAATGAGAAAGAGAGAGAGAGAGGAGTTTGAGATTTCCAGCACTTCACAAGGCCAAAATCAAATGAAAGACGCGTCGCGAATTGTTTCTGCCAGACCGATCCCAGGCGGGCGCTGTCTTTATTATTTACGGTCCCTCCCTGACCACTGACTGGGGTCAATGAATCATGATTGTGAAAAGAAACAAAACAAAAAAAAAGGGCGTTGGGCGGTCGGTAGGGCCGCCGCTTGTGTCGCGACGGCACTCAGGAGGACGTCTTCGGCAGTGGAGGAACGGACGACACACACATTCACTGAATGAACGAACGCAATGAGTCCTTGTGCCCGAACAATGCTTGCATCGCGGACCATTGTGTATGCACAACGAGGATCTCGTCTCTTGAGATTCAGGATGGAGTATCGTTTGTTGGCTCTCCGTTCGACCACTGTCTACAACCCGTCAGACCAAGGAAAGCAGCTGCAGACAGCCTTTGAACATTGCAGATGTTCTTTTGAGTGTATAGGCCAAGGCAACTAGGCTTGTTGTTTGGGTGCTATGCCATCACATATACGTATCTATGTATATTATCAAAGCACAGCACGTAACAAAGTCGCATTACAGAGACGAGACCCTTTCTTTGTAGGGGAACGCAGTAGATCGGTACAGATCCATCTAGATAAAGCGACACGGATTGAATTGACATGTTTGCATTAAGGTGAATCTGTCTACTGCAGTCAGGGCACAGTCAGTGCAAGATGCAAACCTATCTCGAGTTTCATAGCTGAAATCTCGGATGACAAGGCAGCTAGCTACAACCCTGCAGGAGCTGGCTATTTGCTTGCTTTGATATCAAAGCTCACAGCCATATCACCAGTCTATCATACACACAACAAAGGAAATAACTTGATCGTCACCCAGCCACCGCAGAATAATGAATGAGCTTTGAGCTCAACAGAGAGGGACGCCGTTCGCCTGCCAACACCGGCTCAGTCCCGCCCAGCCTTGTGTGAATCGAATCCCACTTGCAAAGTACTCGAGTCGATAAGAAAACTTTTGGGTAATGGCATACTTGCCTAACATGAAAACAGTGGATCATGCAGTCTGAGAGAATGCTTTGTTGAGACAAGTGAGATCCGACGCGGGAAACGGACAATTTAGGCGGTGGTTTCTGCACCCTCGGCCTTGGGCGCGTCTTCCTCTTTTGTGCCATTGGGGCCGGCTTCACCGCCACGGCTCTTCATGTAATCGTCGTAGACGCTGAGAGCCTCATCGACTTTGGAGTGAAGAGCGGCTTCATCATCGACCCTGTCAAATGTATTAGTTCGAGTGCTCTATTCGAGGCTTCAGTTTGACTTACAAAGCAAGAAGTTCAGAGTTGTCCATCTCGAGAAGCATACCAGTGATCTTGCCAGCAAGCTCTGGTTGCATTTGTTGAATCTTTGGGTAGATAGCTTCACCAAGCATCTGCTTCTGCTGACTTGGGGGGAGAGACGCAAGGTTGCTGAGCGTGCTCGGGGCACCGATTTCTTCGCGGTTAGGCATGATTTGTCCACGACCCTGTGGAGGCAGACGGCCGGCGCCTTGACCGCCAGGTAGATTCTGCATACCACCTCGGCCACCGCCTTGCGGGAAGTTGGGTCCACCACGGACACCGCCCATACCCGGTATGTTAGGAGGGACGCCCTGCATGCCCTGCATCTGGCCGCGACCTCCAGCACCACGACCCATCTGAGCTTGCATCTGGGCGAGAGCTTGTGGGTTGTTGTACATGCCGTTCACAAGAGCAGGGTTTTGGATGAATGGCATCTGGCCAGGCATACCGAAGTTGGGTGGGAGTTGTTGACCTTGAGGGATTCCACGACCTTGTTGAGGAAATCCTCCTGGGAACTGTCCACGACCGCCTTGCATTCCAGGAATGACCATACCAGGCTGGCCAGCGAATGGGATCCCTCTCTGGGCACCCGGTGGCAAAAATTGCTGGCCAGGACCATAGAAGACGGAAGGCTGGATATAGCCCTGAGGCATACCGGCAGCGGCGGCCTGTTGCTGTTGGCGAAGGGTGTTGCGTGCCTGGATACTAGCCTCAAGCTGACTCTTGCGAACATCCTTGCGCTGTGCGAGAGCAACATACAAAGGCTTGCCGTTGACCATCTTCTGGTTCATTTCCGACACCGCCTTGGAAGCCTCGTCTGGGTTGCTGAAGCAAACGAATCCGAAGCCCTTACTCTTGCCGAAGGTCTTCGAGCCGGACTTCTTCTGCTCCTTTCCGTCTTCCTTGCCGTCCTCCTTGCCTTCGTCCTTGGACTCATCGGCTTTTGCGCCCTCCTCGGGCTTGGGCTCTTCCTTGACCTCGGCAGTCTCTTCCTTCTTGTTCTCCTTGTCCTTGTCAGCGGAAGGCGAGGCGCTACGGTCAGAGGTATCCCGCATAACTTTGGCGGAGGTAATGGTGCCGAAGGTGCTGAACAATTCGCGAAGCTTCTCGTCATCGACATCATCGGTCAGGTTCTTGACGTAGAGGTTGACACCTTGATACTTGGAAGCCTTCTCCATGCGAGCGGCCTCGTATTGCCGACGAAGCTCTTCCTCACGCTCATGCTTCTTTTGTGCACGGCCCACGTAGAGATTCTTGCCGTGGAACTCCTTGTCGTTGAGTTCCTCCACGGCTTTGGCAGCCGACTCGTGAGTGACAAAGTTGACAAAGCCGAAGCCGCGGCTCTTGCCATTCTCGTCACGAGTGATACTTGCGGACACAACCTCGCCATAGGTCTCGAAAAGCTTGGTGAACTCCTCGTCGGTGACGGATTCGTCAATGTTTTTGATGTAGACATTGGTGAAGTTGGCCTTCATCTCCTCAAACTTGCTCTGACGGTCTCTCTTGGCAATGTGATGACCGACAAAGACCTTCTTATCGTTCAACAACATGCCGTTGACGGACTTGATGGCGGAGTTGGCAGCCTCGGCAGTCTCATAATGAACGAAACCGTAGCCCTTGGAGTTACCCATCTCGTCTTGAGCAACCTTACAGCTAAGGATGTTGCCGAATTGGGTAAAGGTATCATGGAGGGCTTTGTTGTCGATGGCCGCGTCCAAGTTCTTGATGAAGACGTTGCCTTGACCAGTGCGGCGAAGGGCGGGATCACGTTGAGACCACATGATACGGCAAGGACGACCCTTGATACTCGTGTAGTTCAAATCTTCCAAGGCACGTTCTCCATCAGCAGTGTTATTGTAGTTGACATAAGCGTAGCCCAGGGAGCGGCGAGTGACGGCATCGCGACAGACTCGAATGGATGCAACTTGGCCGATGGAGGAGAACAACTCGAAGAGCATGGCTTCGGTGACCGAGGGGTCCAACTCGCCAACGTAGAGTGAGGCAGAGTGTTGAGCCGCGTTGGGGTTAGCCGAGTAAGGGGTCTGGTCGTCATTGCCACCCTCAGAAGGCGCAACGTTGGTGTTGATCGCAGATGTGCCATTCTGGGCCTCGGAGGTCCCATTTTGGCCAGCGGCCGGAGAGGTGTTGGAAACTTCGGCGGCAGACATGATTGCTACGAGTTTGTTAGTCTCAGTTCATACGATGAGATCATGCTGCGACTTGGACGGTCGTGCTTTCTTTGTCCGGTCCTCGAGCGCAACCGCCCCAGTACAAAGGAAGCGCTCACCGTTTGCGGATTTTTCTAGGTGTTATCGAGATTGATAGAATTGAGAGGGAATGTGAATGGTCAGGTAGAGGTAATGGTAGATTGGTATGGAGATAAACGTCGAACACTGTTGGTCGGTCAGCTGGATGTCTTTTTTGGGGAGGCTCTCACATTGACATGAAAAAGGGTGCGCAGGGAAAAACTTACAGGGACGACTGGTAGTTTTTCAAGGGGGGTTTTCACGTTTTTTTGGGCCACGAGTAGTTTTCGAGAGGGAAGGGGCAGGACGACAAGCGACTGCAAGGGAAAACAGGCAGACGATGCTCTGAAAAGTTGAAGTGAGGTTTGTAGGATGCGGTGGTGGTGAAAGAGGTTAAAAAGGCTGTGCCAAAACCAAAAAGTGTCATGCAATCAAAAGAATTTCGAATCCGGCGCTATGCCGGAAGTGGTAAGCGCGACTGGCTGTTGTAAGCTGCGGCAGCTGCGGCCACTTTGAGCGCGGCCAGCAACACGCGTCTCTATCTATTGTACCATATGCCGCCATCAAGGAAACGCTTCATCTTCCAGCAGCAATACAGGCATGCGTGGATCTCAGCCTTGTGGCACGCTCTCTTGCCTCTTCCAAATTGTGAGGAAACCCACACAAAGAGCAAATTCAAGTAGACATTTGCCACACTTGCCACAAATTCAGATTACTGCACTGTCTGTTCATCGGAGTCGAGATTTGCCAACGGCGGCGAGATATGAGAACGAGGACCGAAATGTCTTCTTCCAACTTCCAAAACACTCCCACAAAACAGGATCTCACCACGGGTACTCCTGTTAATTTGTCAGCCACAGCATACTCGATGCCCAGAGATCGATGAACGAAGGAGGGCTACAAGACGTACCCTTCCATCCCAGCACCAGAATGTCCCACTATCAGACTTGTCCTTCTCGCCAATGACTTTCAGCATCTTTGAAACGCTCTCGTCTGCATCGATTATTCCTTCCACTTCCCAGTCGACCTCGATGTTTGCCATGTCACTGCGAGTACTAAGTATCTTCATGGTGCCATGTTATGATGATCAAGACCCAGCTTACGTCTTTACTTCTCCCGGATGAAGCGCTAGCACGCAAACTTCGTCCCACTTGCCCCCTTTCCTCTTCAGTTCGGCAGCCATGTGTCTCAGCATCTGGTTCAACGCCGCCTTGCTGGCACCGTAAGCTCCAAATCCATCCTCGTGTGCTCGAAATTCTGCCGTAGATCCTGAGTCTGAGGAAATGAAGATCACCTTAGAAGGCGGGGCTTCGTCGTTGATCTTGAGCAGTCTTTGAGCCGCAATGATGGGACCTATTGTGTTTGTATGTAAATGCAGCGCAAAGTCGCTGAATGATCTGTCGACGGATTCAATCAGCAACTCATTTACCGGAACTTTGGGAGAAAGACGCGACTCGCGCTTACATTTCCGTTGCCCTCTTCCGATCGTGTCAGTACTGTCATAGCATAGTGAGGGTTGGAGGCTTACGTTGGGATACTTCAGAACTCCTGCATTCAAGACAATGTTGTCGATCTTCGATCCTTTGGCAATAAACGCCGACATGCGTTTGGCAAACTCCTAACCGAAGGTTCAGTCTGTGCTATTCTCAAGCTTGCGTTCGTGTAGTGAGACTTGCATCGATACTCGCTTCATCTGTGACATCACATTGCTCGATCACGCAGGCCCCTGGACGCTGCTGTTTGGCAGCAAGCTGCCAAAGATGACTGGCAGTCTCCGGGTTCCGAACTGCAGCAATCACTTGATTGCCCTCGTCGAGCAACTGACGAACAAATTCGAGGCCGATCCCACGGCTAGCTCCAACAACGACCCAAGTAGACGGTGACATGGTTCAAAATCGAGTTGAGTGGAATGCGAGCCTGAGGCCTTCACTGGAAAGTGGTTGGCGCAATATTTCCCCAGTACGGTTATATATACTTCAGATCAACATTGTGCGGCTCATCAATTTGGAAAGATGTAATGGTGTCCAAGAAGACCGAGATGATAGCAACGCTCTCAAATTTAATCGTCACCACGCCTGTCAACCTACCTGGGTTAATTGGGGCCTTAACTCTAGTCATGTCTGAACCCTCGGAGGGACCTGACAGAACCAGAAGCCGGGATAGCTTAGGAGGAGTGGGGATGGATAGTGGACAGTTGTGCTCTAGTACGCGGACGCCTTCTTGTCTTGAATGGATCGTAAAGACTATCCAGGTTCAGATAGCTAGACGAGGGAAAGTCCAGGCGAGCGTTTCATCTAAGCTCATCGCCCCGAAGCCAACCCAGGCGGTGCACACTCTCATCAACCTAGACCCCAATGGGGGGACTCGAGGCTTCAATCCAAAAACAAGAACAGAGTATTAGTGAGGATGATCTTTCAATACTTGTACGTTCATCGTCTTGTTTTTTTTTCTTCTTAAATCTATATACGGCAAATTCTCGTACAATGCCTGCCTATTCAGCTTCTCTACTCTGGCGCCGTCGATCGCATAGATAAGTTGCCATGAGCCCATGACCTCTAGATGAGTTGTTGGAAAGCACGGTTGATTGGTGACCTAGGCTTCAAGCCCTTGTAGAAATCAACGGTTGCGGAGGCGCGCTTGGCAATTCCTTCTGGGGTGAATTCGAATTTCTGGAACAATGTTAACAAATGCATCACTTTAGGGAAGAAATAAAGAAAAATACCTTATACACCTCCTTGTACGGTCCTGAAGCACCAAATCGGTTGAGGCCAAATTGTTCGTGTGAGTATTTCTCCCAACCAAGGGTAGACATGACCTCAACGGACATGGTGGGGATGCCGTCTGGCAGAACTTTGAGTTGATACTCCTTTGGCTGCGCGTCAAACACCTCGGTACAGGGCATGGAGACGACACGGCAAGTGAGATTGTACTGATCCTTGAGCACCTTGATGGCTTCAATGCAGATGGACACTTCAGAGCCCGTGGAGACTAGTGTGACATCGGCGTTTTCTGCTTCAACGGCGACATAGCCACCCTTGATACCGTTCTCGATGGTCGAATTCTCGAGCTGAGGCAGGTTCTGTCTCGTCAAGGCAAGGATAGACGGGGTCCCAGTGGAGGTGAGAGCCATGTAGTAGGCGGCAGAGGTCTCATTGCCATCGGCTGGTCTCCACACCATCATGTTGGGGAGAGCTCGGAAGTGAACCAGAGTCTCAATAGGCTGATGGGTTGGTCCGTCTTCACCAAGGCCGATAGAGTCGTGAGTTGCGACCCAAATGACCCGTTGGTGTGACAGAGAAGACAGGCGAACAGCACCAGCGGCGTACGAAACAAAGTTCAAGAATGTACCTCCTGCAGGGATCAAGGTACCGTAGGCAGAGATACCGTTCATGATCGCTCCCATACCGTGCTCTCGTACACCATATCGAAGATATCTGCCAGTCCAGTCACCAATGCCGAGGGACGGGGGTTGGAAATCAACAGCGTTCTTCCATCGGGTGTTGTTGCTACCAGTCAAATCGGCCGAGCCGGAGAGGAGCTCGGGCACAGCACTGTGGATATGCTCCAAGACAGCCTCTGAGGTCTTACGGGTGGCATTAGCAGCGTCTGTTGGCTTCCAGACTGGCAGGCTCTTAGCCCATCCTTCAGGGAGTTTCTTGGTGAGACGGCGGCTGAAGTCATCTGCCAGCTCCTTGTATTCAGTAGCGTACTTCTTGAACAGTTCATTCCAGGCTTGTTCGGCAGCTGCACCTTCGGCGGCGTGCTTTTTGTACAGGTCGTATACCTCTTGAGGCACGACGAATGATTCTTCGGGGTTGAAACCAAACTTGGCCTTGACTTGTTTGGCATCATCGGTCTTGAGGGGGTTGCCGTGGACGCCACCAGTGCCTTGGAGCTTCGAACCAAAACCAATGGTGGTTGTCAGCTTGATCATAGAAGGCTTGTCCTTGACCTCCTGTGCCTTCTTGATGGCCGCTTCAATGCCTTCGAGATCGTGATCAGCATCGGGAACGTGCTGTACATGCCAGCCGTAGGCCTCGAATCGCTTGTCAACGTCCTCAGTGAAAGCGACTTTGGTGTCGCCATCTAGGCTTGTCAGTTTTCCTCCCATCTCCCGGCCGCAGCAAGAACTTACCGATGGAAATGTGGTTATCGTCGTAAAGGCAGATCAAGTTTCCGAGTTGAAGATGACCAGCCGTTGAGGCGGCTTCACTGGCAACACCTTCCATTGCACAGCCATCGCCGAAAAAGCAGTAGGTGTAGTTGTTGATCAGTTCGTAACCGGGCTTGTTGAACACAGCACCCGTGTGTGCTTGAGCAATGGCCAAACCCACTGCGTTGGAGATACCCTGGCCAAGAGGGCCTGTTGTCACCTCAATTCCAGGAGTGTCATGGGCTTCGGGATGGCCCGGAGTGATGCTGTCGATTTGCTAGAAGACGGTTAGACTTATCAGAATGCTGGAACACGCCATATGCATACTCGGAAGTTCTTGAGATCGTCCAGGGACACTGCGTAGCCAAACAGATGGAGAAGAGCATAGTGCAACATGCAACCGTGTCCGTTCCTGCATCACCCATCAGTTCTGTGCCTTTTGTAAACTGTACAACAATGCGTCGGTGTTCATGCCCAACGCAAGACGAGATCAGGCAGGGAAGCCAGGTAGTCTCTCGCGAACACCTCAGAAGGTCCCGTGTTCTTATAGGTGTGTAATAGGCCCAGGCATGGAGGGGGGGACTCACGAGAGAACGAATCGATCGCGGTTGATGAAATCAGGGTTCTTCGGGTTGAAGGTCATGAACTTGTTGAACAAGACATGGGCGGCAGGGGCCAGGCCTACGAAAAGAGGTATTGATCAGTACCTTGGGCTTCACAAGTATTGTCTATGGAGTAGCTTACCCATAGGCGCACCCGGGTGGCCGCTGTTCGCCTTGATGGTGGCATCGACCTGAAGAACGTCGGTCAGTTGTTTTTGGACACCGCATTTGGTTGAGATGGTGGGGTATAAACGTACCGCAAGCAGCCGGATGGTGTTGATGGCCTTCCAGTCGAGGTCTGAGTATCCCATTTTCGCTGATTTCAGTGATAGCACAGGGTTGAAAACAAGAGGACAGGGGAAGAGTGAAGCGTTTGGGATAAATCGAAACGCTGTCTGAGAAAATTTCCAGTTGAGCCCGGGCGAGCCTGGGAAGCTGTTGAACCACCGGGATCGCTCGATTGAGGCTAATTCCGCGCAGATACAGCAATCCGATGGCGGGGCAGTCGAGGCAGATAATGCTCAATAATATGGAGCTCTGAAGTCAAAATGACCAAGTGGCCGCCTCCGCAGGTGGGATGGTTGCTGCTTCTACCAATGATCCCGCCTCGAAACCGTTGCTGGGCCCTTGGTGTCTCAACAAATGGTTTCAGGGAGATGAGCAGAGTCTTCCAGCGAGCGTACGGACGCGATGCTTGTCGTGTGTAAGATCCTTGTAAAAGCAGGTCCAAATAGATTCGTATTCAGGGTCAAGATCGATGCTACTCAATATATACTCAGTGATGGTCCTCTGAAGCCCCGGCCCAAGCTTCATGCGCATCGCTTACGGAAGCAAATCTGCAGACGCTATGCTGACTACGATCTTGCATATCCAGTCAGGAGAGCATCGTCTGCTTTCCGTTTAGGTTGCATTCTGAAGTTTGCCAACTGTCTCATGGTTTCATGATACTGTCTCTGCCGTGGCGAGAGATCCATCATGCTTCTGACGATAGCAGTCGGCTTTGATAGTAGACCCCCACTTCTGCAGCGTCCAGCTTCTCCGTGTCAGATGCTCATCAGGTGGTCCAGAAGGGTGACTGCATACCTATTGCTTGTGAGAACTTCTAGATGACCAAATGCAGAAACCCTGCGCAGAATAAAGTGTGAGCCTCCCCAAGCAGACCAAATGGCCCTCCGATGCCGCCAGACCGCTTTAGCCCCATCAGCCCAATTCCGCATCGCGCGGTGCCACTTTTGTAAAATGCCAGATCCCGCTCACCAGAGAGCCTTGTGCGCCTCGCTATGCAACAAATAATGGGCATTGCACCATTTAATATGATCCGTATCCCCCATAAGAACCTGCGCCGTACGGCGTCGTCCCTCCTTGTACGCCATAAGCTCCGTAGACTCCGTTTGCTGGTGCAGGTTCGTAGCCATCGGGGCTCTGAATGCCATTCATCCCGTTGGCCTCATCATCCGCACCTCCCAATACCTTCAGTGTCTCTGCAAGCTTTTTTTGGAGTACGTCGATTCCTTCTGCAACTATGTCATCCGGTTCAAGCGTCCCGATGCCCTCGACATCGAGGAAAAATGCGCTTGGAACAGCGTCAGGATCAAAGGCAGCATCGGCAGCCGTGTCATCGCCTTCCCAAGTAGCATTGCGTTCGTCCACGGGCCATTCTTCTTTTGCGTCGGTTTCATACCAGTAATCCACGTGTCGCAGCTTGTTGTTTGGGTCGTATTCGAACCCTAGGGCCGATGTTGGAGCCCACTTTGCGTGTTCTTTGGCAATGCCCTTCTTCGCAATGCATTTAAGATCGATCTCTTGACCTTGTCTCAGTTTGGCGATCAGCGGGCCAGTGCCGTTCGTATCTCGAATCACAGGAGAGCCGACTCCGGCCTGAACAAGTGGAGGGGCTACGCCTGTCGGACCAACGATGACGGTAAGGTCGCGGGCGTAAACCATCATCGTCCCCGGCCTGGTGCACTTGACGTGTAATCTGAGCTCAACGGAGCAATATTCGCAATGATCATCACAGTCGCAGTCCCTCGTGTACTTCATTGAGGAAACGCCTTTGCTGTAAAGGGGAATCAGACCGAGTCTGTGCGCGAGGTACTCGTCTGGTAGGACTGAAGAATTCGTGGTGATGTCGACAAGATCGATGGCGATGGTGGGTATCTCGGCGAGCATAGCGCGGCGTAAGGAATTAGCTAATGATAACGAACATGACTGTAGAACAAAGTCGCATCGGTCTTGCTCGACCTGCACTTGTTAGATCGACATAAAAACGAGGGAAGAAAACCGGATGGCTAACCTCTCTGACGGTGACTTTGGGGCCCGAAGTCTCGATTCCATCCATATCTTGAGCGTAGCCATTATAAGCCATCGCTGCTGGCAGTCCACTCGCAACCGGACCAGTTCCTCGTTCAAGGCAGGCGAGAGAAGCCTGATAAATGAGAGCCAACGGGTGTGGACGTGGCAGTGAGAGGCCAGCGAGGTTGAAGAGGCGCGACGGTGATTCTTTTGCCTGCGCCTGAGAACTAGTTTGGTATGTACCGTACAGCCTTGTCGACGCTTGGCATGTATATCACATGCGAGGCTGTGTATTAGTCAGCGAGTCCTGTCCTAAGGTATTCGCCAGGAACAGCCAGTCATTGTCACTCCCCAAGAACCTCAGCTGGTGCACTACGCTGTTGAGTCAGCGCTGGACCAGAAGCCTTCAATGTGGTATTATGCTATTGAGGTCGACCTCGGAGGCTGCGAATCGAGGTCTACCAAAGCGCATGGCCTTAAAAAGACAATGGCTCAACTGTATCTTTGTTGGCCTATATTTTCTCTTCCCGACATCGCTTTCGCAGTATCCTCCACCTTTAAATGAGTCTCTGACAACTATCCATTCCCCAATCAATCCGAACATTACCATTAAATTCAAAGCCCCATCTGTGGGGACATGCACGACGGTATTTGCTACCCAGAAGCAGGTTACTGGGTACATTACTCTGCCCCCAAATGTACTGGATCCTAGCCCTGGAAATTACACCATCAACACTTTTTTCTGGTTCATCGAAGCAAGGCAGGTCCCAGAAGCAGCTCCATTGACTATCTATATCAATGGCGGCCCTGGTTCAAGCAGCATGGTTGGCCTTTTCCAGGAGGTTGGCCCTTGTCGAGTTGTTGAGATTGCAGAAGGACAACTAGGTACCGTAGCCCGGGATTGGGGTTGGGATCGAAGCAGCAATATTCTCTTCATCGATCAGCCTGTGCAGGTTGGCTTCTCTTTTGACACTCTGACAAACCTATCTCTAAATCTACTGGATGAGGTATTTGTCAATCCTCCTGCACCCGTACCCTTGACACAACCAGGATATACGTTTCTTAACGGCACCTTTGGCTCTGGAAGTCCGTCGTCCACAGCAAACACTTCACAAATTGCCGCTCAGTCTCTGTGGTATTTCCTTCAGACATTTTTGACCTCGTTCCCAGAGTATAATACAGGCGTCCGCTCGAAGAAGAATACATCCAGCGCAGAGATCCATTTGTTCACAGAGTCATTTGGTGGCAGGTATGGGCCTGCTTTTGGACACTTTATCCGGGCGCAGAATACTCGCAGATCGACGGATGCTGAATTTGCGAACAGCACAACCGATATCAACCTTGTTTCTCTGGGCATCATCAATGGTTGGATTGATTTGCTTGTTCAGACCCCGTTTCACCCCAAGTATGCTTACGAGAATACATACGGCATTGAGGCGATAAACCAACTAGAAGAACTTAACGCTTTGAGTGCCTACAACAGTGCAAATGGATGCCAGCAACGCACTTTAGCGTGCAGAGCTCAAGAAGCCGCGCTTGATCCTTCGAATCAAGGGAACGTTGTTTCGGTCAATCAGGCGTGTTCAGAGGCACAACTGTACTGTCAGACCTACGTCGTAGGCGCATATATCTCTTCAAACAGATCAGTCTACGATATCTCCCAAAATAGGCTGGACCCATTCCCGGACTCGTTCTACCTTGAGTATCTCAACCAACTGTCCTTCCAACAGGCTATCAATGTCCCGGTCAACTATACCCAGGACTCGCTCGCCGTATTCTCGGCATTCGCTTCTACAGGAGATTATGCGCGCGATGGCATCGTGCAGGATCTGGTCAGTCTGCTTGGATCTGGCGTCAGAGTTGCTTTGATGTACGGCGACAGAGACTACATTTGCAACTGGCTTGGTGGTGAGGCTGCCTCCTTTGCTATCGCCGGCGCTGCTGGATCATCTTACCTGCCCTGGTTCGCAGCTGGCTATGCCCCTATTGTCACGAACAGCTCTTATGTCGGCGGTGTAGTCCGACAGTATGGTAACCTGAGCTTCAGCCGAATTTACGACGCTGGACACTTGGTGCCAGCCTATCAACCCGAGACAGCCTTTACCGTCTTTTCAAGAATTATTAATGGCGATGATATCAGTACGGGCAACCCAGCTAATCTGTCAAAATATCGCTCGATGGGAGACCGCAACGCGACTTTTCAGAATTCACCACCACCTATGGCCGCTCCGACATGCTTCAGACGCGCCGTCAATGAAACATGTGATACTGATCAGAAAAATATGCTGGCCAACGGAGCAGGTGTGCTCATTAACGGCGTTCTCTATGACCAAAAATCAGATTGGCAATCACCAGCCCCTGATGTAGCCAGTATAGCTGGAGCCCCGGGAACCGCCCGAATCAGCATGGCCACGGGTGCGCCGTCTTCCAGTTCCTCCTCTAAGTCCACGTCGTCCAAAGCATCTGTGTCGACTTTTAGTGCTTCTCAGACGTCAAAAGGAAAAACAACTACTACTCTGCCGACAGGAGTGTACACTGCTACTGATATCCCACCAACGTCCAGCGCGGCAAAAAGCAGTGCCACCGCATCCAGCGCTGCATCGACGCGCATGCGGAGGGCTGCGGCTACCGGGTTCTCATTCCTGAGCACGCATCCATTAGGAACAGCTCTAGTTTATGTTTCAGTACTTTGTGTCTTCAGCGATGGGATTTTACATTGATTCTACTACGCGAAGCTTTATTGCAACTCGCTTTGGGAGTTTGAGTGTAATAAGACTTGGTCTCGGGCGTCAGCGTGTGAGGAGGGCATGCGACTATGAGGTCTGGATACAATCCAGCGACAGAAAAGTTTACAAAAAGTTTACAAAAAGTGAAACAATAAACTTCTCTCACTTGAGAATTCAAGTGCGTAGCTACATGAGTTTTGTGTGAGGGCTAGTAGGCCAAGTGATGCGTCTCAGTACTTACTCGTAGTTTGACAAGGCTTCGGTAGAAATGTTCACCATTGTACAAAGTTGAGGATTATCCGTACTTTCTCCGCAGTGAACGAAATAAATTAGCCTCGCGCATTTGACACGACTGCGACATCACCTCCCTTCAGTCAACTCCCTGAGCTACTCGTGTCGAATAACATTGTCGACTGAGACTTTGAGAGAGAAGCGCGCCGGCGCATCTCTAGAATGCAGTTGTCGTCATGACAATAACATCAATATCTCGCATCACGACTGAACGTCGCCTGCCTACACCTCCCGAGAACGGACAGTCAGATTCGCAACCAAGAATCTATCCTGCTCCCGACTTTCCCTTCAGAGGCTGGCAGCCTCCCCAGGCAGACGGCTATCGTCAGAGTGCAGCGAATCCATCCGAGAACGCCATAGTCATCGACAATGGTAAGTGCCTCACCCCTCTCTGAGGCCTAGCAGACACTAATCAGCTGTAGGCGCAAGCACCATCAAGGCTGGCTTCTCTTTTGACAAAAGCCCCCGGTTCCTCGTGCCACCTCTCGTTGCGAAGTACAAGGACAGGAAATATAACAAATATTGCATGTTCGTTGGCCATGATGCCTACGCCGACGCGACGACTAGGGGACAGATCAGAACCGCCTTCGAACAGAACACTAGTATCCCGACCAATTGGGACATAATGGAGAACATATATGACTACATCTTTCTGAAGTTGGGAGTCGATAACGAAGGAAGTGTGGGCAGGCCCCTTGTTGTGACAGAACCAGTCGGCAACCTGGGCCACAGCAGAAGGATGATGAATGAGATGCTGTTTGAATGCTATGGCGCTCCGAGCGTTACCTACGGTATTGATAGCCTGTTTTCATTCCGACAAAACAAAGGATCCTCGGGCCTGATCGTATCGTCGTCACACACGTCTACACACATCATTCCGGTCCTCGATCGCAAACCACAGATGCAGTCCTGCGCACGGTTGAACTGGGGAGGTTCACAGGCACAGGAGTTCCTTTTCAAGCTCATCCGTCTGAAATATCCCAATTTCACCGGGAAAATGACCACCGAGCAGATGGAGACGTACATCAAAGAATACTGCTACCTGTCCAATGACTACTCTTCCGAACTCTCTACATACCTCGACTGGAGCGGATTGGAAGAAGAGCGAGATATCATCATTCAATATCCTTTCACTGAGCAGGTTGTGGTTGAGAAATCGGCCGAAGAATTGGCGAGAATCGCAGAACGAAAGAAAGAATCTGGCCGACGACTACAGGAGCAGGCTGCGAAGATGCGGCTCGAAAAGCTCATTAGGAAGGAGCAACAATTGGAGTACTACCAGCAGTTACACGAGTCTTATGTCAATGCGCCTACCAAGAAGGAACAAAGAAGAATCCTGGATGACGAGGAGCTCAAGGACGAAGCAGCCTTGGAGAGGGTCATCAGAGATCTTGATAAATCCATCAAAAAATCGAGGAATAAAGACTTGGGCGGAGCGGAAGAAGAAGAAACACTCGAAGAACAACTGAATAAGTTTCCTCTTCTAGATGTGCCAGATGACCAACTGGATGAAGATGGTATCAAGGAAAAGAGACATCAGAGACTAATGAAGTCCGGAGTCGAGGCAAGGATCAGAGCCAAAGCGGAGAAGGAACGGGAACGGGCGAGAATCGCGGAAGAGGAGAGGCTCGACGTTGAGATGCGTGAGAACAAATTCGATCAATGGCTCGCAGGCCGTCGCGAGCAGCGCGAGTCGCTCTTGGCTAAGATCAAAGAGCAGGCACGACTCAAAGCAGATTCGGGAAATCGAAAGGGCATTGCTTCCCAGATGCGCATGAAAACTCTGGCGAATCTCGCTGCGGATGGGCCCAAGCGGAAACGTCGAGGCGGTGGCGAATACGATGACGATTTTGGAGCCAACGACGAGGACTGGGGCGTCTACCGCACAGTGGCTACTGAGCCTGCCAGTGACGACGATGAGCCTGAGGAAGACCCTGTGGCAGCATTGAAAGCGATCGAAAGTGAACTTCTGCAGTTCGACCCCGACTTTCAAGAGAAAGATACTCTGGAGGCCCAAAATGACTGGACCAAAAGCATCATGCATGCTTTTCTTCGAGGAGCGAGACCAGCAGACCCCGAGAGTCAGCGCGAGGCCAACCAGATCCATCTCAATGTCGAAAGAATTCGCGTCCCTGAAGTTGTCTTTCAGCCAGGCATTGCCGGAGTTGATCAAGCAGGTCTAGTAGAGATCATTGAGGGCATTGTAACGGGTCGCTTTTCCGATCCCACACAGCAACAGGCGCTCCTGAGAGACGTTTTCCTAACGGGCGGAAATACCATGTTCGCCTCGTTCGAGGATCGACTTAAGCGCGAGCTCGTTGCCAGCTTGCCAGACACCCTGACAATCGGTGTACGTAAGGCCAAAGACCCTATTCTTGATGCCTGGAAAGGGGCAGCGGGTTGGTGGAGTACTGGGGCAAGAGCTGAGAGGGAAGCGGCCACTATCACACGCGCAGAGTACTTAGAAAAGGGAAGCGAGTACATCAAGGTAATCCCAGCCTCCAGCTAATGTTTTCCAAGCATTAACTGACCATTTTTAGGAGCATGATTTGGGGAATTTTGTGTCGCCAGCTTACACTACCTTTGGTTGATCTCTCCGGCAGATTGGAAATTGGGATAAATCAGCAAGACTGCACCTACTGAGACTTCCAGGGCTCAAGGGCTCTTTGAGGAAATATCCCGCCAAATGCTGCGGGCACGATTGCTTGAATCTGCGTGGATCCCACCCAATTACTCTGCTATGTCAGCTAAACAAGGTCGGGCAAGTCGAAAAATGGCCGTGCCATTTGTTGAGGACACAGGCCTACCACCAGCATGTTGGTAGGGGTGGACTGTTTGATATTGGCTCTCTCTGGCCCAGGTCAAGAGCTGCTCTTGACTGCTGATGCGAAGGTACCATCTCGGCAGATGCTGGCTGTCGTATTCGAATGCCCGCAACTAGCATTAGCTACTGCCGCCATCTCAATCAGATGACGCTCGTTGGCTTCACACGCCGCGTCAGTCTGTCCTGATCTAGACGCTCCCGCGGCGGGTGATCAGATCCTCAAGCACATCTCACCAATTAATTAACTCACGGTCCAGGCCAAGACATTTTCACACAAGATAGCGCGAGGGACAGGACGAAGGATGAAGGAGGTGAAAAGTTTTGTACACATACAGTAGAACGAGTTATGCAGTTTTGGGGTACCCAACCTGGGACTGACTAAGATTTTAGTCCATGGTGGTCTCGACCGTGTGGTCTCTCTGTACTTCTCTGCATGTGGAAAAGCCTAGCATCTGCCATACATACGTAGGTCATATCTCAACACGCGTTACGGGCGAGAAGATGCTTCTGTGGCGCGGTATGTGTCAGCATCCGGAGACATTGCGCGACGCCGCTCCGACCAAAGGATGGAGCGTCGCTTTAGAGTGTGAAGGCTTGTTTGTAATCAAGACCCCAGTCGGCAACGGAACATTGTTGTTGTCGGTCTAGTGGACTCCGTTTCCTCGCCGTCAGCAGATCCGTGGACATTCGCCAAATGTTCTCGCCGAAGTACAGTACATACAATACGGTACAAGAAGCTACAACAGTCGAACCCGGCAGGGATTGCGATGACTCAGTCCTTGGGTAAGCGAGCAGGTTTCACGCCATCGACTCCGACTGAAACGAGCCCCAAAGCTTCGGCAACTCTTCCACATTATTCACTCGTCCGGGGCGCAATTTCATGAAGAGATAGCCAGATGACCGATATGCCAGAAGGGGGAAAGCCTCCATGGCGTATCCTTGAGGTTTCGCTCATCTCGCCGTCGCCACCGCTCACAGGCTCACTAGGCTCGCCTCTTACACCTCTCCGAGTGGCAATTCGGCAGGCCCAACTCACAACAAGGCTCCGCGAAAAGACCGAAGCGTACGGATCCAAGGGACTCGTACTGTCGTCTACATGGCATTCGCGGTAATACAAGTCAGACCGTCGAAAGTCGCTTACCACTGTGTGTACTCTTTAGGCCATCGTTTGTTACATCCGCTTTCGGTTTGCTGCTGTTTCCTACACCATTAGCCGGAACATAGGGGTCCCATGAGCGATCGATATTACGACAACACGAGACATTTGTCCTCATTTTCCCTTTTCGGTTCGGCTCAACCAGACGAGCTCCAGGCGCTACCTGTTATAGTAGCCGTAGAGATACGATTCGAATCGATACACTACTGCACCAGGATGGATCGCGTCAGAGGCACAGCTTTCTAGACACATTCAGACTCTGACACTCGAATGAATTGCAAAGATCCGCTCGAATGCAAGAATGCAATCGTTCCTGGCGGACAGATGGGCGGGCACCAAGTCGTACTGTCCCGTACTATGAAGATGGCATTGAATCCATCGACTAGCTCCCCGACGGCTGGCCGTCCCTAGCCCCTGGCGAAGTAGGGGAATCATGGGGGCTACTCATGGTGTCCAGGAGTATCAACGTAACTGCGGCGGCCGTGGTTCTAGAACGTCTTGGACGGCTAGTCCGGTATCCCATGTGTCATCGTTGACGATAGAGCCACATGGCAACAAGGTCAGACGCAACATCATTATTGTTGGACTTTGGTCCTGACTTGATCAACTTGGTGGCATACCTCTGTACCTGCGCGAACCCAAACCGTTGGACAATGCAGCGCATGCACGCCGACTAATTTCACCGATGCAAACCCCGTGTGGCTAGAGAAATTTCTGGTTTGAGTATGGGTCATGCATCAGTGCCCTCGTTCGGCTGCAACGACGATGGCCACAATCAGTAATCAGTGAATCAGGTCTTGTGCTCCATTAACCACTATTGGCCTCTCGAGACTTCCCTAACCGGATTGTGGACCAGCTGATAAGTGGAAGATTTCTCTCTGTGGCCAACCAAGACGAGTCTTTTACTCGGACTTCAGTACAAGGTACAAGTGCTGCCTCTGCTCTGTCTCGTCCAAGTACAGATAGATGATCCTGGTCAGCAGGCTCCTTTGAATGACGACGGGGCCCTGTCTCCAAGTCTTGGATAATCCTGTTCCAAACATGTTTACCGCCGTCGCCTCGGTCGCAAACCTCAATTGCCAATTCTACCTTTTCTAGCAAATGGTCCGCTTGGGGTTGCTCTTGTCTGCTGACACTATGTTTCGGGTCCCGTAACGCACTCCACATCATCGAGCCTGATACGGGGGTGTGTGATCGGGGTCGCCGGAGTGTTGTCGGCGGGGGGAGATTACTCATTACTCACCTTCAGCCCAATTCTGATAAAAAGAAAATCGAAGCACGGATACAGAGTATGAAATTCATGATTGGAAATCAGTCTAGGACAGTCAGAGCCCGACCCATGTTCTCAGTCTCTACCTAGTGGTGGACGAGGATTGGGGACCGCATTGGGATCATCCCACGGTCCAATGATGAGGAGGAAGTCAACTTCGTCGAATGCAGCCCAGGCCGGTCTCTGACCCTCTAGCCCTTCTTATGAAAGCATGGACCATTAAAAGGCTCTGCTTACGCAAAGAAAACGAGACAAAGAAGCCATACAGTGGGGAGTCTTTGGACAGGGACTCACTACTTGTTACTACTGCTGCTGCTATTGACTCGGGCAGGAAGGCTGGGCTTAGGTACGCAGGGAATGGGCAACTTTGCGTCCGGCGGAACTGAACCGACAACGTCTTTGGTCCTATGTACAGCTGCCATCAACAAGTCTTCCAGGGCCGAGACCTTCTGAATACCCTATCATCTACAATAAGCTATTGTACGTAAACGGTGAGATACTGACGTGATTGATTACATGCATACCTAGCCCAACCACTGATTCCCCGGATCAGCCTCGATGGCCCCCCTAGTCTTGATCAAAATGCGGCTACTGTACAGTATCAGCTTCGGCAAAAAGATTGACCAAGGGGGTTCGCAAATTGCCCTTCCTTTCTTGGAAGTCAGCAGCCCAATCACAACCAGGACAAGGCCGATGAGGAGGAGGCCTCGACCTTATAAGTTATAGTCACAAGTTCGACGCCCGTCTCTCAGGGTATCGCAGAACGATAGGGGACCCCTCACGCCACCAAAAGTCAACAAAGTCCCTGCATTTGCCCGCGTGTCCCTGCATGTCCCTCGATCTACAGTAAGGACCGTGCCATCGGTGGTGGAAGTCAGGTTGGTGGACACTCCGTTAGGAATTGCCGGAGAGCTGTTTTGTTTTTATCTGTACGGCTTCCTGATGGGGCAGACGTGGCAACGAGAGGGAGAGAAGCTTGACGAGTCTGCTCGTACCGCAGCTTTTGAAAACGCCGTCTGGCCACGGGTGGCATGATCGAAAGGAAGGAGCCAAAGGGGAAAACACAAGCTTAGATCATCTCCTCCTTCCTGCAGAGAACTGCAGGACAGGTAACCGAGCACGGTTTTCGAGAATGCCTGGTCTAGGGTCAGGGACGAGGTACCTAGGTATGTAGTATTGTCGTATGTATACTGTGTGACTTTGTTGTCCGTACAGGTGCACCGTACCCCGTCCTCGACTTTTCAAGCTCGTCCACAAGGTACTCGGGGGGCTTGAGACGTCGAATACTCAGATCTGCATGCGCCAAGTCGGGTATGTAGGTAAATAGGTGCATGTTGTAGATTACTTTGGTTAGTTACTCAATTACTTGCAACCTATTGGTGGATTCCATCAGAGTAGTATAAATCATGAACGTGTCTGTGTCTACCTTACCTAGGTACCCGGGCGTAACGGGGTCAGTCACGGGGGGGTGAGTTCTCTTTGGCGCGTGTGAGATATTTTTTCTCATCTCTATAACTGGTCTGTATGTACCCGTTAAACATCGCCCGGGGGAGAGGGGGGGGGGGGGGGTGTACAGTAGTCTTATGCTGTAATCGGATACTATTCCGTTGGTCGCGATTGGTTCGACTTGATCGTCGCCTACTACTGTATCAATGAAAGTTTAACTAAACCAACCTAACCTCCCTTATCCCCCCCGAATTCCCGTAGAGGAAGCCGTCCGTCTACTCTGGACCAGACAGATGCCACACAGATACCGACAGACGTAGCTAAGGATTGCAGCTACAGGCCACAGATACGGTATACACTCACTTCACCTCGCCTCGCTTTTTTCCCGGAGAGGGAGATGCGACTCGTGACTGGTTTGGTTGGTTGGTTGGTTGGTTGATGGACGGATGAATGAATGAACCATCGGCGGTCGAATCGAGGTGGTCGTCTCCAAGTGGTGGTGGGTTACCTACGGCGCATACCCACCTTACATACCTACACACCAACGTACCTACACACCAACGTACCTACACACCTACGATACACACCTACGATACACACCTAATGATATTAATGATACTTAGGATCAAGGCATGTCCTAACTGTAGGAATTGTACTAGTACTGGTCCACCGCGGCGGTAGGTGACAGGTACAGTCTCATCGTACGAGTACCTACCTTGGTTAGCCAGCAACCCCCCCCCGGTACGCCGTAGCACCCGATGGAGACCCGACCATTGTGTTAAAGGGTAGGTCGTTAACTAGGGCGCGCGATGGCTAAACTTTTTGTCGAGGCATACATGAAGTACCCAAGGTAAGTACATACTACTGGTTTAGGTAGTAACTTGTAAGGTAGGTAGGTAGGTCGGTAGGTCGGTAGGTAGGTATTGTACGATACTGGGCTGGTATTTTTTTTTTGTCCCCAAATTCTCGCTGACTGCCCTCGTCACAGATTACTAATACGGAGTATCCACGGGATTACCGCACATTACATACTCCGTACTGTAAATACAGTCGACGTGCGCCGAAAGAGAAACGACTACTTACTAACTTTAGGTAATTCCCTAGGTACTCACGTAACGTTACGTTGTATTCCCGTCTGACAGCGCCACCACCACCACCGCCACCCACCTCCAGACCAAATGCGGGATTCGCGGGCCCTAGTTACTGTACATATTGCACCTAAACACAAAATATATGCATGTTTGTACCTAACAATCGGCGCCAGTTCAAAAAAAGACAAAGGATTAAGTAACCCCCCCTTTCGCCACGTGAATTAGACCGGACATTCTCACTCATGTACTCCGTACATTTTGCTAGATACGGTCATGTAACTAAGTGGTACCTCTAGACTTCTCGAACGCCAGCTGTAAGCCGAGAAAAGACATTCTTCTGGGCTGATGGTCTAAGAATGCCATAGCTACTACACACCCTCTCACTCAACTCACACAGCGACCTGAACCTGAGGTCGTCCGGCTCGTCCCGGGTCGCCCTGCCCTCCCAGAAAACCACAACCGCCCCTGCTCATTGACTTGAGCAACGCTCCAGACGCCATGAAAACATTGCTTAGGTATTCAATCCTACAACACCCAAACTCGAAAAACAAAGCCCGAAAAGAGGTGCTCCCATGACACCGTCATCATAATGCCGAACCAACGCCACAGTTGTCGTAGATTTTGAACAGCAGCACGTGGAAAGTGCAAAAACGAAACATAACCCAGTGTTTGTATTAACATTACCGAGCGCCTGTTGACGACTGCGCCAGAATTGACGGGCCTTGCAAAGCAGCCTGAGACGAAGTCATTTCAGCTGAATTTGTCCGAGCACGCTTGATGTCCTGAGATTCTGAGTACGTTGGGTCTGGGTAGCGATGAGCCTCGTGATGAAGCTGAGCGATGCCATCTTGTGGTTGACCGACAACGGCATTCAATTCAGAAAGTCGCGGCAACGTGCCTGGCTGTTGGGGAGGGCCAGCCTTGCCAGGCTGAAGTCCATCGACATTACTTGGTGGAGGCGGCACTTCACCTTGAGACTCCAGGAGACGTGACTGGAGATTGATGATGTAGTCTCGAAGTTGGTAGTTCTCTGCCTGGACGGCTTTGAAGTTTTCGCTGAGAGCCTGGTAGTCTCGAACCTGCTCCTCGAGCTTCTTGATGTATCCTTCTTTGCGCTGGCGGAATGCTCTCTGCCGAAAGAACGTTAACGAGATCCTTGCAAAGGCGGGGAGCCAAAACGTTACGTACCTGGGCAGCCCGGTTCTGAGCAGCTCTCTTGCTGGTGCTCAACTCTCGCTTTCCATAGCCCTTTCGGCCGTCGCCAGTATTTTCGCCCTGGTCGCTCTCCGCACTTCCGGTCACGTTGTCGTTATGGGCCAGATCCATCGGCGGTGAGGGCTGATGTTGCTGCATGACATCGAGCGACTCTGGCAGCATCGACGGTGGTGGAGGGTAGTGTGGTTGATCACGAAGAACTATTGAATGCTTAGACACAGGCCAGGGAGAAAGCAGTTGAGTGATCGAAGTCATGATGATGGCGATGGTGGTAGGGCAAGGTGTGAGCGACAGCAGGGCCGACTAAAAAGTAAAGTCTTGCTCCAGTGACACCGAGTCACTTGAGGGGGAACAGGTACGGAGTAAACGACAGAAAGTAGACGAGAGAAGACAAGACAAGCTTCGAAGGAGACGAGGCTGGGGGGGCGGGAAGAAGATGACGGGGAGGTATATGTATGCCACGAGAGACAAATGGACCCTGGGGGATGGAAATGCAGTGTCCTCGTACAGAGGTACAAGGTGTTTGCAGGTGGTGGAAATAGAAGAAACCAGGCCCGAGTAATGCAAGCCGCATTACAGCAAGTGTGCCGCCGTCCACCGATCGGCGATAGCGTAATGCAGGCCCACAAGGAGCACAGGTGAAATGACAAAAGAGCAGAAAAGAGACAAGAGGGAGGGTCGGAGAGAGAGCAGGGCCAGGGTATCGATCAGGCCCGGGGGGATGAGTAGGAGAGAGTGGGGCGGGGATTACTATACTGTAATGTACGTACGTGGATCGGCTTTCACTTGGTCCTGCAGCTTGATCGGGTCAGAAAGGCATTCGGGAGCAGTGCTCGTGAGAAGGAGAAGGAGATGCGACCGGCGGATGATTGGTGAAGGGAAAAGCAAGATGGTGAAGTCAGTCATGCGAAGGGATGAGGTGTGGATGTGAAGGGCATTTGTGGGCGAAGGGCCTGACTCCCGGGCACGAGATGCGCCGTACAGAGGAAACGCTGGCTAAGGTCGTGTCAGGCCAGTGTGGAATAGACTTGCTTACCTGAGGCATGGCTGAAGGAGAACTAGCCGTGCGAGGCGCGAGGGCCGGCTGCATAATGGGCGAGACTCCGAGCTGCGCTTCGAAAGAGGTTAAAGGTGGGAGAGCAGGGCACAGGAGTGAATGAGCTCAGCAGAAAAGAGAGAGAGAGAAGATAAGGCGATGCGCAACGAAGAAACGCGAGCGTCGGGGGGGCAGAGCAAAGAGCGACGACGACGACGACGACGCTGAGTAATAACAACAACGGCGGCGGACGAGATGGAAGGGAGAAAAGGGAAGGAAGAAGGCAGGAAGAGATTAGCAATTCCTTACCTAATTAACCTGCGGCCGCGGTGAAGCGTCAAATTTACACGCCCTGAACGGACCAACAGCGCGGAGCCGCCATTCGCTGGCTCTGCCCCACTCCCCGCGTCACTCGCTTTCTTGGCAGCCATTCCCGATCCAGACGTCACGGCCACCCAGTTTCGGAGCATCTGGCCACTAGAGGCTGGCCGAGGTGCATATCCGAAACCAGCTACGTAGTACGGCGTATCATGAAGGGGGGAAAGCGTACGCAGCGACAACCCAACACAGGCAGTGAGACAGAAAGATCGTCGCATCGCATCCATCGTGAGGCAAAAAAGACTGTGTGGCGGTCCTGCTCGTACGCGTACGGTACGGTCTGTGGGCGAAAAATACGTCAGGCGTCTGCGGCGGCCAATGACGCTTCCACCGAGTTTAGTGCTGGCTGCTTACCACATATTCCCCTTTGAGCATTTTCGTCTCCAATCCAATCCCACGCGCTGCCGACCATTCCGCCCTGGCTGCGTCTTTGCCGGTTTTAGAAGCTTGTGCAAGGATACTTGCTGACTGTTCTCTGACTGTTCCGAGCTTCTGGTTTGAAGCCTTCGATATCCGTGGACAGTGTCCGTTTTGCTGTCCTTTTTCTGCAAAACCTCGATTCGGACACAAATACAAAGACAAGATCACTTTCTCGGCGACCACGACCACTGCCGCCACCGCCACCGGCGACCATCCCTTTATCGTGCAGCTGCGGATATTGTACAGGACTTGTCCATGGCTTTACAGGCCTTTTTCGCCCACGGAACGAGCAAGACCTGGGTACGCTACTTCAGCAACGGATACAATAGTCTGTCTCTGTAGACTTGGACTGTTTCCGTCTGGTTCCGCGCGCTGACCGGCGCCATGGTTCCTCCGTTCGTATGGGATGAATCTAAATCACCTGCTTCCTCGGACCCAGTTGGACGTGCTACGCGAGCAGACTATGGATAAATGAGCCTTCAGGCGCCCTTCGCTCTCCGAACAATCCCCATTCCGTAGGCCATGTAAAGTGTCGCGAGCAAAAGGCAAAGCTTGGGCGCTGAGACGGATTATGGCATCCTCCCCTCTGAATTTCGGCAGGCGACACAGTTGCACGCGACTTGATTAAAAAACCTGTGAGATCTCAGCCCCCCATCTACTCGTACAAGCTCTCGATTCAATCCATGACACAAGCGAGAATGCACGTGCGGATGCTGCCCGTGCAATGCGTCGCGGCGAATCGCCGTGCTTTTCTTGAGAAAGAAAGGTCGGGCTCTTCCGACGGATCATCCTGGTCAATCTACCTGGGATGGATCGCAGCCGTTCCACCTCCCACAGAACCGCTATCCGGCAGCCTCACAGCCCAGACATGTTTGATATCGATTCGATGCGGAGCCCCGCTCGTGTTCACTTGATCTTCTCAAGGATCAGTCTTGAATTGTAATCCATCTGCCCGGACCCCAAGTCTACTCGACAGCGCCAAGAAGGCTGGAAGAGGCATGATACGAATGCATTGTCACGGTAGTAAGCTTCCGGTACCGCACGGATGAGATGACCAATTCGTGTGGACAATACTTGAGTATTGACGCCGGCGTCGTTGAGGGAGAGTCTTGATCCTCCCAACAGTGCTCCGTCAAAACCCAATTCGTCGTCTGGACGAAGGCGCGAGGAGGCCAAAGAAGCAGAGACCCTGATGAGTATCGCTGACATAGACATAGATAGACAATTGACACCAGTGACTCTCAGGCTGGCCAAAGTCGGACATGGCGACCTTCGGTACTTGTTGCCATGTAAGAAAATAGGTCCGCGTCGAACGTCGAACCAAGAGGGCAGTGGCACTACCAATGGTGCCGGAGATGATTGTGCACTAGGTACGGATACCTACATCTTCATTCTTATCGAGCATCGGCCTCTGCTTAATAAACACCCCTGGCTTTCGGCAGAATGGGCAGTCGCACCAAGAATCCGACACTCTGCTGAAGGCGCCAGCAGAATTCTACAGATCCGCATGACCCTTGCCCAACGTCTCTCGAGTCGCCAGTCAAGTGTGATGGACAGCCGGGCCGGCCTACCCAGGTATGCAGCCATCCTGGGAGGGATTTGCAGTGGTCGCTGAATGGTCCTTTTGCGCAAGCCACGCAGTCAGACACCCATACATCGCATGGCTCGGGACAGTCCCCGCGTCAGGAGCAAACATCGGTAGACCCCTTGATTCCAGCCGACTGATTACTCCTTTCCTCGTTAATGGCCCAATCCAAAACCTCCCAATCTCTGTGCGGTGTTCGACCGGCTAACGGAGACGCTTGTGCTGGGATACCAAAACACCTCGTGCAGCCCTACACAAGCACGTCCTCGTGAGTCAGGCGCGTCTAATCGGTGTACACTGCAAGCGAGTTATACACCTGCTTGCTTGAGACCAGGAATTCGCTACCTGGCCGTTCCCGGTAGCTAGATGTACCATGCCGTATGCCGTCCGGTGGTCATGACATCCTCATCAACACCTTATTTGCCGCCCGATAGACTTGTTGAGCCTTTTCAACTTATTGGGTGTGCAGCAGCAGACTGGCCACACCCCGCCTGTGCAGGCCTTTCCTCCGAGTGTCATTGACCACCGCTACTAAACGTCGCGTTGATCATCCGACAATGCAACTAGGCAAAGTAAACGGGCGGTGGGACCACGAATCGCGACAAGCCAACGTCTGCCCAGGATGGTCGCCAGCTAAAGATAACCACAATACACCGTCTCTGTATCATCGGTGCATCTGTATTCCTCCTAGCATCATACGACTTTATCTTTTGCCCCGCCGCCTCTGCTGCCTGGTATGATATTCTGCTGTCGTATAGTACAAGTCGGCCGCGGATTCCGGTTGTGAGGTGTTGCTGCGGATGTGTTCGGCGTGTCTGCGGATTCCGGCTCAGATAGGGTGCATCAATACAACAAGACCAAAAAATGCTCTCAATGATACATTTTCGTGAAGCGGGTCTGCAAAGTCACAACAGAGCATAGGACAAAAAGTATCGAGTATTGAGGGACGTATGTGCTGGTTCTTCTGATGGAGCAATCCATGGTCCGTGAGGTTGAAATCAATCGCACAGTCAAATGGGATCCTTTAGGTTCTCCGTTGCTGATGCACGGTGTTAGCGGTGGCTGCACGATACACACCATCGGAGAAACATTCACTTACCCTCCAGATGAAACAGCACATTAGATTGGTAGTTTTTGAACATCTGCGCAACGAGCTCAATGTTCATGTTCTGCACATTGACTTCCTGACGAAATACTCAGCATGCGCCTCCAATGTCCAGCCTTTCCGAAGATATTCATACCTGCAAGTTCCGATTCATCATTGCAATAGCCTCATTCAATTTCTCCTGGAGTTTCGTTAGCCTCTAATGACCTTTCCGCAGGGCATGAGGACAAACAATATTCGTGATGATTCGCGAAAGAAGGAGGCTTTGCTGTTGCTCGTGAGGACTCTCCTGTGGCGACATGTTAGCAAGCGTGCCTTCACAAGATACACACGGACTCACCATAGCGGCAAAGCTTTCTGTGGTAGGTGATATGTACGCGGGAACCTTCGAGGTGAGTTGTTGCTGAGTTCGGTGACTGTCAGATATGACCGCGCGTGCTGCTGCTTTGACAAACGAAGCCACATATTTACAAACCAACAATTTAGGTTAGTGCCCGGCAGAAACGAGCTCCCACTATACTATTTTGAGGATGAGATTGACGCCGCCCTGAATGCCCCGTTCGACCTGGGATTCATCAAGCGACCACACTTTCAGCGTCTTGCTTCATCCTTACAAACTCAACATATCCATGCTGCCTTCTCCGGACCTGCATGACACTTTCCTCTCAAGACATCTTTACATGCTATGCAGGGAGCTCCTCGTCTAGATCCTCGTATTCAGGTCTCAGCTGCCTTGGCGGACCCCGTATTTCCAACAAATACCTCGAATGAGAATCCAGGACTGTTCAAACACGGGAAACTGATCTCATAGAGTCAATCTGGCGATATTAAGCGATCCCCTCCTGTGCACTTGTGGGATGACTGGTGCTTGATGTTACCGGCTCTTCAGAGCGTGTACCGTTCTGCGGGAAGGCATCTCCCCCAGAAACACCAAACCCGGTCAAGTAACACGAGGTTCTCGGTTCTTAATTTGAGGCTGAGGCCGTGTTCAGATTCTGCCCTGTCACAAGACGTACCCCAGAACCAAAAATCATAAATACCAATCGAATGAAACTGTTGCGAGAGGTCCAGGGCTCCTTGAGGAGCTGTGGTAGGTGTGGTAGTTCCGGGCGATGCATTCACCTCTACAAAAGGTAGGTTGTCCCCCTTTGGATTTTTGGCCCTTTGCCGATGTCAGTGAGAGTCTTTCCATTCCTCAATCACGTCGTCAGTCATCGAGATTTCCTCAAGGACAGCTCCAAGCAACTGTGCTGTACACAACCACTGCTCAAAATGCCAGGAGTCAACCGACGATGGGTCGAGCTTCTGTGCCTTCCACTCCTCCTCATCACCTTGATTCTGCCCGTAGAAGCAAGGTACGCAGCACGAGGCTGGAATGACTGGCACTTTGGCCCTGTGCATGTAACCTCCGGGCAGTCCATACAAGCTGCCATTGACTCCGCACAGCCCGGACAAGCAGTTATCGTGGAAGCTGGCACGTACGCAGAGCAGGTTACCATCACAACGAGCGGACTCAAGCTCATTGGCAAGGGCGCTAGCATTGTGCCACCAGAGTCGCCCGTCGAGAACACATGCTCTGGCCTAGCAGGCCCAGGCACCGAAGCTGGCATCTGCATCCAAGGACAAGATGTTGTTCTGGCAGACTATGTGCAGGAACACAGAAAAGTGCTCTCAGTGGGCCAAGCTGTGCGCGGAGTCCTGGTCTCCGGCTTCGAGATCAGTGGCTTCTCCGGCTTGGACGTAGCCGTGGTCGGAGGACAAGACTGCAAGGTTGCAAACAACATCCTCTACGATGGTGCTCAATACGGCTGTCTTACCGTCGGCTCAGAGAACACTGTGGTGGATACCAACACTGTCGCCGCAACAGCCGATATGCTCTTCATTGGTATCTGCATGGATGACCTGTCCAACGTACAAGTGACAAACAACGACATCAGTAACTACGCCATCGGTTTCTGTGTCCAGACTAATGGTGCTCTCATCCAGGGCAATACTGTCACCAACAGCTGCATCGGAGCCTATGTCGACCCCGGCGTGAGCGGCGTCCACATCATCGAGAATCATATCAGTGATGCAAATCCCATCTGTCCCTCGATTCCTGATCTAGGTAGTCTCGGAGTAGCCATGATCGGGGCGTCGGACACAGTCGTCAAGCAGAACACAATCGAAGGATTGACTGCTAACGGTGTCAATGGCGCAATCGCAGTGGGGGTGATTATCATCGATGACCCAGCCACGGGAACCCCAGCGTCCGGGAACCTGGTCGTTGGGAACGTTTTACAGAACAACGATTTCGACATCTTTGTCAATACGACTGGTACAGGCAACGTGGTCGAGGGTAATCAGTGCTCGACACCGGCCGAATTGTGCAGCAGCTGAGCAACATTCGAAATCTGACAAGTAGTCGGGTCACGGTTCGAAAGCCGATGCTTATGATTTTTTCTTTTTTGCCAGACCATACTTCTCCCGACGTTTTTGTGCACGCTGAGCTGAATTAAGAACGCAATTATTAATTGACAATTTAGAAATCTATCCTCAGACTTCGTCCGAGCGGTGTATGAATTTCCCACTGCCATTGTGTGTCTTGCCGTGAATAAGCGCATCGAAATAAGGGTCGATGGCCACTCTCGATAGTATCTCCAAGAAAATGTTTCGAAAAGCTCACCAAGCAGCTAATACGCCATTTATGGAGGAGATCTATCTGCCATCCCGTTTCTGCGCGTTTCAAGCCGGTCCCAGCCTCGGCTACGCATGCGGACGTAGGATATAAGTTTAACCTTTGCCCAGAGCCCGTTGGAGTTGCTTACAAACTCGTCCCTACCGGTAGGAAGGGTGCATCAACTCACCAGCGACCGGATCGACTTTTTTATCTTCGCATCCTTGTCGACGTCAGGGAGAATACTTTAGGATAGGTAGCTGTGAATCGTCATAAGTAGAGTGTCTTGCGAGGTACATGAGGTAAACATATAAATTCCCTCGAGCCCCCGAATTGGAGAAGAGGGGCCCGTCTGTGGTCGTCACGTAATATCTGACTACCTGTACGACATCGAGTTGCTTGACCGGCACTTCTACGTACAATTTGACATACCGGGCAAGAAGCAAGAGAACGTCCAGCAACATGACTTCGGAAAGTCCAGCTGCTCCCAAAAGGCTGTTGATTTTTGGAGCAACGGGTTTGATAGGGACGTATATCGTGAATGCGATCGTCCAGAACAAAGCCCACTTCGATCGCATCGCCATCTTCACCTCCCCATCGACCGTGGAGTCCAAGGCAGATCAGATTGAGTCTCTGAAGAAAGAGGGAGTCGAGGTCGTCGTCGGTGATATTACCAACGCAGACGATGTAGTCAAGGCGTATCAAGGTACGTCTTCACATGTAATGCTTGTCACGCGTATATTCTGACGTGGGGACAGGCATCGACACTGTCATTTCAGCTGTCGGTAGAAATGTGATTGGGAATCAGGTCGAACTTGTCAAGCTCGCAGACCAGAGTCCATCGGTTCGAAGGTTCTTCCCGTCCGAATATGGGACAGACATCGAGTATGGACCACAATCGGCCACCGAGAAGCCACATCAGCTCAAGTTGAAGGTCCGAGCTGCATTACGAGAATGCAAGAACCTCGACCATACCTACGTCGTGACAGGGCCGTACGCGGAGTTCTTCCTTTCTCATAACCCCAGCTTCACGGAGGCGGGAACATTCGACGTCAAGAACAGGACGGCCAAACTGATTGGGGATGAAAACGTCAAGATCAGCTTCACGACCATGCGCGAGTAAGTAGATACCTTGAGACCGACCTCCACTGGCGTTTATTGACGATCGTAGTGTTGGTAAGCTGGTGGTACATGCTCTGCTGAAACCAGAAGCCAGCCGCAACAAGGCACTGAGGGTGAATTCGTTCACCGCGACGAATTCACAGATACTGCACGAGTTTGAGAAGCAGACAGGTGGTGAACCTTGGAAGGTTTCGTACATTAGCTTGGACGACTTGAAGAAAAAGGAACAGGAAGCATGGGAAGCGGGAGCCCCGTTTGCGACAGCCTTTACGCTGAAGAGGATTTGGGGTGAGGGAGGCACCTTGTATGAGAAGCGTGATAACCATCTCATTGATGCCGAGGACGATATGGACTCGCTGGAGACAGCCGTAGCCAACGCTATCAAGGCGCAGACGGGCCAAAGTAAGGCGTAGAAAATCCGGTGTCTGGTCATTGAGAAGAAGGACGCACGTTGCGCCAAAAAGAAGGTTTTTAGTTTACTGGACTTGAGCGATACATGAGTATCAAGATGTGTCTGCAAGCGTGTTTTATGTCAATGTTGTCACGAAGACGAATATCAGAAGTCGTTCGTTGCTGAGGTTCCCTCAAGTCGTAACCTTCGTGGCCACGGCTTCAACCGTGCGGAGGCGCGCCTTTGATTTCGCGGTCGCTTCCCATGTTCATTCGACCCTTTGATCTCCCTACAAATTTGCTCGAGATTTGTACAATTGGCGACCTCATTCAGCGTAACCGAACCCTCCGTCCGTGACCTTCAGATTGTGCTCCCTCTTCGCCGTCACAATGGCTCCCTCCACACCGCAACCAGCAGACGACTCTCACCAACAACTCCTCGATCAGATGGACATATACTACGCTGCGAAGCCATTTCGGAATCACGACTGGAAGCCTAGTGGCCGCAGAAACAAGAACACAAAACAGATGATTTCTGAGTCACAACGAAGAGAGGCTTCTGTCCTCGCAACCCAGAACAACTCCGGCGCATCGACGCCTGCTCTCGCCACGGGTGCAATCTCGGATGGTGCGGCTACACCTTCATATTCTGGTGCTCCCTCCCGGCCGGTCAACATGGCACAAGCAGCACAAAGTCTAAGCACGTTGGTATTGGAGAGGAATCTACAACAGGCTACGAATGGGTTCGGCGGAGGAATGGGACCGCCGGCCGTGACATACACCAATATTGAAAGCGCACCCAGTTTACATCCCGCGAACCACAAGCACTACTGCGATATCACAGGCCTCCCTGCGAAGTACGTCGACCCTAAAACGAAGCTGAGATACTACGATCAAGAGATATTTGCTGTGGTGAGGAGTCTGCCACAGGGTGCACCAGACCAGTATCTAGCTGCAAGAGGTGCCAATGTGGTCTTGAAGTGAAGCAAAAGATTACGAGAAAGACCAGAAAACAAGAGCTACACTGTCATCTATGAAATGCAGAAGAAGATGTCAGACCAGCTAAGTCAAGCCCATTCCACCCGCTGGTGTCTTTCAACGACCAGTTCAAGGAAGCGCTCCGGCTTAATTGTGGACTTCGAGATGTTGTTCTTCGCCAAGTTGACGACATTACCGAATCTTCATGAGCAAGGAGAATCAGTTACAGCTAAATGAAAGAGCTGTGGTCAAGGCGGGTGCTGGTTGAGGACTATTTTTTCTAATGAAAAGAGTCGTTGCGAAAAGAAGTTTTGACAAAGACAGAGTTTAGCATCGGGTCAGGCCACAGCGACGTAGAATGAGAAGTTTGCGCCAATATTTTGCCAAACGATATTGCGCAAGGGCACCTTGGTTTATAGATGGTTGTGAATTATGCTGGTGCTTCAGCGAACCAGTTGAACAACCGCTCGAAGCAATTCTCGATTTTATGGCTGTCAGCTGGTGTCGTAACAGGCTCCAGTCCATATCCAAAGAAACTTCATGATCAGGTCTCAAAGAACATAATGCAATCCGTAGTCGGACTGATGCTAAAGTAGTAGATAATTGTACACAGAAAGAGAAAGCGAAGACATAACAAGGAGAGCAAAAGTTGCTGGATTTTCCGACGCCAAATCTTCTTCCGCTGCGGCTCCAAAAAGTGTCACCGACAGCACAGCGTCCATTGCGGAGAAAACACACCTTTTCCTGAACGCGTTGCGACGACACTTCTAGGTGCCTCTTGACGACGCTGCAGGGCTGGACATAGCCCATCTACCGCAAAGCTGGAGATGTTTCAGGTAGGATAATCCTATCCGGATGGTTGTCATGTGTCTAATACTTGTTCCCAGCGCCTTAAGGGCGCCATAGACAGAGGAATCGCCGAAGAACAGGCTCGTCAGCGCCAGGCCGCGACCAGCGCCCAGCCGGCAAGAACCCCCCAGAGACGACGACCGCAAGCCCAGAACGGCGTCTCTCAAAGATCTGGCTCGAGACAAAGGACCTCTATCGATGCCCCTATCGAAAAGGGCCCAGACCCTTCGCAATTCGAAGCCGACTTCGCGATTGGAGATGACGAGAGTACGGAGCCTCCTAGTAGGGTAGATACCCCGAAGGCGGAGGCCAGGAAAGAGGAGGTCCAACAAACAGAGGGAGGCGCAGAGCCAGCGACGCCTGACGATGGACAGCAGGAAAAGAAACAGACTGGAGAGCTGGCGACCCAGAAGAGTGAGCGACCGCAACCAGATTCGAATGGCAGCATACCCAGCCCCTTGCGTCCTCACGAACTTCCCACTGAGGTCCGTGTCAAGCTGCGGAAGCTGGATCGCATGGAGTCAAAGTACGCAGAGTTGTTGAAAGCTTATAAGATTGCGCACTCAAGGATTCAAGCGGTCGACTCTTTCGAATCCTCTTTACGAGAGAATACACCTCTGACGAGTATCAACGATCCAGACGCGCTGGTGGAATATCTGAACCAGATCAACCTTAAAAGTGACATGGTTCTGGACGAGTTGAAAAGGGTCACCACGGACAGAGACGAATATAAGAAGAAGTTCCATGCCGCAGAAGAGGAGACCGCCAAGTTGCGTACAGAGATCACCGAATTGAAGACCAACACCGCTGCCGAGTCACACAAACAAGAGGATTCCAAAGAGTCGGAGAAGCCGGTATCAAATGTGACCCTCGCGACCGGTGATGCTGTATCATCCTCAAAAGCAAACACAGACTTGGATCCCGACGCAAAATCACCTGGATCATCTTCATCCAGGATTGCAAGCTTCTCTCTCTTCTCACCACGCTCCAAAGCTGCATCGCCACCGGCGAGAGATACGTCGGAAGACATATTTTCGTACGAGTCGGAGCACTTCAAATTAGAGTCTGAGTTGCAAGAGCGCCATGGCGAGGTAGAAGATCTTCAAAAGCAAGTTAGCAACCTGCGGAACGATTTGAAAGTTGCACGTGAATCAACCGAAAGCATGGTGCAAAGTCTGGAAACCGCCACCAGAGAATTGCACTCTCTCAGGGAAGCGAAAGACAAGTTTGATGAGACCAAATCTAAATTGCAGAAGAAGCTTGAAGAACTCGAGTCTAAGGCCACATCTGAAGCCGGCACAACAGAAAATCTTCAGAACGAGATCAACGAACTTCAGGCTCAGAGGACTGAAGCGTCCAAGCGGATCGAACTACTTGAAGCTCAGATTGGCGACCTAGAAGCAAGAAATACGACGCTCAAAGAACAGATCGAATCGAGCAAGACGGACGTCAACTCCTTGAACGAGAAGCTGGCACAAAAGGATGCTGTCGTGAAGGACCTTGAAGACGCTTTAGCAGCTCATAAGTCAGCAGAACGGCAAGAAGCATCGCAACAGAAGAACGACAAAACAACTGAGAAGAAACTAGCCACCATGCAGGGTATAATGGAATCACTGCGAAGTCAGTTGGGCAGTGCCGAGACTACGATCACTGAAATGAAGTCCGAGCTTCAGAAGAATCAAGAAGAGTTCTCCAAACGACCTTCGACCAAAGTGTTTGGTTTCCTAGATGACAGTCAAAACTCGAAGTTGGATACGCTGCATACACGAGAAGATGTGGTTAACTATCTCGCCGAAAATTTCGGCCTTCATAAGTCTCCTTCCAAAACGCTTCCTCCAGAGGTGGCTGTGCCCTCGCCTGCTCCTTCGGAACCAGCAACAAGTGCATCGAAGAAGAAGAACAAGAAAAAGAAGAAGGGCAAAGGCCAAGCAGCAGTAGGCGAAGACGCGGAGCCTGATGTACCTGTGAAGGTCTCAGAGAATCTGGCAGAGGTGGAGGATAACACTGTTGAAAGCCGCAGCGTGCCGCAAGTTGATATCTCTAGGCTCGAAGAAGAGATTACGGCTTTGAAGGGCGAGCTGTCTGTGAAAACGCAAACCATAGAGCGCCTTTCCAAGCAGTTGAAAGATCAAGAAGCTCTACAAGAAGAAATCGAAACCTTGCGCGATGACCTGCTGCATCAAGGGGAAGAGCACGTTGAGGCTCGCGATTCCTTGAAAGAAGCGCAAAAACAGAAGCAAGAGCTTCAAGAAGCTATGGACAAGCTTGAAAAGGAACTCCTGGAGGCTCGTAAAGCGGCCTCACGTGGTGTGGACTCAGAGAAGGCACACAAGGAAGTTGCACAGCAGTTTGATGAGCTGAAGGATCGATGTTCGAATTTGGAAAAGGACCTTGCCGCCTCTGAACAGCTTGCAGCGGCTAGATTCAAAGACATAAGCGATCTCAAAGAACTGCTTGCCAAGGCACAGCCGGAGTTGCGGAGTCTCAGAACCGAAGTAGCTGAACTGCGATCAGCCAAAGACGATCTCAAGAACAAGACTGGCGAACTCAAGAGGCTTGAAGCCCGCCATGAAGATATCAAGGCTGAGCTTAAAGGCCTCAGCAAGAGGCTTGGCGATAAAGACTCCGAGATCAAGGAACTGCAACGAAAAGTCGAACAGGAGACGAATGGCAGGATCAAGCTTGAGAAGGAGATGGAAAAGACAGAGGCAGATCTTCGTTCGGCCGAGTATAAACGCCAAGAAGCAGCGACTTTGTCTGATGGCTTGAACAAAGACTTGAGCAAAGCAAAGGAGGAATCCACATCTCTCAGAGCGAAGCTCCGCGATCTAGAAGAACAATTATCAACCCAGAGCCGGGAGGCGACAGGACTGAAGGAAGAGCTCTCTCTGAAAACAGCTCTACACTCCTCTGCACAGTCTCTTGTCCAGTCACTGCGAGACCAAACGCATGAGCTGAACATGCAGGCACGTGAGGCTGCTACGCGGGCAGATAACTTGGAGGAGGAGCTCGCAGAGGCGCAGCGGATGCTGTCAGAGCGCACGAGAGAGGGTCAAACCATGCGTATGCTCCTAGACCAAGCAGAAAGCGGCACCGAGTCCAGAATTCGCGAGATGAAGGAACGCATGGACGCGGCCATTGAAGAACGGGACCGTGTTGAAGACGAGGCGAGCGTCAGCAGTCGACGCATGATGCGCGAGGTCGAAGACGCTCGAAGCAAAGTCCGCGATGCTCAGCGAGCCCTAAAAGTGCTGGAGAACGAGAAAGAAGAGCTCGAAGTCCGCCAGCGGGAGTGGAAGAGGAGAACAGACGAGCTTGAACAAACTTCCAGTCGTGCATCCAAGGAGGTCGAAGAAGTCCGAAGTGCTATGACTGGTCTGCGTGAAGCCCTGGACGAGAGCGAGAGGCAGGTCCGTGAGCTCGACAGGCAAAGGTTCGACCTCCGCAAATCGGTCGACGAATTCCGGGAGCGCGTCGAGAAGCTCACGAAGGCCAACAAGAATCTCACCGAAGAGCTCAAGGTGGCACAACAACCTGGGCCAAAGGGCCTTCGAGCCTCCAATCGCGCTGGGACAGGCCTCGAATCAGGGGCCCAGAGCTCCAGAACCTCGATCGATTCTTCGAGCGCGAGATCGCCGGCTCCCAAGGAGAGAATTCTCTCCAGGAGCACGAGTCGAAGCGAAACACCAAGTGGTGGCGTTGGTGTTGGCGGTGGTGGAATGAGCCAGGGAACCGTGGATTATGTGTATTTGAAGAATGTACTATTACAGTTTTTGGAGCAAAAGGACAAGGGCCATCAGCGACAATTGATTCCAGTTTTGGGCATGTTGTTGCATTTTGACCGGTAAGTGTTTCCTTTTCACCCCTCCCATGTTTTTGATCCTACGTTTATACTATACTTTTCTTCGCGCACAACACCTTTCGCGTTTTTGATCCTGCTGTTCTGGCTGGGAGTGGATGGATGGATGGCTGACTTTTGATTCCGTGAACAGAAAGGACGAACAGAAATGGGCTGCTGCGATCGCGGCACGATAAACCTACGTAGGCCCGCACGATATGCAATGGAGGGACAAAGCAGCTTTCTTCACGCGCCGACGTGTGCTCGTCGCTTATCGGTCAGCTTGGGCGTCGGATTGATCTAATCTACTGGGAAATCCGATTATAGGGGACTAGGAATGCGGTATCGAGCAGAGGAAAAAGACAATTACGAAAATTTTATGTCGTTGAAATGAAGAATCCAAGGTGTATGATTTGACTTACTAGACTCCAGATTCCTCTACCATCAATCCGAAGTCTGGCCTTTTGCGTTTTTGCATGGCGAAATTCGAAACTCACCGATGTTCTACAAGATCACGATACGATCAAGAAAAGAAAGGAAAAAAGGAAAACAAACCGATTGAAAACCTGCACAAGGACTCGTTGCAACCACAGGTGTGTTCGAGACAGTCGAACACGCGTCTGTTTGCCTTCCACCCAGTCGCAAAAGCCAGCAACAAAGTCACTTACCTTAGACTGTACCTGCGCTTCGAAAGCCCAAAGTCTCTAGGTGATGCGTCAACGCCTCTACGCTCTTGTCTTGTAAGGCACAAGCACCCCCAGCCACAATGTACAAGCCACTATGGTGCAGACGCTGGCACTTTGCTGCGCGAGCCCAAGCACGAGCATAGGGATCGATGCGGACGCGCTTAACGTGGCAGTCAGATATAGGACACGGTTGGTCTTCTCTCGGCGGTGTGGCGGCAGGTGTTGCGAGTTGAGCCTGATCCTGGACACAGTCTTGTTCCGGGGCCGACAGAGTCAAAGGCGACATTGCATCGGCCAAGTCGTCTGGACCGTCGACTGCTTCGAGGCGAGGAGTGCGGAGCTGTTGCTGTTGTTGGATCGCAATAATCTGCTTCGACTTACCTGGACGGTGGTCAGCGGTGCGGTTCGTGGTATTTACTCGTCGCCGCGGTGGCGGCGGACTTGTGCTCGTACGTGTCTGGGCGCGCGTGTCAAGAAGGACGTTTGCAGGGAGGAGATACGCAGCAGTCCCAGGACCGACGCGACCCCAGGGTGTTGTGATGGATTTCCCACCGGAGTTGGGTCTTCGGTTGTGGAGTGAACTGCCGCCGTCGCCGGACACGGTGGTAGTGGCGATGGTACCACCACCAGAGGCGGTATCCGAGATGTAGTCCTCTAGCCCCGACGACATGGAGAAAAACTCGGTGTCGAACGTTGACGACCCTTCGACTCCAAGCTCAACGGGTGGATCTGCTTCAGAATCACTCGTGGAATCGCCGCCGATGCTCGCCAGATCACGGCTTCCCCACGCGGTGACCCAGAAGGTACACAAAGCGTACAGTTTGATCATGCTGTGGAAATACGCAAAGGCGACACAGCCCGGCAGGTACACGAGGTCCCGGGGGTGTCGACGGAAGTAACTCACCAACTTGACCATCTTGGTCATGAAGATCCAAGCGCCCAGCATCACGTAGGAGGCGTTACCGTCGTGTCTGGCGAGCAGCAGCTCGCTGCGCGACAGCGTCCAGAACAGCGCGGCGTCATAGAACAGGGCAAAGTTGACAAAGCTCGTCAGGTACACTGCATACACGCACCACGGCTGGGTCCGCCAGACAGTCCAACTGCGCAGGCTGGCCGGGTTGCTGCGCCAGGTGGTGCGAGCCCATCTCAAACACTGCGAGAGGAACTTGGGGTACGTGCCGACCGTGGTCTCGATCATGGCGTCGGCGCTGTACTGGATCTTGACCTTCCACCCGCGCTCCACAACGGCGCGCGTGATGTAGTTGTCGTCGTCGGCGTTGAGGGGCCCGAAACGGCCGAAGAAGAAGGTCTCGTGCAGGTAGCCGCGGAGGAACTCGGGCGATTGCAGGATCTGGGTGCGGTACGCGCACGTGCGACCCGAGATGACGAACACGCCGCCGTCGATGGCGTTGGTCGCGCGGATCTCGAAGTTGTGTCGCTCGAGGTACAGCGCGCCGAGCACGTTGAAGAACGACGTCAGCCCGAACGGGTGGTTGTGTCGGCGGACGCGTTTGTTGGTGCCTACGCCCCCGACGGCCGGGTCCTCGAACGCAGCGACCGCCGTGGAGAGGAACCGCCCCGACGGCCAGAAGACGTGGTCGTCGACGAGCACCGTCAGCGGAGTCGTGACACGTGGGAGCACGTGTGCTATCTGTTTGCGCTTGTCAGCTTGCGTGGTGCACGAGACTCTGATGGCGGTGCTGGGGTACTTGGGCACGAAGGGGGCCACGATCTCACACGTCTGACGACGAAGTTGGGCGCCGACGGTGACAATGTGCACCGTCGACGGCCCGTTCACGAGCACCGAGGCGAGACATTCGAGGAAGTCGTGGTTCGTCGGCTCGACTGTCGGGATGATGACGGTCACGTCGCGCTCGGTGATGGTACTGATCGCGGGGATCGGAGAGTCCTTGTAATACCAGAACGACACCATGTGGACGATCAATCGGAGGTACCGGAAGATGAATAGAGCAGTGAAGGGAGTGTTGGGATGGGAGATGAATGCCGCAAAGGAGCAGCGAAGCAGAGAAGTCACGTGTTGATGATCCATGTTGACAGGACAGCGGTAGTGAGCAGGGGACAGGATCGATTGGTCTTATTCTCCCGAGGTCGACAGGCAGTTTGTTGTGTTTGCAACTTCAAGTATTGTCGAACATCTGTAGTTACTTGGGATTTAAAAAGGGTCGGTATGTTCGCGGACGGTGCAACAAAGCGGACAATGCGTGACAATGGCATTGCCATGATTGCCGTCGACGAGCAAAGGACACGGTCAATGAACGGGGGCAGAGGTTTCTTTTTGACACGTACCGGGTCTTTGTTCTTCTAGGATCTGGTCAAAGAGATCAACGTCCGAAGATCGAGCAAGGAGGGGCCAGCAACAACACGCTTTGCCCTCGAGGGGGGGCAGGCCTTGCATACGAACCTTGACGGACTGAACATCGAAGGGTCTGGGAGATTGTAGGAGAACAAGGATGTGCATGATGGACGGGGTGGGAACACAGTGGCAGCAACCCTCCGGTATCATCTGGCCAGGAACGAAATCTTGGAATTGGCTGGATTGGTATACAATATGGACAAGGATCCATCGTTTGGAAAGAATAATATTAATATGGTGGGATCTACCAAAACGCCTCGCTATGCAGCTCAATAACCCATGGGTAAAAATCATTCGAAAGTCATGCTGATCCCCCCGGATGGTTCCCTGTCGTCGGCCCAAGCATTTCGCTCCAGACCCAGATCGATTGTGGGCGAGGTCAACCCGTCTGCCGAGGACGTGGAAAAACGATTCAACTCGGGTGCAGAACGCCCAGTTGCATGCTGGTACATATCTGGCTGCGCAGCTGACGGTGTATCGTGGCTGTGCCTGTTCAAGCTGGGGGGAAGCGACAATGTCGGCATAGTGCTGACCAATTCTCTGGGCTCCGAGTACGCGAAAGACGACCTCCCATCCAGACCCGGAGAGGGTTGGGGAGAGCTGTGGGGAGATCGCTGAAGAGAGCGCCGGGGGCTGGTCCATGGAGACCCTTGAGGGCTCGACTGGGCCGACGGGCGAAGTGATGAGACCCGACCCGGTCTTACTGCCAAAGGCTGAGGAAAATGAACATCGACTTCGTCTGGACGGGGCGGCAGGTTCATGCGGGCAATTTCTTCCGGTTTCATGTTTGGAGGTAGCCGTAGATACTCGACATGTTTCTCCCCGTTCTGGATGGTCGTAATCTGCATCGGAGGCAACGTGCTGTCTAGCTCGCGGACTTCGATCATTTCGCTCTCCAACTCTTTTCGGATAGCGTCAATGTCGAAGAGAACATTTATGTCACCTTCATTGCGAGGCTGCGGTGACACACTTGTGCTGCGTTTGTGCTGAGTCGCTTTGGCGTCGTACGTCTCCCAGCCTTTCTTTTCAGCCAATTTACCGCGCTTGAAGAAGCCAAATCTTGTCTTGTCTGGCTTCTCTTCGGCCTTCCTACGTGCTTCATCGATTTCTTGAATGAGCTCCCGCTGTCGCTGTGCGTGGTTCTCTGGATCAGGGTCCTCAATCTCGGTGAATTCGTCGCTCTCCACTTCCCAGCCTACCTCGCGCATCAGACGAGGCATCGCAGTACGGTAAGCCATATGGCCATTAACCATACTGCTAACATCGAGGTTTTCAACACCTGGGACGCCTTCGACAGGAGCGAGGCCCGCGACGCGCATGATTCCACCTGCGGTGGCACGAAACAGGTAACCCAGAATCCAATCATTGGACGCATAGCCATTGAGGAATCTGCCTGAAACCACAGATCGAGCTCTGAGATACTCTTCCTTCTTGACCACGATGGGTGAACCGAATAGATACACATTTTGGACCAGGCCGTAAGCTCCCCGTCTGGACAATTCTTTCAAGCAGGAAAAGATGACTCGAGAACCCAGAGAGAATCCCACCAGCGTAATTGGCCTCTTCCCCAAGTGCCGGTCCCTGAGAGAGTCTGCAAGAATGAGACCTGCTGCATTCGCCCTATCCAAAGAGACACTCCAAGGGTTGTCGATCAGGTAGGCTAATTTAGAAAGTATAACTGGTAGTTGTATCGAGGCCATGAGAGCGATCAAAATGGTGCTCCCGAGGACTTGTTGAATCGTTTGTGTCAGCGCCTCAGTCGCAAGGATGTTGATAGTCTGTCCCATGGACTGTAGCATCTCGGGTTCCCACAGCAGGGAGTAGATATCGCCCATTATTGGGTCAATGGTGCTGTACGGAAGTCGGACATCATCGACCTTGCCATTCATCCACCCGGCCACCGTCAAAATCAGGTTCAGCCGCTTGTTATTGTGCAGAGGTCGATACTCAAAGGTTTTGACGTGGCCTGTGCGTCGATCTGATGCTCTCACAGCGATCGTCCCGCCAGCCGCAGTGGCTGCAGAAGTGATCAAAGCCGCACCACCAACGCCTCCCAAAAAACCTGCGGTCCCCGTCACGCCAATTGTCGTAAAGCCAGCAGCAAGACCAGCGCCGATCACAGGAGCGAGTAGTCCTGCGGACAAACCTATGACAAGCCCGCCTCCTACAGTAGCAAGACCCATGTAAATGTACTTTCGTTTGAGGCCTAACTTACGCCTTCTTTCAAGGTTTGCGGACTCATCCCAATTCTCCCTCTGTTCCTCTTCTTGCATTTCCAAAGCATCAATAACTCTTTTCTCGAATCGACAGATTTGTACCCATGTAATCTGCATGACTGAACCGACTCGCTCTAGAAGACGCCGTGATCGAGCATCATAATCACTGCCCGATATAAGGACTAGGAAGAGATCGCAAAGGACAGTCCAGCGCAAATCAAGCTCTATTTGTTTCGAGTCGGGCATGCTCTCAGGCCCATGGACTTCTGGCACTTCTTCACTTATTGAAGCTTCTTCTGTTTGTTCGCTGTCGCTCGTAATTGACGTCCTGGAAGTCGTCGAATTTCTAGGTCGTATCGAATCTGGCTTCGAATCTCCGGACTTCTGATCGTTTGCCATAGGATTGGCTACTTTGGCATTGAGCATTAAAGGGGGAACGAGGTCAGACGGCTGGACGCCATGTTCCGCGAGTTGCTCAATCATGATCTGCTCCGCTGGGTCAATGTCCATGTGAGCGTACAACCGAAGCATTATGGTCTGACCCCACATATCCATGCTTTCGACAGACTTCATTATTTCCCTCCTTATGTTTCTCGTTTTCTCGAGATTCCCCAGGGCGTTGAACATCTTGTGAATGGTCAGACGAACGACGCCGACGTAAGCTATCCGTTGACCTTCAGTCAAGAGGTCTTTGGTGGCTTGCAACTGTGCAAGTGCATCTCGTTGCTCATCTTCGGCCTCGTCCTCGTCATTAATCTGCTTGGGTTTCTCTCCGTTTCGAAACAAATAATTGGTATCTTCATCCAAGCTCGTGGCAGATTGTGCGTCTTCGTCGAGCTGTAGCTTCGTATATCCTTTGCCTGCGCCCCCTATTCCACTATAGGCATTGCTTTCTTCCTCGGTCTGTTTGTTGCCTTTTGCAACGAGCCTTCCGTTATCGTCGTAGACATCGAATTCATCAAGCGCTGGCATGTCCTGCCACTCTTCCTCCTCTTCTCCCTCATCCTCATCGTGTGGAGATGTGGCCACCGCCATCTGCCTTTGGTGGGACCACGACGATACTACTTGCTCTTCCAGTTTAATTTCTCGCTTAGGTACAGGCATTGACGCAGCGGGATCTGACTTTTGAGGGGATACTGCAGCATCTCTCTCGTTTGCAGTATTCTCTGAGCTTGTACCAAGCCCGGCAGTCACAACTTTGGGTGCCGGTGGAAGTGAATCTTTACCATCCGCAGTAGACCTGTCCTCCGCGCTCGTCACTTGTGTAGAGGCTGCCTCTTCCGCTCTTGATGCCACGTCAGCCTCGGATGTAGAGCTAGCTGCCTTGGTCGTATCACCCTCGACGACCCCCGCCTGTTCTCCCTCACCCATGTCGCTATCCGCCTTTCGGAGGTTCCTCTCTTTCATGACAGGGCTTTGGTGTTCGGTGCTGGCTTCCGCATCGTGAAAGGCATCGTTGTCATCATCGCTGCTGTCCGTATTAGGACGCGGTGCTGCGCTTACGGGTCTTTTAGGCAGTCCGAAGTCGTCGAGCTCAGGTTCTCCCGATGTCGTGGATCGTTGATCAGTTCGAGGCGGCTCTTTCTGAGAGTCTTCAGTGGTCAAATCCCGCTGTAGAGTAGTATCCCCGTTCATTGTGCCATCGAGACATTGGTCTCAAGGATCAATTCCGAGAAAGCACAACACGTTGCAGTGGCGATGCTGCACTGAACAAAGAACAAGGCAACAGAAATAACTGATCCGGATACGCGAAAACGTGCTTTGTTGTGTCAAGGGGTTCTGGCTTCGAGTTGTCCACGTCGACTAAACCTCGCGGGCGCGAGTCCGTATCAGCGTCGCCAAAGTGGAGCGCAGGATCGCTTCAATTTCCCAATCGAGGTGACCGCCACTCTACGATGAACCAAGAAGGTGACCAAGTGACCATGCACTCGTAGAGATCTACATGCTCCATTCATAGACAATGCCTTGTGTCCGTCGCTCTTATCGAGGAACGACTCGCGCGAACCTGCAACGAATTTGCACGGAAATCCCGGGAGAGAAGAGTCATAGTATTTTCCGATATTTACACAGGTCGCCGCCTCGCTGCGTGCCTGGGAGGAGACTTTTCGAGTCCGCAATCGACATTAAACATCAGTATATGTTATTGTACATGTGCAGGGACGACTCTTCCCTGTTGTTGCGAATACACGCTGTCGTTTGCTTATTTGCGTTTCGTAAATGCCTCCAGCGCAGAATAGTCTCCTTCGTCCATCTTTTCCCAAATCGCCTCTATTCTCTTCCTTCGCTCCAGGGCGGACTCTCTGTTCTTGCTACTGTTCTTCGTCCTTTCGCCAGACAAGCATCTGTTCACTTCTCGTTTGATGTCGTTGCATCCACCTATCGCTTTGTAGAGGAAACCGCGAGCGTGACACTCGTCGAGGGCGGTCATGATTTCTTCGCAATCTATCTTCTGGTCAATAAATGTCTGAGAGTCCGTTTAATTGACGATTTAAACACCATGATATGCCGCTGCACCCACCAAGAGGCATACACTGCCCACGGGGGGTCGTCCGTTGTTCGATATACAGGATCATGAGACCGGAAGCTGGGGTTACCACATACCGACATTGCTTTTTGTATGGAGATGGGAATGCATTTTCGTAGAGACTCGTCTCCAATATTGATCGTGCGGCTCGAGCCACGCCCACATAGGTCAAGAAGAGTCCGGCGTCGCAAGGTGTTGGTAGTTGCTGGGGGACGTAGCGGATGCATCTTCAGCATTGAAAGCCGCATGCTGTGGAACCAATGGATGAGGCCAAGATGCAGCCTTGCGTCGATCATGTTCAGCCTTGCATGTGCCCCTCACCGCCCAAGCCATAAAATAAATTCTGCCGCATTTTTTTGGAGGCCGTCTGAGATAGAGCCTTGCCTCGCTGTTTGCTGGCTTATTGCATTCAAATACCAATCCACGAAAATGTCGATGACATTGGCCACTACTTGGGTCCGCAGAGGAGTCGCGGCTCAATTCCCTACAAAATACCAGGTGGACGAGGCGGAACTGGATCGCATCTCCCGGCTGGCCCGCCTGCAACTTGAAGATGCGCAAGAAGATCTAGAGAGGGCCCAAAATCCAAAAGAGGATGCTGATGAGTCCCAAGACACAGATTCAGACAATGGCGTATCCACAATGGAAGCCTCAAAGGCTAGCGAGACCAAGGCAGACGAGGACGACGACCTAAAAGAGTACAACCTCGACGACTATGACGACGACGAACCGGATGAACAGACCCAGAAGTTTGCCATGTTTGGAAATGTCGGCTCGTTGGCGTATCATGCGCCGGAAGAGGAAGACCCGTATTTGGTCCTGCCAGAAGGCGAGCAGGAATCAGAAGACGAAAGGGAGGAGCTGCAGATACTACCAACAGACAATCTCATTCTGGCCGCCAAAGTCGAAGATGAAGTGGCCCACCTCGAAGTGTCTGTGTATGAAGACGATGCAGACAATCTGTATGTACACCATGATATCATGCTCCCTGCCATTCCCCTATGCGTGGAATGGATCAACGTACCAGTCGGGAAGGACGCCGAGAAGCGGAAAGATGGAAACTTTGTGGCTGTCGGCACCATGAGCCCAGAGATAGAGGTGTGGGACCTAGATGTCGTAGACAGTATGTATCCCAACGCTATTCTTGGCCAGGAACCGGAGACAGCAGCCGAGGGAGAGCAAGAAATGGATTCGAAGCAACAGAAGAAGAAAAAGTCGACCAAGAAAAAGAAGAAGCCGAAAGCCAATGATGAATACCATGTGGACGCAGTTCTTGCACTCGCAGCAAATAGACAACACCGAAATCTACTTGCCTCGGCATCTGCAGACAAGACGGTCAAACTCTGGGACTTGAATACAGGAAAATGTGCCAAGTCATATACGATGCACAACGACAAGGTTTGTGCTTTGGATTGGCACCCAACAGAGTCTACAGTGCTCTTGAGTGGCAGCTATGACCGCACCGTCGTTGCTACTGACATGCGAGCCCCCGACGCTGTCGCACCCAGGTGGGTGGTTGAGGCCGATGTTGAGAAGGTCAGATGGGATGTCCATGATCCCAACTTCTTCTTCGTTACCACCGAAGCCGGGACAGTGCACTACTTTGACGCTCGGGAAGCCCCAACGGCACATGACAAGCCAAGCAAGGCGAAGTGGACATTGCAAGCGCATGATGGGGCAGTGAGTGCGTTCGACTTGAATCCCGCTGTGCCTGGCTTGATAGCGACTGGATCAGAGGACAAGAGAGTCAAGTTATGGAATATCGAAAACAACATTCCTAGTATGATTGTCGCAAGAAATCTCGATGTTGGCCGAATATTTTCTGTACAATTCGCCCCCGATCCGGAAGTTGCCTTCAGACTCTCCGTGGCTGGCAGTAGGGGCCAGTTGCAGGTATGGGATGTTAGCACGAATCCAGGTGTGCGAAAAGCTCTCTCAGGAAAGGTCAAATTGCCCGAAACGGAGGGTAAGGAGAGAGTGGTTGCCATCAATGATAGTAGCGATGAGAGCGATGACGATGACGGAGGCGAGATGGACGCTGAGGGACGAGACGGCTGGGAGTCTATGGACGAAGACTGAGAGTCATCAGACTCCGTCACGGTCAATAAGGTACAATGGTGCTTCCATTTCCCGTCATGAGCGCTTCCCATAGACAACATCAGACAATATTGCCAGGAGTGATCGCACAGCATAGCATTAATTGAAAGTCAAAGGGATTTGGACTTTTCAAATCTGATTGCCCAATTGATCACAATGTTCAAGGTATCCAGGGAAAGAACAAAAGAGTAGCGTATATCAGACCAAGAGGTACACAGACACTGTGAGGTGGCCACGACTCCTTTCTAGATACTAGCATGTTGCACAGGCCATTGTTCATGAGGCATGGGTTGTGCATGAATTGGATAGTTGGCCGAGACATTTTGTGACCGCTGGTAGCATTGCCTCAGAATGGTTGTTCACCTTTCCCAGTAATCCATCACAAGCGAGGTCGTACTCATGGGCAAGCGTTCAGTGATTGTCAGACTCAACCAGCTAACATAGCTCAAGTAGACGCTCTTGTTTGTGACTCGTGAGGCCGAACAGTGATACAAGGGACGATTCGGTGTATAGTTCTTCCGGAGGCTCTTCGGCGAACTTGCCTCTTCAAGCTCGCATATTGTTGTCGCCGGACATCTCTTCCTCAAATCGACCTTCGTCGCGAGGTGATCAACGTGTCGAGACGTTGTCACAGTTGGGGGATGGCATGATGCTTGATTCGGTGTCTGTCAGCGCCATTTTATCTATGTTCTGTAGCCCTGGCCTTCAAGAGACAATAGGCCACCCTGACAGATGGATATGCTGACCCGCTGAGCTCAACTTCATCATTGATTGGTTCGGGGCACACTGGTTCATTTTGCTGGTGGAAGATAGTCGGGAAAGCGATCCGCTACCAGTTAGCCGCAGCCACGCCATATTGTATCACAGCTGGATAGCTTCCGGTAACGTTGCTGAAGAGAATGTCTGACTGATGAGGGAAGCTGACCTCGCCTATACCCTTGTTGAAGAAGGTCAAGAGTTGAAGCAACCAACCTGGCAAGAGGATCCGAAAGAGATTGGCTACATCAAAGAATGACCGATTCAGGTATCACTGCGCCATGCTCCCTGATCCTTACTCTTCCTGTTGAGATTCGTGTTGAGATATACCGATTCGTGTTTGATTCTGTCGAGCTTCGAATTGACAACAACACCACAAAATGCCCGCAGTGTGCGTCTTCCGTGTGCTCCTGTGCTTTTTCATGTCATGTACTGCACATCTGTCGACAGATTCGATCTGAAGCCATGCCTCACTTGTTCTCTGCGGCCACGCTGCGAATATCGGGCACAGGTGCTCGAACAGGCCATCTGCCCCAGCAGTACATGGCGAAAATTCCACGAGCTATCGTACAGGACCCAGGATCGTTCTCGAAAACTATGATTGATATCGACCAGCTGTACAGCTTGAAAGTTTTGGAACTCCGTAATGTAGCGATCTGGTGTACATACCATGATGAAGCATTTCTGGAGAGTCCCGCTCCCGACGAGTCCATGGTAGGGCTTGCATTGTTCAATCTGACCCGCATCAGTGGCCAGCTTATGGGACTATGCTCTGAAAAGGGAAAGGTCTTCCAAATACTTCTGTACTGCGAGTATGTGGTTTCATCTTCGGCCGGCTGGACCGTTGTATGTGTGAGGCCCATCTTCTTGTGGATTAAGCAGCTGACACATTCTCAGCTCGCCATCATTGATTTCAATAAGGGAACCGTGCTGCACAAGACGAAGGGTCCAGCTATCCAAGATCGAAATCCATGGGCAGGCTTGTACTGATAGCCTCTCCTGGCTGGAGATGGCCACCCTCCGGGATCTCCCCTAGCTGTTGTGCTCGCCTTATTTCCCTCTCCTACTTCAGCCTCTGCCGGCCATGGATTGAGATAATTATATGTGGGATCCCAGTTGATGGGGCGTCTAAGGTCACTCCATGCGGACCTAGAGAAGCAATGTCAGCCAGTAGCATCACACCAGGGGAATAGGTTATGAATCTGTTTGGGATCCTTTTCATTGCACGAACACGCTGCTCGTCAAGTACATGGTGGCCGAAGAGAGAAATGCCTTTCCTCTGTTGTCAATGATGAACAAAACAACATGTCGACTCAGGCAGCCAAAAACATCATGCAGAAGCAGACAGTAGCAAAGCATTTCGAAGAAGTGATTTGACCTGCGTATGTGGTGGTGCGGGCGAGTTACCCTTTTCTGGACTCACTTTTCTCACCGGCATTTCTTTCACTGTTGCTCATCTCCTCTCACTTTGCACTCTTCAGACCACAACGCACATTCTTGCCCTTGTTTCCCTGTTGCAGGAGAATCTTGTTGAGTCCACTCTCTAGAGTGTGGAACGGCCCTACGTCCATCAAACGCTCTACTTCTGTCGTTCTACCTCTGCAAGTGCAGCAAACTCGCCTTCGCAGTGAGGTCAACTCTCAAAATGGCACACAACATGGATCAACCCAGCCCTTTCAGATACCATGCCTTCTTTTCTCAGCCCAGGCCTGATCAAGGAGCTCTCAGTGCTACTGACGACGAAGATGTCCACATGAACGACATGCCGCAAACCATCAACCCTTACCAGATGGATCTGACACCACCAGTCGTTTGGACTGACGAAATTCCTCACTCGATCCTATCCATTGCTCAAGGTCCGCTTGTCCAACCGAATGCCATCAATACTCAGCATAGCCTTCTTCCTCATCCTATCTATTACCAGAACATGATCACCACTCCGGGCATGCCTGAAATGCAATTCTATCCTCACAGCCCCATTCAACATCCAATTCTCAACGGGAACTTTGCAGGCACACAAGCAATAAGGACTCCGACTATGGAACACCTGTTGCCTCTTCAACCTCCTGCATCGCTTATGCATCCCTCTCAAAACGCTCTTGCTCGAAGAACTATTATGCCTATGCCTCCCGCACAACAATTGCAGGCCCAAGGTCAGCAACAACAAACCGCGGCGCCTGGTCACCGTCTTGACAATTTGCCAGCTGAGATCAGATTGGAGATCTATGGGTATCTATTCCAGGGAGCAGAGATTGAAGTCATTCCAAGAAACATGACGAGATGTCGGCCTGACGTCCCGGCGTCGCCGTGTAAGGTTATTGAAGGCGCGCACACAAACATCATTCGCACCTCGAAGTTTTTCTTTCTTGACGCTCTTCCAACCCTTGCAAAAGCAACACATCTCAACATCCCACAACCATACCATCCTCAGGAAGCCACTGAAGACCCTCTCCGTCAATTCCCCGAATCTTTCCTGAAAAGGATTGAGACAATCACGGGCGACTTCAATGCATTCGGCCGCATCAATGGCCAGCGCCTTCGGAGGTTGAAGCACGCCAATTTATTCCATGAGGTCGATTCTGCTGGTGGGTTTGTCGACACTGTACATATCATCAACTGTGAGAACTGTGGAGGAGTCGATGCAGTTATCAATGCAGCATTCGAAGGGGTTGTCAACAACTGGCGTTGGCTCCAGAAGCAAATTGCCCGCAATGCCCGCCGCGAGGGCTTCACAGTCGATATGACTGTCACTTGGGAGGTGTACTGTGAGGCGCCAGGAATGGCAAAATTTGTACCCGCACCCTCCCCGATCGCATATCAATGTGTACTAACGGAGACTTCTAGGAATTCAAGATGAACTGTGCCACCAATAAGGTGGTCAGGACCAAGGCTTTCATCGGAGGCCAGGAGGTCGGCACCAACAGCGAGACCCAGGCGGCCGCAGACTGGGATGCCCTTAGTGGCATGTGAATGCCCGGGCTCGTTGGAAGTGCCGATCTCCTGGTGGAAGATGTGTAAGAGTGCATGTTGTTTTTCGGTCGCTCACCATAGACAATGAGAATGTTAGAACATGGATCTCTTTGAGACTTCAAAACGTTCAGGGTGATATTTGCAACCATGTCCTCTCTCATGATGACTGCTGCCCTGATGTCCCTGGCCCTGGTGCCTTCTCGACGCTGCGACGCAGAGGTACGTCATGTTGGCTCACATGTTCCACACTGTGATATGATGGCCACCGCAACGCATTTCTGCCCCCAATGCTTTCGTCCATCGCCCATTGTAGTAAGCACCAATGTCTACGGTGACACCCTTGCTGCCATCGCGCCCCTTTTCCCTGAGCATAGTATCAGCTTGATGAGTGGCCAATCAGATCAGGTCTTGGCGGTTTCGACGCGCCGCGATTCACGTGATCAGAGCGCGACTTCGACGTCTTCCTTCAATCCACTTGCATCTCTACCGACGAGTAAACAGTTTCAGCTTGCTTGTTTCTGCCTTGTGAGCGTTCGTCGTTGCTAGTTCCAAATGATGCCACTTTGCACCCTGTGATGGTGTAGCCGACATCTATTCGACTTCATTTGCATCTCGAAAATTGACCTCGCGCTTGATCCCGGTCCCGCCAGCCTTGTGAACCGCACACCGTTCAAGATGGAGCAGCAAGTTCTCGAATTACTACAAGCGACAACACGGCCAGACACTGTCGTCATTAGGGATGCTGAGCAGGGGCTCTTACGTCTCCACAGCCAGCCGGAATTTCCTTTCGCGCTTCTCACTATCGCGTCACACAATGACATCGACTCTGGATCTCGAAAGGCCGCACTCACGGCGCTGAAGGGTTATGTCCAAGCCACTTGGTCTCCACAATTCGACGAAACATTCAAGGGAACTACGTTTCTTGATGATGCCGGCAAAAGTCGAGTGCGCGATCAAATCTTTGCCATTTGTACCGTTGAAGGCGACCAGGTCCCCAAAGACTCCGCGATCCAAGCACTGGCTGCTGGTGTCGCTAGCAGAATTGCCAGCGTTGACTTTCCAGATGCCTGGCCGACATTGTTCCCTTCCCTTTTGACGATATTGAACACATCCACCAGCGATGCCCCAGTCCACGGTGCTCTGCGGGTTCTCGCAGAATTGATCGACTCGGGTTTGACCGAAGAACAGTTCTTCATGGTCGCTCGTGACTTGGTGAATGGTTTACAACATGTGGCCACAGACAACAACCGAGGGCTCGTTGTCCGAGCCATGACACTGAACGTATTTCGCTCGTGTTTCGAAATGCTGGAGATGGTTATGGGAGACCACGGAGCCGCTGTGAAAGCATTCTTGGACGAATCAATGAAATCTTGGATGCCATTTTTCATGGAGATTCTGAAAGCACCTCTACCAATCTCCGACTCCTCGGCTGTGGCTATTGACCAATCCGAGACCAATCTCCGTGGGCTTGTGGCCTTGAAGGTGCAGGTTGTAAAGGTATGCTTATTCGTAAACTGTAGATGTGGCATGAATTGACCAATCGCTAGACTCTTGACAAGTTGAGATCAGTCTATGTCCACGCCATCTCCCCCCACGCCGTCAGTCTATTCCTAATTGTCTGGGAGGAGTTGTCGAGGATAGCGTCCCCATACGCAGAACTCTTCATCGAAGGCACTGCTGAAGGAAAACTGGTGGATAGCGACAACCTACCGTGCAGCTTGGATGCACTGGTGCTCGAAGAAATTGATTTCTTGCAAGTCACAATGAAGGCACCACCTGTTCGAGCAGAGTTGTCATCACAGATGAAACAATTAGGTGACGCTCAACACACTGTTCAATGGCTACAAGAGCTCATTAGAGTCTTGGTGCTCTACGCAAGGATACCTGCCGAAGAAGAAGGCCTGTGGGAGTACGACTCAAACTTGTACCTCTCTGAAGCCACGTCACTCACAGCGAACTACACTCCCCGAGCCGCTTGTGGCGAACTCGTTGTCCGAAGCCTTGGAGAATGGCTGAAGCAAATGCCAATTGTTGCCATGCTTCATTTCAACCAGCATGCCTTCTCCAATCCTTCGACAAGCTGGAAAGAACGGGAAGCCTTACTGTACCTTCTCAATCAATGTGTAATAGACGTCAGTGAGGTGTCCGGAAACCTTGACTCAGCCATTGCATCCGCGCTTCTGGAGCAGGTCTCTGTCTTTCTGCAAGATTCTCATGCTTTCATGCGTTCAGCCGCGCAGCTTCTACTGGGCGCTTTCTTCAAAGTCGCCGGAAACGACTATGCAGCGGCCGGCGCTGCGTCATTCACCAATGCCGTCAATGCAGCTGTGAGCGATCCTTCTGAAGTCGTGAAGGTCGCCTGCTTGAATGCCATTCCGATGTACCTAGAAGCGCTCCCCTCGAATGTCACGCTGCCAATGCAGGGTGCAATCGTCAATGCAGTTGCCGAGTACGTCTCTTCGCATGATCTGAAGGACGAACTTGAAGATGCAGACGACGTCAAGGCTACTTTGATACAAGCACTTCGCGATGCCATCATGCTTGATACGACGAACATCACAGAGACAAATGCAATTGACCTTTTCTTCACGCTCGCTTCCGACAGCGCTGGAAACTTCCAATTGTTCACACTCCTTACGGAGGCATTCGAGGGCATTGTATCCTCGGTATCCTCTCACGGTCAGGAGAACTACGTCCGTCTATGCTCCAAGACCATTCCCTCCTTGACTGGCGCGTTCGAAGTAGCTAGCATGACCCAGATGTCTGAATTGACCAATCTCGCTGCCGAACTCGTCTCTGCTCTCGCTGAGTTCGGATCCGAACCACTTCCCGCGGGCTTTGTATCGGCTGTCATGCCCAAACTGCAGCGCGTTCTCATGGAAGCGACCGATGCTGAGCTCGTCCGCCCTGCCACACTCGCAGTCGAACACATGCTTGAGAAAGGTTCGGCGCAGTTCCTCACCTGGACTGATTCACAAGGTAAATCAGCCATTGAAGTCCTCCTGACCATTGTCAACCGTCTACTCAACTCGCCCGACGTGGACGAGAACGCGGGTCAAGAAGTCGGCGGGCTCGCCAGTACCCTCGTGAACAAATTCGGTGCCGACAAGCTAGGCCCCTACCTGATGGAGTTACTGCGAGCTGTGGCTATCCGTCTCGCCACCGCAGACCGTATTCAATTCATCCAGAATCTGTGCATGGTCTTCGTGGGTCTCAGTCTAGCCGCACCCAAAGAGGTTGTCGATTTTCTTTCGGAGGTGAACATCAACGGCGTCAATGGTTTGGCTGTCGTTTTGACCAAGTGGTTGGAAAACTCGGTCCATTTTGCTGGATTCGACGAGGTCCGCCAGAACGTGGTGGCACTGTCCAAGATCTTCAGCCTGCAGGATGAACGTGTCAAGAGTGTCAGTGTCAAAGGAGACTTAATCATCGACGCGAATCCCGGTGGAAGGATCAAGACACGTTCCCAGGCCAGACTGAACCCGGACCAGTGGACAAGTGTCTCCGCGGATTTGAAGATTCTCAAAATCATGGTCGATGAGCTCGCGAGTGCGGCGACGAGTCACTTTCCTAACCTTGCGGCGGCACAGGCTGCGGCCGAGGCGCTGGACGAGGAGGACGCAGAGGACGATGACGGCGAATGGGAAGACGTTGGAGCCGGCGGAGCAATCGACCTGGCCAGTGCGAGTGTCAGGAACGACTTGATGGCCCTGGTCGGTGAGGATGGCGCCGCGAGTCCGACGGGCAGCAGGGCTCGAGATGAAGAGACGGCCGAGTACCTGTTGAGCTGGTTCAAGGCCGAGGCCGGCAAGCCTGGCTTCGAGCCTCTTTTTGAACAGTTGAACGAAGAAGAGAAGGGAAAGTTGAGGCAATTGGCAGCTTAGGCGGAGGTGGTTCAAGGATTAATTCAGGATGCCAAGCAGGGAACGGCGATGGGACTGTTTCAAACATGTCTAGAGAGTATACACCTCCTAAGAAGAATGAACGATTTGACATGCATCTTCTTTCTGCCGTGATTGGGATCTTGTGCCTGGCGGGCCTGACACAACGTACGTAACCGGGACAGCACATCAATATATCGTTGTTGCCCCCTTGTCCCACGTCTTATTTCTTCGTGACAGCGTTTCTCTGCGCGCCAAATTTCTCGTGCCATTTCCTTTTCTTCTGCGCTCTTACGTCGGCCACAGCAGTAGTAGGAGGAGCAAGGGCCGGACCGACCGCAATTTTGTTGGTGCCGGCTATTCGTCCTGACCCGTCAAGTGCTGTGGTCGTCGGGAACTTGAAGACTTCCTCGCCCTGATCGTCCGTCACGATCTCGACGCCAGGAGTCGACTTGATCAGCGAGACTACGTTGCACTCTTTCGCCCAGGAGTCCGGTAACATCTGCTCCCATTCCTGCTTGAACGCTTCCACCGACACTGCCTGCGCCGCCTTTGGCCTGTTTCCCCTTTGGAGACTCTTGAGGAGCCATTGTCCCACGACGGCGCAGCCTCCGCTACCGTCCCAGCCTACGATCTCCGGCATCGTAATAAACGTCTCCGCGGGCTGAGAGTCCGCATCCACTTGCAGGACGGCAAGTCGTCGTACACAGGCCATGGCAACCGCGGTGAGGAGAGCGCTATCATTTTCGTCGTCACTGTCGCGTCTCATGTCATCCAGAACCGGACCGAGCCAAGTTCCGACGTCGTCCCATTCCGCTTTGTGGGCCGAAAGAGTGTATGCCTGCATGAGCGACTTCCACGCCCGAAGCAGCAGTGATGAGGTAGGCATGTAGAGCGCCGGTTCGTCGTCCCCGCCCTTCGCCAGAGCAAATACAAACAACCTCCGCGCGGCGTCTAGAATGGCCTTGTCCGGCGCGGGAATGCCATGGAGCATGTCTTCCACCCTGACATTTGTGTCGCTATCCGTGTTTCTCCCGATCTCTTCATCGTCATCATCGGCATCGGCATCTTGGTACGGAGGCAGCATATTCCTGACCATGGACTCGACCTGACCGGCGTCCGTGTCGACATCGACCAACTCGAGAATATTCTTCACTTGGGCTACTGCTGTCATCTCTCCGGTCTCGTCTTTTTGTCTCCGTCTTTGTTCGTGGTCCACATCCATCTGCTCAGCCTCATCCTCGTCCTGCTCAATCTTCCTCCTCTTGCTGCGTTGTTCGCCGGCCGTGCCCGTGCTCGTGCTCTCCGTGACATAGACGCTGTTGCTGGTACTGACTTGCTTGACGGCCCACATTTTCTCCTTGGTGCAGAGGTGTAGATATCCTTGGCTCGTAGACGCTGACTTGAGTTGCATCCTGACCAGAAAGTCCAAGTTAGTGCGGATTTATATTTTAATCGATCCTTGACAGCCATGTCCGGACAACGTGACCAAGGTAGGCAGTTTAGACGCACCTCGTGGCGGCGCCGGTTTTCCTCCCCTCTTCGATCATAGCGACCAGCTCATGCGGCAACTCGAGCAGCCTCAGGCTCTTCTGGGGATATTTTGCAGAGAAGGAGACGGGTGGGAAGTCGGTGCGCTGAGAAGACATTGTGGGCGTGGTTGACTGGAATAGTTCTAGATGACCAAGACGCAAGAAGTAACTCTGATTTCTTAAGTCTTCAAGGGAACGCAGTCCACTCTGTACATGGTGTGGCCTTGTTCGATCAAGGCTTTCCCCGCGGAGAACTTCGACAGCCTCGTCGTCGATTATCGCGAGATTCCGCGACGCGTCTGGCGCGCTTTGCGCTCACACGCGTAAAGCACCAGCCTCGCGAGCATCACGTCATGGCCCGTGGAGGAGAGTTTCGAACGACAACAACCATCAGCGTCCAAGAATGCTGGCGGTCCCTTCGGTCGGTCGGCAATCCAGGCGCCAGTGCTTCTACCTTAAGGTGACGGATAACCCTGTCTGATGGTGAGAACCCGAACCAGTTCGACATCCTCGTTCTTCAGCCATCACTGGCGGCGAAGCGACTTCGCAAACTACGACAAGAACCGTTTTGATTCCTGTGTCCAGCTTTCGACCGACCAGCACATTACGAGTGGAATTCAGATGCTGAAAACACGCTGTCTATTTGTATTGTATCAATCGTGGCAACAACATCTTCCCCTATTAGTATGGAAATGACGCTTTACTGCCCAAAAACATCACAGTTGTCCCGACTCAAGCGCAGTCAGCCATGAGCGTAGTTCTCTGTTCACCTTCACGGGGTCTTCTCGCCAGAGCCAGTGACCAGCATTCGGAAGTGTAACCACGCGAACAGACTGATCAAACCACTTGTAGAAGCCATCCAACATCTTTTCTGAGAAATATGGCTCTTGCATACCCCAGACGACAATCGATGGCATTCTGTAATGCATCTTCGAAGTGTCGACATCCTGCCCGTAAGGAGGACCAGGAAAGTTCTTTCGGAAAAAGTAGAACATCCCAGCCTCTGGCGATTCTTGCAGGTATTGTTTGATCTTTGCGCGATAGCCTGGGTCTGGGATTGTTCGCACAACAAAGTCGAGATCGTAAGAGTCGCCGGGATTGTGTGCAATGTACTTGAGCGAGTACTGGGAGAGACGTTGCTGGTCTCTGTCATGGTGAATCAGGTGCATCATGGTTCCCAGAATGGGCGTGTTGAAGATGACCAGCCCGTTGAATCTCTCAGGATGAAGGAAGGCCAATTTTTGAACCAGAATCCCTCCAACGTCTCCTCCAGCAAATATTGCCTTCTCGAAGCCAAGATGGTCGATCAGCGCAAGGAGGTCTCCGGCCATTACATCTCCGTCGTAGGCATTTTCGTCCAGTGGTACGTCGCTTGGGGGATACCCTCGAACCGTAGGCAAAATGACGGTGTGGTCCTTTGCGAATTCGTCGATTTGATACTCAAACGTCATCTCGTTGTCAGGATGCCCGTGGACAAACACCAGAGCAGGGCCGCTGCCGTAAATACGGTAGTGAATTCGGACGCCGTAGTTGGTGAAAAACCGAGATTCCTTTCCTAGAGGCATTCTGGCGGAGACGCGTGTGTGAATATGTTTTTCCGTCCACTACAATTGCACTTGAAGGAGACGCATTCTCTCTACCAGTCCCAGCTGTCAGTTGCTCTCGTGCCAGATATTGCAGCCGTCAATGCCTTTGACGAGGCTGTGAAGGGAGTTGACGGTGTAGGTGCAGCCTGGGGTTTGACGGCCTATATGGGACAGGACTGACCTTTTGGTAGATCATCCACACTGCCTCACCTTTTGTTCTGAACGCCCGGGATTTTGAAGAAGATTTATTTCGTCCTGCTATCAACGGGACACTGTCGGTTCTTCAAGCGGCACAAAGGAACAATCCCAGTGTCGCGCGTGTGGTCATCACCTCCTCATTTGCTGCTCACCTCGATCCAAGCAAAGGTTCTCGCCCAGGACACACTTATACCGATGCCGACTGGAATCCGGTCACTAGGAAAGACGCAGCCAGCGGCGATGGTGTCGTCGCCTACCTTGCTTCAAAGACTTTTGCCGAGCAAGCTGCGTGGGAGTATGTTACGAACGAAAAGGTAACAACCAGTTTTCCCTCCTGCTGTCCTGGATATTCACACTGAGACTTTTGCGAACTAGCCGGAATTCACAATCGCCACACTCTCTCCTCCTATGGTCTACGGTCCATTGATCCATAACGTCGAAAACATGGACAACTTAAACACTTCTGCTGGCGATATCTACCGCTTTATCAACGGCTCTCAGCAGGAGGTTCCCGAAACCAATTTCTGGGCTTTCGCAGATGTTCGTGATGGTAAGAGAGTTCTTACCCCTTGCTCAGTAATATTATGGCATTCTTTTTGCTAAGGACCGGCCGTTCTCAGTTGCCCTTGCTCACGTCCTCGCTTTCGAAAAGCCCCAAGCCGCGAACCAGCGGTATCTCATCTGCTCTTCGGCATACAGTTACCAACAGATCTGTGATGTGATACGGGAGAAGTTTCCCGAATTGCGGAGTCTGACTCCAGAAGGGAAGGCTGGAGAACCATTGCCTTCCGTCTACAAGTTGGACACTTCCAAGGCTGTCGAGCAACTGGGGATAACTTTCACGCCTCTCGAAAAGACCATCGTCGGCATGGTCAACAGCCTGTTAAAGCTACAGAAGAAGCTTAGCGTGGAGTAGATTGCTAGAACTCCCGCTCTAGAATTGTTGATGTTTCATATGACATTCGTTTTGTTGATCTGTCGAGTTCCATGTTGACGTTAGGAAATATGTGGCTGATGACTTACCCTCAGGCCTTTTCAACAAGGAAATTGTAGCTAAGCATCATGTTACTATGGCAATCTTGGAAGCCCTTTTTTGCAAGTCCTCCTTTTTGCACGTCATTGTCGATCTCCGCCAAATTCCATGCAGCTCCAGGTCGGAATGAGAAGCGATAGCATGACGAGTTCGGCCGCTAACCATATGCTCTAAACTTGAGAAGGTCGAAAATCCTGAGACTGCATGCCGAGGTCCGCTGAATGACAATCCAGCAAGCGTGGTCGGGTCACAACAGTGTCCTTCGTTTACGACATGACTTCTGCGGACATCGTTGATGGACTTTGCGGCGTGGGTCGAATTATACAAGGTTCCCCGGAATGGTGTGGAACGCAGAGTTCGGGGGCCCACTCGTTGTTGCAGATCTGCCCATAAAGCCGAGGCCTTGCTTTTTTTCTCTTTTGGACCAATTCGAAGCGAGCCGCCCCTTGTGATGAGAGACACTGGCTGACTCGTATCGAGACAACCTGGGATCCTATAAGTGGTTTGTTTCAACAACAAAGACGGCCGCAAGATCCCTTCATCGGTCTCCTTGTCCTTCGGCACCCTCCATAATTCAACCTGCATAGCATCTCGAAAATGGTATGAAGTCGTTGCGAAATTGAACACGTACAGTCCTGGGTCTGGAGACTGATTTCAGTTTGATCTCGAATATCTAGTCAACCTCACAAGCGAAAGTCGAATGCGAAAATCGATCATCTCTTCTGGTCGCCCTCAGAGCACTTGAAAGAGATCCTTCTGGCGAGGGGTTTTCACATCTCGGCACGGATGGTGTGTGGAGGAATTTCGGCAAGGACGGCAAGGTCTTCAGCTACAGAGCGTTGAGTCCGGAAGAGATCAAAGAGGTAGTCGGTCTCTTTGGGGGAGACACACGAAGCGACCTCGAATCCAAGCTCGACGGCGTTGACGGGCGGGATGTCAAGGATGCGGATCAACTGCTCCACCCCGGTGCAGAAATCGCGCCACCATCGCTCTTTGCGACGCCTATCAAACCCCCCTCCCCCGGGGGCGGGGCCAACGAGGCCAGGTGAAGAGCTCTCCAGGAGTGTGTGATGAGTTTAAAATGTACGTACGGAAGCGTCACATGAGATGGATCTTCTCGTTACTCAGTGTGGACCTGGATCCAGGTTCGCAGAGGACGGAATATGCCACTTCAACAAGGCTGCGACCGATTCAGCACCGGAGCATGATAAGATAGGTATTCGAGAATCCCACTCACACGTGGTATCCTTGACTTTGTTCCAGTGTGACGCGGATAATCAACTCGCGCAATCCTCGTAGCATTGGCTGCGGCGATATCCTTCCAATGTTTTGCTCCGTGTGCATCCATTTGCAGCCCAAAACAAGCATCTCAATGGACTCAAAAACAAGATTCGGCGCCTCTCTCTGTGGCATCCTCTCACGACTCGCGCTGAGATCCACACCTGGATCGGATGGGGTGATCCAGCGCCTCAGTGAGCAAAGGACGAGACAGTCTAGTGCTCCAACAGCATTCAAGTCATCGCCGGTTCTGGGAGATGTCCTCCATTGATCGATGGCTTATGGCTTACGCCCTACGTCCCATATCTCTTCTATGGCCGAGGACACCGTAGCCAAACCTGTTCCAAAACACACATATTGAGTCAAGTGTCATGTCTACGTTGAATAGTTCTTAGACGTGAAAAGCGGGTACCACAGATATAGGATCGTCGTCGTGATTCCACGTTCGAGATCGGGCGACACTCGTGACCCAGGAAGATGCTAAACAGCAAGGCGACGGCAAGGTCACCATGACACGTTTCGCGTGCAAACCAGCGGGCCAAAGCACATATGTTGAGGTTGTAGCCTCGATAGTTTTCATATTCAGATATTTCATAGTTGGCGTTCTCGGGGATGTACAGTCGACAGGATCCCAAGGATAGACGTAAGCAACATATGCCCTATCTTAAAGCATATAGAATGAGGAATCTCTGTCTCCCACCTTTCTGTGCAGGCTTGCAAGGTGTCCAAGATGGTTTGCTGCGGTGGAATTGATGACCCTGTGGCTAGAGGCATGTCGTTGCGGAGGAGATAGAGACATACCGTCAGCATTGCCGAGAAAAAGTCAAGCTTGAAGAAGCGACCGAGAAGATCCATACTTTCCCAGCTTTTCTCTTTATGCTCCCACAGGTTTTGGTGGTACACTAAGATAGCTAGGCCGCATTCCAACGACGACCAACAAGAGACTGGGTAGTCAACCGGGGCGCGAGGATGCAAGGCGTGTACACGGTGTATGCTAAGGAGGATCTGCCGGAAGAAGATATCTAGTGTAATAAATAGTGACGGCCTGCCGTGATAATAAATAGTGACGGCCTGCCGTGAATGGTGTCCAGCAAGGCCATCAGATGTCGTACCTGGTCGTCGTAGTGTTGAACTTCATCATAGGATGGCCTATTTGTTTCACTGTTAATCTTGGAGATGATGTGGCATATTGTTGGGTAGATTTCCAGTAATGTTATCCATGGATCGGTGGTCTCCTGGCTCAATGGAGATGATGCTTGTTTCATTCCAAGATCGTCAACTGATATGAGCGGCAGTCTCCCCGTTATCGTAGCAGCATGTATACAAAAGTATAATATTACAGACCACAGGATTTGTCCAGATTGCCATTCACGAATGGAATTAGTCGATTGATTTTCTGGGCTTGGCGGCCTGTTCAGATTAATGCTGATGGCGGTGCGTGTAACAAGACCAAGGAATGTCCAGCACGAGTCGAAACTGCGGCAAGTTGCGTTGGTAGTTTGTTTGGCAATAACCATAAGGCATAAAGTCCTTACGGTTGAGAGATCTGGCTGAACCATGAAGGGCGTCTTACTTAGACAGGCCTCAGCAGCCATGCAGAACTCAGACGTTGAATCTTGATCCCTGGACACAGCAAAACAGCCCAGTGCCAAAACCATCAAAAAGGTGGATAGCGAGGATATGCTAACCGATTCTCTGACATCCCAGAAGTTCTCTGCCATGCTGGAAAATTGCGGAATGTCGATTATGGGATAAATAGGCTGGTAGAGGCTTAAATAGCCATTTATATATGATTGACATTTTTCGTGATGGCTCTGCAGCAAGTGGTGCACTCGTTCAAGCGAGGTATATTTGGCAGCTGCTGGACTGTTGAATGGGAAATTGCTGGGGAGCACAGAATCGCCTGCGTTGGTCTGCTTCTTCTGGCGAATTACCTCTGAGATTTTGCTGCAGCCTGGAAAGTCCCTACTGCGAGCCTCCGATTTAAGCTGCAATTACCTTTAGCTGCTGCATTGTGTCCGTCGGACTAGTTGGGATAGATTGCTCACCGTCGATAAGATCTGTTCCCAGTGGGATGGACCACGGCGCTGGGAATGCCAAGCAGCGGCAACATAGTCGTCGGCTTCTTCCCCTTCATGGGAGTGCTCAATCGAAGGGAGAATGCCATTATTGACCCTGTGATTGTATGAACAGTCGCTACTCCAGCCAGCACCACGGCACCGTGAGCATGGTAGCTCCCTGTCGCACTTGACCTTTAGTCGGTAGCATCGGATGCAAGATAGATGAGCCCGACGCCTCTTCTTGACAACTCTGGGTGCCTTTGCCGCACTGAGATCACTGTCCCCCTCAGTGCACACTTGGTGCTTATCAGACAGATTCGGCAAGGAACATTCTGTACCAGATCGTGTCGTTGTTTCGCTGGTCGTCTCGGTGCCTGGCGACAGCTCATCACCCGAAGTTGCCGTTGGCAACAGATGACCATATGAGCAGCCGACGTTCGCCTCCCTGCATCGCTGACAGGCCGGTTTGGTTTTGTCACAGCGCAATTTTATCTGGCGACAACGGCTGCAGGTCTTGATCTCCCTCATATTTGGTATTTACGGCATGAGGCCAGTGTATCGGGCGATACAAGGTACAGCTTGAAATCGTGTTTTTGAACGAGACAGAACAGACGTTAAAACAGAGCGAGGCCCGCCAAGAATACAACACCGGCAGATTGCCGGGACACTTCATCAGTGCTCCGAACTACTTTTGCGCGGTGAGATTACACGTATAACAGAGGAATATGGCTTTTGTTCTGCAAAGACGAAGTTTTACTACCGCTGCTAAGCAAATCCATAGAGTGGTCAGTATGAAACCCTTTGGAGAAAGAGAGTGTGGACCAGCAAAGGAGAGATGCGGTCCCCCGTTCCGCCCGTGGGACTTGGATTTGAGGCGCTTATTGCATCGGGTCACGGACATTTAAAAAGATACTTTCGGCTCCCCTGACTTGTTGTCAATAAAGCTTCCCTAGATCTGTAGCAAAAAAGCGGCCGTTGGTTTCAACTTGTTCTATCGATCATTGCCCTTGTGCCCGAGAAACATCGCAGATCGCAGTTGGGCGTTGTAAACTAAAAACGCTCGGGGTCTGAATTGTCACAGTTCTCAGATGGGATGGATCTTCCGTGATGCCATTTCATTAGAGCCCAAGGAAGAAAACGGGTATCGTGACAGTAAAACGGATTGGTCAAAGATCATTGATCAGAGCATGATACCAGAGGCCGTCTTGCGCAGGCACCTTCCTTTCCGATATAGTCATGGACGGAAATCCGGTACCTCCCAGGTGCTCTCGACCCTGCGCGGTGCCAGGACGCGGGAGTATGACTTATCGGGAGAAGGACAACCTCACGAATCTCGCTGTACTGCCTCGAAGCACTGACTTGCAGCGGGCTTTGCAATACCATCCATTTCGAGCCAAGTTCCAAATACTTTTGCCTGTTTTCTACCGTTCAAGTCGTCGTCAGTGGTTTTATCTGGCTCCTCGTCCTCCTCATCTTCTCCGCCGAGGGTCAGCCAAGACCCAATAGCGAGATTAATGGCGGCAAAGCAGAAGTATACCGCCATCCTAACATCGTTGTCTCCAAGACCGACGGATGCCCTCACTGTCCGGGCAAATGTGAAGGTGGCAAGAATCCATGGACACTGAGTAAGTAGGAATATGAAGTTCTGCAGCATGGAATGTTAACAAATTTATTTATGTTGCTATGGATACTAGCACCACTTTCTCAGATGGAGTGAAAGGAAGAGTATGCATTTACGTACCAGGAGGATGAGCATGACGATCGATAGAAGTGCAATTGGAGAAGGTATCATGATTCTTAAATGTCAAAACGGTAAAGGGATTGGCTCATTTATGTCTCGTTGCCGTCTTTGCTCAACCGTGGGTATGGGAATGAACTTTGGAGAAACCAGGTAGGGGACATGTCAAGGTTAGGTATATATATCTCCCACATCGTGCTTCATGAAGACTTCTTGAATGCTGCAGCCTGCCAAATAATGCTCTCCTCCTCAGAGCCTTTTGCTCGGACGAAATCCACAAACCGGAGCCGAGTCAAGACGCATATCTGCCCAATACATTGCGTGGATATTGCTTGGCGATGAAGGGCTGTGCTGAGTTTGCAGGACCTGAAACTCGAGGCTCGAGACAGTTATTCGATGTATGTGCTGTTGATCGGAAATATTGACAAAGCGAGAGCGTGGAGGATGAGAGAAGTCGGTCATAAGCGGGCATTCAGAGAGGCACTCGTGATCGCTCTGGGTATGCTTCCACTTCTGGCCAACCAGGTGGAACCCAGCCTCGTGGGAGGAGAAAATGGCGTCCCTCGGCCGAGCTTAAAACCCGTTAACAACCGACTTAGCACGGGACCTCCGTTCTTCTGAAACAATTTTGGTTTGTCTCGTGAAATCAAGACGACAGCGTAATCTCATGCTCTGAGATATATTTTGGCCGCATGGAATTGCGGTAAGAGATTGGGTCATAAGTGACACGCGTTCCATAGGGTGGCGAAGTAAATGGCAGGACTTTAGCAAAATATGAGATGAAGAAGTACTCCCTGGCTGCACGCACATATATCCCCCATGTCCAGGCAAGTTTATATTTGGTATTCAGTTTCTATAAGCATCTTCGAAAATGATGGCTCAACTTTACGTTCTTGTTCTCATGGTACAGTGTTTTCCCGCAGCTCTTGCAAACTCGCACTCGAGCTGGATATCACCGCCATACAACTACTTTTTCCAATTTCCTCTGCCCATTCCTCCAAATATCAATGCCCTAACGTAGGTAACCATGTTCACTACCTTTTTAAAGGACCGTGCTAGAGTATCCTATCGGAAAATTGGCGAGCAAGCTAATTGTTCTGAATAGCTCGTTCACGGATCCCAACACAAACACGACTATCGACTTCTTTCAACTCAACGTCACTTCCTTCCAGGCACCGATATACCCAGACCTTGGGAAAGCTCACCTTGTGGGGTACAATGGAATTTCTCCGGGTCCGACATTTAGAATACATCGGGAGCGACAAAGTGTCGTGCGCGTTGTCAATCAAAATGGTACTATGCTCGTCAATGTCCCGATCCAAACTAACACTTCCGACAACCACAGCTCAACCGACTGTACTGCATCTTCACGGCTCGTATACCCGTGCCGTCTGGGATGGCTGGGCGGAGGATTTGATTCAGCCTGGGGAATATAAAGATTATTATTTCCCAAACTCGAATACCGCCAGAACCTTGTGGTACCACGGTACGTACATAACCGTATTGTTTCAAGACGAATTTTTGACATGAATAGATCATGCGGTTATGATCACTTCAGTAAATTTGTATGCTGGTCTTGCAGGTTTCTACATCATCGAAGATCCCGAACTGGAGGCTCGGCTCGGTCTTCCCCAGGGCAAATACGACGTGCCCCTTGCCATCGGTGCCAAGCAGTATACGTCCACCGGAGATCTCACCCAGGTAGCGGACGAAGTAGAGAGCGTATACGGTGACGTGGTTGAGGTAAATGGGCAACCATGGCCATTTCTATTCGTCGAGCCACGAAAATATCGGTTTAGGATATTGAACACAGCTCTCAGCCGAAGCTTCATTCTAGGGGTTTCGGACAGCGATTCTGGAGCAGCAGTGCCCTTCCAGATTGTGGCCTCTGACTCTGGATTCTTGAGCGCCCCAGTGACATCTACCGAATTAACTGTGGCCATGGCGGAACGATGGGAAGTGATCATTGACTTTTCAGATTACAAGAACCGGAACTTGACACTAACAAACCAACGAAACGTCTTCGACGCTCCTGATTATGCAGGAACAGATCGTGTGATGCAATTTAATGTCGGTTCTGTTGCCTCTTCCACTTCCAACAACGGCCCGACGCCTTCATCCTTGATCGCGATAAAAGTTCCATCCGCCACAGCTACGGTCGATCGGACGTTCAAATTCGATAAAGAGTTCGTTCACGTAACAAGCAAAATGGATCTGATTTACATTTTCTGACTGCTCCAAACAGGCATGACACTTGGGTAATAAATGGCGTTTCGTTTAACGACGTCAAGAATCGAGTTCTCGCAAATCCCTCGCGAGGCGGGACTGAGATGTGGCTCCTCGAGAACCAGAACGGCTTTTGGAGCCACCCGGTACGTTGCTTATATATAGGCCGTCCAGTTCGGACCATCTGTCTTTCTCTCTACTGACACTGAGAAAGATTCACATGCACATGGTCGATTTTCAGATTATCTCCCGGGAAAACGGCCGGAACATTGTCGAGCCTTACGAAAAGGTCGCGCTTAAGGATGTAGTACTCCTTGGTCCAAAGGAAAAAGTTACAGTCGCTGTCACATTTGCCCCGTTCGCTGGGTTGTATATGTTTCACTGCCATAATGCCATACACGAAGATCATGCGATGATGGATGCCTTCAATGTTACAGAAAGGCTAGGATTAGGTCACAGTGCATCTGACTCGAACTTTACGGATCCATTGGACGCCCGATGGAAGGCGAGGAACTCTACGAATGTCGACTCTCAATCAGCTTTGAAAGACACCCTGTTGCAATTTCTTGCTACCGGTGCGTATCAGAACTCATCGAACCAAGAGACTCAGGCACCGGTTCTAACATCACGGGGCGTATCTACTCGGCCTCAATGGTTGTCATTATTATTAGCTCCGTTTGCGGGCACTCTCATCTAGCCACCTAGGAAGTATCATACCAAGTATCTAACAAATCACTGCACTTTTTGAGCTAGGCAATTGAGTACACATTACAATATGCTATGCTGCACTTCCAGCTTTCTCAATTGAGAATCGAGGTTGTCACACTGATTATGGTTCAGAAAGGCGTGACCTTTGAAGAAAGTAAACACCGCGGAGGGGGTCGCACAGTGCAGGAATGTGCCGAGTCGCCTTTTACCGCCACAGCAAAGCGAGGTCGCCCTGAATCGGTTCAGGCCCCCCATTACTAATACTACATCGAGTAACACCACCGATGCAATCTACAGTACACTCGGTGAGCAGGAAAACATGTCGTCACGTCCTTTCAACCTCGACTTCTAGGTTTCTCTAAACAACAGTCATCTTGAGTCGTTTGTTTGCACTCAGTTCACAACGATTCCTGAACGAGCGAGCCACCATGTCTCCTCAATGGGCGGACCAACCCTACGGTCTTCTCTCGACCGAGCCATTCTCCAAAGACGTAGGTTTCCTATACCGCTTCTGAGCCCTGCGGCACACTCACCAAAGCTCCCAGTCTTCGAATGGTGCGTACTATACCGCAACACAAATGGCTCTAGCACACAACGGCATCCTCAGAGGGTTGAACTCGATCTACCTTCAGGCAATTCATATACCGACGGGGGACCTGGCCACGGTCAAGGACTTCCTGACATATTGTCAGTGCTGGTGTGAATCCATGCACCACCACCACGATGCCGAAGAGAATACTTTCTTCCCGAGTATCGAACGACTCACAGGTGTCCCTGGACTCATGGAGCGGAACAGGGAACAGCACAGGGCATTCACACCCGGCTTCGACCACTTCAATGAATACGTCCGCACGTGTCTTCCCAAAGACTACGATGGAAAGACTATCAAGACTCTTATCGAAGAGTTCGCGGGGCCGTTGACTCAACATCTTCATGACGAGGTAGAAACTCTGCGGGCGCTCGACAAATACGACGGCGAGCAAGTCCGACAGGCGTATCGGCGTCTGGAGAAGATCTTGATGGACACCGACAATGTGAGTAGGGGACTTAAATCCAATCTTCCTCCAGTGACGGAGGTAAAGATCATCCTTCTGCAGAGCCGGGTTCTAACTTTGTGCGACAGTATCGTATTGCGCCTTTGGTATTTGGGACCGCAGATCGCAGTTTTGAAGGTGGAAGACATGACTTTCCAGCCGTGCCGTTCTTTGTGCCATACATCATTCAGTACGTGTTTGCCAGGCGGAACCGGGGTGTCTGGCGCTTCAATCCGTGTACAATCTGGAGAGACCCGCGAGAATTAGCCTATACGGGCGCAAGGGCAGGTACTTGATCCAGTGGGTGCCATCCTGAGTAGGCCCATCCAATGCATCGGAATTCAAGTTCCAGACTTTGCAAATTCATACTCCATATCAGCTGCTCGGCAGAGAACTCAAACTCTATGAAGAGAGCCTCAGGAAATATCGGATGACGCCCTTGCAAATCTTGGAAACCCAACATGCAAGGGAGACACAGAGGCTGAATGTTTGCATTGCACACACAACGTAACATTAACGGAGTTGATTATGATAGCAGTATCGATGAAAATCAATCATGCATGTTCATCCATCCATAAGATGCCTCTGTGCTCTTGAGATTTGAGGCCCTTCTGAGGATTGCAAGTTTTCATTCGTCTTAGCCCGACGACGTCTTTTGACAACCAACGTGTCTTGGAGATTTTCCTGCAATCTGGACGCCTATCAGGTTATCGACCTCATTCCAGAGGGTTGTTACGGAGGCCGAGTCGAATGCGATAACTCTGCTTCCCACGTCTGAAACCGACGGAGGACGAAGTTTTGCACGGTTGATTCGAACCAATTCGCACCGTCGGGTTGATCCCAATCTGCAAATGCGAACGACTTCAAGAGGGGTTTCAGCTCCGCCCATGTGGATATACCGGCCAAGAGAGCTGCGTCTACCAGTTTGTTCTGGAACCAGCCTTCGCTGCTGGAATGTTCTTCGTTAGTCCGTTGCTCCCAGAAAGCTCCCATAAACAATATCCAGATGTGGGCGTCCCGATATTGACCAAGCTCACTTTCGGTATCAGTATCGCATTCGTGGATTTCAGTAATGATGCTTCGCAATTCCGCCATGATTGCCGGGGAATAATCTCGGAGGTCGTGTCCATTGATCTTGGTCCCGTAAGCCATACTTCGTAACTGGAAAACCAGAGTCAGTGCCAATGCCGCTTGTATCATTCTTTGAACCTGCGTAAAGACTTCGTGTAGGTACACATCGTCTCTTAAGTCGAAGTAAAGTCTCATGCTCGTACCCAAAGCCCAAACACTCTCTGTTCCCAGGAGCAAGAAGAAAAATTGTTTCTGTTCTTGGCTTCTTTCTTGCGCAATTTCGTGCACCTTTCCCTCCGCATATGCGTTCATGAGACGCGAGACGACAAAGGCCTGACGTAGCTCCTCGCAAAGAACCTGTTTGTGGAGGCCGTCGTGAACACCTCCAGGCAGCGTAGCCAGGCCAGGCTTAGCCCCAATCCACATTTTGTTGCACGAGCGAGCGAACCAGGTATATTCAAGAGATGGTCGATGCATGTATTTTGCGGCAGCATCAACATCATTCAAGCCGGCTTGAAACAACAGCGTGTAACTGACTGCCCCTTCCAGCACGCCCCTGACCAGCAGCCGGTTGAGCAAAGCACCATACACAGCCGATGATTGTTTCCCTCCGACTGTGGTGCACGCTCGGTGCAAAAAATATACGTGAATAATCGCTGCTGGAGGCAGCCTCGCCGCCGGAGACGCGGATATGTCTCTCAATAAATCTTTGACTAGTCGCGTACTCTCTACCATGAAGGTCTGCGCAAGCTGGATCGAGCGACGGTTATTAGACCAGGACATCATGGTGGTCATGTTACCAAGAAAGCTTGCAAGACACGCGAGCGCAATTCCTGTGTTGGAGAGCTGGGTCACTGCAAACTTCCAGGCGCCATTACCGACACCTGCTGTCGAGAGGCCTTTTGCGTCAATCTTCATCTGGAGCTTCTGGTTGTCGTACAACATGGGGAAGTAGCCATCTCTCATGAAAGTAAGTACTTGGTTCACTTCTGGAGTTATCTTGATTGGAAAAGTGAAGAAAGGGTCAGAATTACCCCTGTACATGAGATGGCTCTTTGATAGTGAGACTGTCGCGTCGACTCCGGCGGAAGAATCTGTGTTGGTTGTATCGTTTGGCTTCAAGGGGTCGTCACACTTTACACGGAGAGGCCTTATCGTTCTCTTCTGAGCGCGCGGATGTTTCCAGGCAACTTGGAGAGATATCATCTCATCCCTTCGCTCTTGCCGCCTCCTAGCGTGGGCCGCACGTGCTGCATGAGCTCTGTTCGCTGAATCAACGGCCTGATCTTTCCTGGCGGTTCCATGGCTCTGGGAGGGAACGAATCTCAACAGTGGCGGTGCCATTGTCCCGCTGGTTTTGGAAAGACAACCTCAATGTATTGTAGATAAATGAGCCTCGGCATCCTACCAATCTGCTAATCGGCGGTCTACAGAGGGTCGTCTTCTCAATCCTGAGGGAGCAAGTAGACGTAATCAGAAAGCATCATTGTGACGACCAACTACCAGCAACGACGGCAGACGCAGGTACCTAGGCAGGGCTGACGACTCAAGGCCGTACTGGGAGAGCTTTTACCCTTTGCTCTTCATTTGCATGTCCTACTCGTGCATAGTGCAGCTGTGTGTCATTGACAGAATGGTGGATCCACCGCAGGACCCAGACCCAGCGTACGTACGTTCCAGAGGCTCCCGAAGGCCGAGCTCTGACATGATTGGCTTAGAAATTCCCTTTCTGGGAGAAGTACGAGCCACTACGGCCGATGTCGACAAAAGCGATAGCTTACTACCGTAGTCGCCCTAGGACGGTATGAACCTTGTCTTGTGATTACCTAAGGAAGAGTAAACACCAGTATTATTCACGACAAGCTCAGAGATCAGTAATCTGTGCTTCGACGCCGGATGAGGCAGTCTACCTGAAGTGTGACAACACCACATCCTGCATGGCATCGTTGGAGGACCGCTCGTCATGGTGCAGATGCCTGATTCACTACGAGAAACTTCTATTTTGAAATCGTGAGCTGTGATTAATAACTTCATTCTTTCTACCACAAACAGATAAAACCCACGGCCAGCCCTCCGGAAAGCATCACTGCCTCCTAAGTACCAAATATTTGAAGACACACTTGCAAAGATTACCTTACAATCTCGCCCACGCTTGATTGAGAATGTCTACAAACACAGTCTACCTAATCACCGGCGCTGCTCGTGGTAAGTTGCCTTGAAGAAGGCGTGCTTGGAGATATGGCTTCTAAATAGTCCTCAGGCATAGGACGAGGTCTCACCGAGACATACCTAAGTCGGCCAAATCACACAGTGATTGCAGCAGTTCGAGACGTCGGGACTGCAAAGGCGAAAGAGCTGCTCGCGCTACCCGCCGGACAAGGAAGCAAAATCGTTCTTGTGAAGATTGAGAGCAGCTCCGAAACCGACCCAAAGGACGTTGCGGCCTCCCTGCCCACTGAACACGGCATCACCAAGATTGATGTGATAGTCGCCAACGCCGGAATCGCCAACTACTACGGCCCAGTGATCAGCACGCCGGTCGCAGAACTCCGGGACCATCTTCAAGTGAACACGATCGGGCCAATCATTCTCTTTCAGGCGCTGCTTCCATTGCTGAAAGCCTCCGCGGCGCCAAAATTCGTCGTCATCTCATCTATCATTGGCAGCATTGCCAGTTTGAAAGAGCTTCCCGTCCCGGCAGCAGCCTACGGAGTTTCCAAGGCTGCCGTCAACTACCTCGTCCGCAAGATCCATTTTGAACATCCAGAGGTGGTGGCCTTCCCGATCCATCCAGGGTTAGTCTCAAACTATATTGTGAGCTTCGTCGCTACGTACAGAAGCTGACATCAGCGGCAGATTGGTCCAAACCGATATGGGCAATGATGGTGCCAAGAAGTTCGGCTTTGAGGGAGCTCCAGTGACTGTTGCGGACAGTGTCGCCGCGGTCTCTTCCAAGGTAAGCAAAGGAAACCCTCCATCGCCGTCTGCCATGGAGACTGATTGTGTTTGTGCAGATCGATTCAGCTGATCGCGAGGTATCGGGCACTTTCGTGTCTTATGACGGAACGAACCCACCATGGTAGGAGGAGATGATTTGACCGTCGAAGATGGATAAGGAGAGGAAAAGCAACATTGCGCGACTTGCGCGGCATTCCACCGTGGCGGTGTTGTCCAGGCTATTTCAAGTTCGATGGCTTTGACTCAGATTCTCATACCTTGAATTGAATGCTTCACGAGCGGAATCTCGGCGACCGTCCGTCCAACTATGGTTGTAGCCGCGTGAAGAGAATGATTTGCCTAATAACTAGCAGCAAAAGAGCGACCTGCCGCTATATCTACGTGAGAGCACATAAGCCAATGTAGCACTTGGGAAAAAGTATTACCGAGCCCGGCGCAAGATCACAAACCCTCTGGCCCACGTGACCTCGCGCCGCTTTTGCTCAGGATGGCTCAAGTCCCGCTCAGCGTTGTCTCTTAGCAGCCACCTGATGCTGGCTAAACCTTCTGAAAACACTTCCGTACAGACTTAAAGCCCCTCCGCACATCTAGATGGCTTTACGAACAGAGACCTTCCAACTCGGTCGGGCTCACATTTCGACATTTCCTCCTGTCTGCCTAGTGCAGCCTTAATTCGAGCAATGGCTGGAAACCGAGGCTCTCTCGCACCTCTGAGTCAGCACAACGTGAAGCACGAGGCCTGACCAATCGGCCTTGGTGCTTAAGCACCAGCCCGGCCACTCTCCGTGGTTTCGTTTTCCCTTCGTGGCTCCCGCAGCAAGGTGTTGCCCAGTTGCTCGGCGTGCGCAGGAACATGTTGCAGTCTTTGCATCGCTGGTCTGCCATGGAGATGGCAGGTTTCACTTGCCGACTTATGCGGTGCTGTGCCAATGACACGAAGGGCGACTCATGATGAACGACGTCGCCTGTACACATGATTACAGTGGCGCATCAGTCCCTTGAGATCTCTCACTCCAATATAGAAAGCCAGGCTCACAAGAAGGAGATCAGAAATGACTGACCAACCCTACAAGGGAGCGTTGCAGTGGATCAATCTAGATGCGGATAACTTGGATCCTCTGGCACACAAACACAAAATTCTGAGTCATGTTCAGCAGCGATACCGGCCTTGGAGGCGGCGAGCTAGATCTGAAGCTCTCTTTGCCTCTATCAAGTCGACTCTATCTACAACGCGCATCGGAACCAGACAAGATGAAAAGGCTCAATCCCGAACGCCAATTAGAACGCCATTGCCCTCGAAGCTGATAGCCAAGGGTAACTCAGATCCGTTCGCAGCCTATCCCGTACGCATTGGCCCGGAAGAAAATGACTTGATGATCCTATATCGAGACTACATGATCCCTTCGCTATACTCCACAGAGTTGGGGCAGAAGCACCTGATCGACCTTGCTACTCAAGATTGGAAAGACGCTGTTGGGCTTCTTGAAGACAAGGGAGCCGCGTTTGGTGCCTTAGCGCGCTACGGTTCGATAGCAGGTAAATTCAACCCTAGATTGCAATACCTGGCATACAAATATCATGTCAAAAGCCTCGAGAATCTCAGAGCAAAAATCTCCCAAGGCCATGACTTACAGAACAGCGCGGACTGCATGCACGTCAGCATGCTCTTCGCAGCAGAAACCGTATCGGGGAATTTATCTGAGGCCGCCACCCATGGCAGAATTCTCCTGAAAATCCTGCAGAAGCAGTGGCGGGAGCAGAGGCACGACTACAAGCTGTTGATCTACCAACTCATAGTCGATTTTCATCTCAGCTCTATGTCTGTAAAGCGGATGATCTTCGACGATGAGGAATGGTTAGCAGAAATATCGCAACAAGTATCGGATGCGGCAGCACTATATGCTCCGGTGTATCCCAAGAAAGACTGGGATCCATGCATACCCGACGAATGGCTCCGCACTTCCTTCGAAGCCGAGCAACAGCGCTTCAACTTCATAGCCTCTCCGCCCAAGATCACCGACGCTACTTCGCATTTGGAGCTTGTTTTCCTGTCCCAAATGCTTCAAGCCGTGCTCTTTCACAGCCGCATGATCCATCACTACCTGAAGGTTGCAGAACAACTGAGAAACTCCAGGTTGAGTGATGCGAAAGCGGAGCAACTCACAACGCAGCAATACCTTGCACTTGCAGCAGCCCAACTGCGTCGACATGTCGGCATGACCCCGAAAATCTTTGGTGTTTACATCTATGACAGCAGTGCTCTGATCATGGCTCTGAAGCATGCTCTGCAAGCTAGTGACGCTGTCTCTCGACGGATGTCCTCCACAAAATATAGGAATGCGAAATTATGGGCATTATACGTGGGTGCCCTAGCAGAGACAGCTACTAGTTCAACCAACGAGTGTTCTTCGGAACATTGGTTCAACAAAATGCTCGCGGATACGGCTATCGCGATGAACATCCGCTCGTGGGACAAATTGCAGGCTGTCTTGGAAGGATTTCTATACTACGACCGACCATTCTACATAACGAGGCCTGCCTGTTTCGAACAAGGACATCTTGGATCATGAGTCAAGCAGTGGCCACCTCAATCAACACCTCGCCGCTTCTTATTCCTTTCCTTCAGGTTCAAAAACCAAAGAGTCTGAGTGAGAACAACAGCATAGGCGGGTGCCGGGGATGGGACTCTCTAGCCCAAATTATGGGCGCGAGTGATCTATTGCTCAGACCGACTGCCACCGTGCACAGTCACATGCAGGAGCATCCTAGAGTGAAGCAGCGAGGCTCTGGGCCACGCTCAGAACGAGAAATGGAAATTGCATGTCCTCGTATCGAGATTCCGAATCTCGAAATCTTTGTTCCTGGCTACTTCCCAATCTGATGCACAACCACACCGGATTCAAGTGCTGGGCTTGGACAGAATTAAGCACAACGATATTGGTCATTTAAATCGCGTGACAAATGGCATGTCGCCACGTTTGTTCTCCATGATAGTCCAAAAGATCATCTCCTCCAGTCCCAGGGCGCTCTTAAGCGCACAGCATCTGCTGTTTGTAGCCGAATTGTCATGGCAGAACCCCTGGAGCACTCCGCATTCGAGATTCGGCCCAAAAACCCACGGCTTCTTTATTGAGCACAAAATCTAACCACAGAAAAGAAGTCAGTTGTGTCTCCAACTGTTGCCATGACCCGATCCCAATGTCGGAAGCTACCCGACGGTATTGATCCTGGAACCATGAGCGGTCAACATCGCTGCCATCACTGATGCCGCCAAGAACCACTGCCCACAACAACAATTTGAGCTCGGTTGTGTCTCTCGCAAAGACATGCGTTTGACTTTCTTCAATGAGTAGAGCCTTGAGAGCCATCGCGAGTTGGGTCCCCACACCGCTGGATGGCGGGAGTGGAAACAAGACCATGTTGCTGTAGATTAAAAGGCAAAATCGGCATAACTTGTACAGGTACATGTCCGCTGGTGACATGCCTTCTGGATCCTGTGGGAGTGAGAGGAGCTTGTGTTGAATTCCTGTCCGGGCTTGAATGATGTTGGCAAAATCCGGAGCATCTCTCGCGCCACGATGGAAGTGTTCGAGCGCGAGGCTGATGTGTTTCATCAAGACAATGACGTCCATCATGGAAGGCCCAGACCGGAGAAAAGAGAGCTCCAATAGTGACTTTAGCCACTCTGATGGAAGTGCCATGGACAGCTTCAGGCGCAGATCTTTCGCGGCGTCGCCAGTATCATAGTGTCCCGAGAAAAATGCATGCCGGGACCGATCAATGGCAGGGAATTCTGGTTTCTCCCCAGCTATCGAGGCATGGATGATACACAAACTAGATTTCGTGGGTCAGCCTGGAAGATTTCGGCTCTGGATCCCCTTTGCCGTCGACACATGGAGGACTCACAGTTCACAGATCTCGGCTAGTCCAAAATCATGATAATCTTCCCAAGCCGCACCTTTAAGACGGATCAGTCGCCAGAGAGCAAGGTAGTGTGCAGAGACGAGTGGTTCATGTCCGATGATATGTAGAACCTGCGCCTTTGCGAGAGGGGATTGAAACCTGGAGTGTCGGGAGTTGGAATCGGCCTGCTTGAGGAAATGGTCTGGATCTGCAGCCGCCATCACGACCACGGCCCCGATCAATTCTTCCGACGGGAGACCCTGCATGTTGGCGAGCTCGGCGTTGACCAGGCACAACGTCGCCACTCGGTGTGTGAGGAGGAGTTCTTTGTGGGCCTGTGTGACTCCTCCTGGGCCAAGAAGCAGCCAATAGTTGCCCACCATCGCCATCGTGTATGCAAAGTAGGCAAGTTTCGAGCTGTACATTGCCTGGAGCTTCACACGATTGATGGGATTCAAAGTACTATCTCCTGGCTTCGGAGTCAATCCGTGCCAGAAATGGCGAAACCCTTCGTAGTTGGCCGTCAGCCTCATGATCCACAGACAGGACATCGAATGCGGTGAGAAGCGTGGTCGCCGAATGTAAACTTTCCGACGGCCAGTGTTCCCAAAGCAAAGAGGCATCACAAAAGCATACCATGATCGATCACCTCATGTACGATGGGTGCTATGGCCCCGATCCTAACCGGCAGTGTTATGAAGGGATCTCTCCGTCCTTGTCCAAGAATCGTCTTCAGACTATTTGGTAGTCGATCTTCGTCTAAAGAGCGTTCTTTCGCTGGATCTGACTTCTGTACCGCCTGTGCTGAGATTTGATCAACGACTTGGATACGAATCGGATAGTCCTGTCGGATGACAGCCTTGTCCGATCGTGCATTTCGATTAGATCGGGCCTGTCGGCTATGACGTGAGGATACCGGGCCTCGATCAGAAGACATGTGAAATAAGCCGAACGAGTCCTGGTGGTTGTTGCAGTCCACACGGGTAGATCTCGACGAGGAGGGCCACAGATCCATTCCCAGCGCGTGCTGAGGTAAGTCGCTTCCAGATTGTTAGACGAGCATCTCGATCATCGATCGTGGCGTGGAGGAATGCAGAGGCTTTATCAGGGCTTTCAAGGCGGCGGTCGACCACAAGAGCTCCAAAACAGACTCCAGTGCGAATCCAGTAATTAGTACACATCAGCCAGTGAAATTTGTGAAGTCAAAGTCCGCATCGGCCCCTGAGGTACAACCTAGCCTAGAATTCACAAGCTTTGCCGTGACGGACAACGAACTTGACTAATGGGCAAGCCACCATCAGCACAAGCCGTGTGAGTGTTGTCGCCGGATCGTCTCCAAGTCCCTGACCCCTTACCTAAGGGTGCGTTAGTCTCTAGCTTGCCAGTGGACCCTGCAGTTTGTGCACGAGATCGATACGTACGAGATCCATTTGATGACTTAGCACTGTGGTAGCAAAAGAATGATTCGTCAAAAAATTCCCATATCTGGAACGGAAGAAACCTTTTTCTTGAGCCGGGCGCGGGGGTTGCTGTTCGATCGTTCTATCCCACTTCCACACGTTCGGTCCACACCGTCAATCATCTCAGCAGTCGAACAGCGGCACCAACTAGACTAATCCGACATTTTTGATGTCTCAACTGGGGTGAGAAACGAAATTATCAATGAACAAGATAAAGGGTGGTGGTGTTCGTAGCCGACACCCAAACCCAACGGGAGAATCCCGACGACAGATGTTGGTGTAATTCTCACTGGCAAGACAGCAAGCCATGAGCCAGAACTAGTCTTCGTCTCCATCGAACCACAGCCTATCGCGTATCCATCCCCGTCAAATCCGGCCGACGATCAAGAAGCATATCGCACTCCAAAGGCTGGGAATGGCAAACCGGGCTAAACCGCTTCAGAACGACATAGCGCAACGTCTCGGTCGATTCAGACTCGAGAAAAGCTATCACAAGGCCCGGAGGATAAGGCCATTGGCGTCCAGTAAGTATCCAGGTGACTTCCTCCCCCGGCCTTTCCATGCTCACGGTTACGTGACAGAATCCAGCAATCACTCTACGGGGGCCCTGGAATCCGATGGTGCCTCCATTCTTTGGTCAGAAGGACAGTCACAGCCCAATCACTCTCTTCGTGATGCCTTAAGTACATACCGGCGAGATCACTTCACGACTCTCCCCGTACACGACGATGATTCGGTCCAGTCATTATTCGCATTTTGTGGGTATCCCAAAGCTATGGACTCCCTGGCCGTGCTAAAGAAACACAGATTTGAACGACCTGAACAACAAAACCGCTGCACAGAATCCGAATAGAGATTTCATTCCCATTGCACTAGGTAGCGCAGCGTGTTTCCATGTCCTCATGGCCACTGTATTGCAAGTACAGAGACTTCAGGGCCGGCCTGGAGGTGACTGCTTTTGGTACCACAGAGGAGGAGCAATCGCCGCGTTGAACAAGGATCTATCAGATTCAAAACCCCAAGTTACGGATGCAATGTTCTGTGCGGTAGGGATGCTGGCGTACATCGAGGTAGGTTCCGTGGTGACGGATCGGATGGATACCATGAGACACAGTTGACGAGTCCCTCCAGAGTCGAGTGCCTGACCTTCGAACCCATTCCGCAAGTATGCACATCGCTGCGCTGGACAGGTTTCTCGAGATGAGACACGGTATGCTCAGCGTAGAACTATACGGCATGCTTCTCAGATTGTCACTATGGTGAAACCGGCCCCGCGCTCGTGGCAGAATGAGAAGCTTTCAGCTGACTGAGCCCTTGCAGGTGCGACATCAATCCCCCTCTGACAGTTCCGCCTGTATCAAATCCAAAGGCGTCGGTTGATGCCACTTCAAACGTCAAACTACCTATCTTCTCTAGACATTCGGACCCCACCCTGTCCCCATCGGACGTGTTCGATGATATTCGCCGACTGGTGGCCTTGAGAGAAGAGTATGGATGCGATCCGTTACCGCATGGCAGGGACCGAGAGAGAAGTTTGGCATATCTTGAGCTCGTCTCCCACCGCTTGCACCGAACAGCAAGATCTCTACCGCACTCCCTGCTTGTTAGCACGGCAGAAACAATCGTGCTGCGGTGCATTCGCCTGGGCCAGATACTCTTTATGTACACCGTATCTCCGGCCATGTCAGTATCGGGAGTCTACAGCCGATCCATTGCTGACGCACTGCGGTTGTGCTTGGAGCAGACCAACCCAGAGAACGGCGATGCAGTGTACTGGTCACCGGAGGTGCTATGCTGGCTCCTTTTCAACGGGGCTATAACTAATCAAGCCAAGGTGACTCAGAAGTGGTATTTCAGTCGCCTGAGAGAATTCCTGCACTCTCAAAGCATCTCGCACTTTGACCAGGTGGAAGTCCTGCTGCGGAAGGTGTGCTGGTTAGAGGACCAATTCGGTGTAGCCTGTCGCACTCTGTACAGAGATCTGGTACTTGCAGTCGATGGCTAGGATCAATGTATCAATTTTATGACATTTGTCGCTCTTCAAAAACAGGGAGGGATGTTCGTGCGGAGCTGGATGCGAAATCGCTTTGGCTGTGTGAGTGTCCACCGATCTGTGCACAGTACTGGCAATTATCAGTCACAACACCAGTACCACTTGACTCGGATCTCTACGTCGCTGCTTCTCAAGGACTCCTTTCCACTTGAGCGCACTTAAGCGCTTTCTCGAACAAGCCACGTATCGGCGGAACCCAGGCCGACACGAGTTTGATATTTATGGCATGGCAGACAGCCTCGTTACCTCAAGGAAACTTGTAGTGTTTATTGAGGGTCATCGCCAAAGACGGAGCGTGGAATTCTGTAGCCAGGGGAACGAAGTACGAGTGGACATTGATCTGTTTCATTGTCGGAACCCCGGACGCCCATCGCCCTCCCATCCCATCTGACCTTGTCTAGACTGGAACTTAGCACACATTGCATATACGAAAGTTACTTAAGTCTTTGCAAAAACGTAGGCAGTGCCGGTCCAGTGGCAAGAAGGCCTTATCAGTGCTCCATAGCTATGTCTCAGACATGAAGTTTTCCCCGATCTCAAACGCGTAACGGTCCTCGTCTCCCACAAAGCTCCCATCCTGGAAATTCGTCCAATCCGCCGACCAGGGGAAAGTGGGATCTGGAAGAGATACTGATGAAGCCTCTTGATCATCTAAATATGGCCATGGTCCCTCAGGAGCCGCGGTCGATACTCCTGTGGCACCGAGCGCATGGCCATCCAAGATCTCATGGAGCAGTCCTTCTTGTGTCTGAACGGGAACTGGTTCTGATAATGTAACCTGGTTGCCAAACAGCGAGACAGTTGGTGCAGAGTCGGGGACTTCTTCCTGTTCATTCACAAGGTTCGTGACGCTGGTTCCATTTGCGCCACCAGCAGCATATGCAAAAGACGTCGATGGATTGACATTGTCGGTCCATTCACAGGAGCGTTTCAACAGGCGCCAAGTGGCGAGATGGCCCTCGCGGTAAGAAAAGTCCAGCGCCCGGCGGTACTGCCCTTCAGGATCATATTCGTCGATTTCAGCGCCAGAGTTTAAAAGTAACTGCACCATGTCGATGCGGCCGTGCTCAGCTGCGCCCTCCAGAGCCGTTCGCCCATCAGTTGGTGCGCGAGGGGCGTCAACTTGAGCACCAAGCTCGATAAGCAATCGCGCAACGTTGACATGGCCTCCGATGGCAGCAGCCTGCAGCGCCGTGACTCCACCGCTGCTTGCTCCTTCATTGTTTACACGAGCACCCGCTTCAATCAAGGCTCGGACTATCGACAGCAGCCCGGCACCCGCAGCTTCTTGGAGAGGTGTCCGAGCACGCTCATCTGTTAGTAAACACCAGTTGACATCGGCACCAGCAGCAACAAGCATCTTGACAAGCTCCTCGTTCCGGGTTGCGATGGCCGCGACCAATACAGTTTGCCTTGTACCATCGTCGTAAACTCTCGTCCCTACAACGAATGAGTTGGGATTAGCGCCATGCTGAAGTAACAAAGAGACAGCTGCAGTGTGCCCTAGAAACGACCGAACCGCCGTACCGAGAGGACTTTCACCGTCACGAATTTCATATCTTTCTTCAAAAGTAGAACAATCCCAGTTGCGCACAATAGCACGTCGACCATCACTTCTTCTGACAACCGCATTGACATCTATGCCTGCGTCTATGAGTTGCTTCATTAGAGTCAAGTCTCCGTGGGCAATTGTGTATTGTAAGGCTAGACCTCCAAAATGCTTGCGAAGGCCATGATAGCGTATTGAATGAGCAGTGAGCAGCGCCCCAGCGACATCTTGACCACGACGTGTTCGTACCGCTGCCAGCAATGCTTCCGGGTCGTCAGTCTCCGCACCAGCACGTAGCAGCCTGAACACCAAGCCCAAGTTTGCCTGTGATGCCGCAGCCTCTAGCGCTGTTGTGCTGTATGAAAGTCCGGAGAGGTCGTTCGCATTTGCACCCTTCGAAAGTAGAAGGTCGACGATTCCCGGTCTATTTTGCTTGATTGCGAGAACCAAAGGCGTATGCCACTTTTTAGGCCTGTCATTGTAATAATCAAAGTTTTCATCCACCCCTACGTGCCCTTCCGCAGCATTAACGTCACCGCCTGCGCTGATGAGGGACTGGATCAAATCATCAAAGCCATCTGCACTGCGAATTATTGCTGCCTGTATGGCAGAAGGGTGGTTACCACCAGTAACATCAGCTTTAGCTCCGTGCGACAGGAGCCACTCAACGGTTTGCCGGGAGCTTAAAAGCGTCGCAGTATTCAGTGGATTCGGATAAGTTCCCATGGATGCATTAATGTCAGCTCCAGCCTCCAATATCAATCCCAAACTTTCTCTATCATCGCTCCTCGCGGCAGCGCTCAAGGCTAGTGGTGATGCCGGTTGGCCCACTTTAGCCCCAGCTTCAAGGAGCCGCCGCACAATTCCAGTATGTCCTTCGTATGCAGCTGCCGAAAGTGCTGTAAATGACTCTGCGAGGGCCGGGTTGTCAAAGTTTTGCACGCCTGCATCGGCATGGATATCAGCTTGGTGCCTCAAAAGCAGCTCGACTTCAAGAATGTTTCCAGCGTAACTTGCAGCTTGAAGAGGTGTCCAGATTGGAGGTGATTGGTTCATGAGAGGTCTTTCAGGGTTGACATTCGCCCCTGAGTCAACCAGCAGCCTCAGTATGGATTTGTGTGAAGGCGAATCTGAGGAAGCAGCAACGAGAAGTGCACAATCCCCTGAAGGAAACTGTTCGTTTGGATTGACGCCTTTTCCAAGAAGGAACTTTACCAATGCTTCGTTTCCATTCCCTGCTGCGTAATAGAGAGTAAATCTTGTTATTCGGGCCCCTGCTTCGTGTAATAGCAGAAAAGTGTTTGTATCGCCAAGATCGGCTGCCCTCTCCAAAATTGATAACGGGGTTGGAAAGCAAAGAAGCTCACCGTCGTCGTCAAGCATAGAGGCCTCTATGCTTACTGGTTCTGCAGCTGCTTTCACCCCTGCTTGAAGTAGGTGATGGATCGTTTCTTGCCAGGACACGTCATTTGTATCCAGAGAGTAAGGAAGGGCTAGAGCGAGTATCTTAGCACATTGATGCCCGTCCAATCCCATAGAGACACCATTGTCGAGTAGCGCTTTTATGAGGCAAGGGTCGGGGGCCCTGTAGTCTCGAAAGGCGCATTCAAGCATACTTGCGCCTGTCCTTGATCGGTAAGATCCATCAACTTTTGCGCCATGATTCAGTAAAAGCTGAGCTGTTGCCCAAGCTCCGCATTCAACGGCTTTTTCTATGGGCCTCCCACCATCTTTTATGAAAGAATGTGTGCCATTGACGTCAGCACCTTCGGAGATCAGTACTTTGACAGCCTCTTTTTTGGCAAAGTTTGCGGCATATGCAAGTGGCGTCGTCAGAGCCCCTAGCCAGGAGACTACTTGCTCATTTGGATCGATACCTAGTCCAAGAAGCATGGACAGCATTTGCGTATCGCAAAGAATTGCATATTCAAAAAGTCTCTCCGTCACCCCTTCAGTGGCAGCACCTTTGTGAGAGACCAAATCTCTCAACAAAGACAATCGGCTCGGAGGCGGGACCAATTTTAGTAACAGGTCAATATCATAATTCGTCAATAGATTGTTAGACAGAGAAAAGGTTAATAACATCAGAAGCTGTATATTCGCATTGTGTATCGTGAGGCTGCAAAAGTCTTGACCCTGAGGTGTATCCAGGCTGGCAGTAATGGGCAGAAGAGCCGAGATCATGTTGATCTGCTGAGATGTATCAACGCCAGAGCAGAAAGGGAACAGAGATCGGAAAAAAGTTGAATATAGGTAGCTTGTCGACGCGAATGGCAGACTTTGGTTCGTCATTTGATCATGATGGCCTCCAGCGCTCGATGATTGATGTTGTGGATTGAGCAGAGCGTCGTACGCTAGAAGTAACATCAACACTCGATACAGGATATCTCCGAAACGTGACCTACATTGTGCCTCCAGTGAAGCGCTGAAGAGTGCCCATGGAAGCTGTTCAATAGGGGGTGCTAACAGCTGGCATGGCTGAGGTGTCAAGATAGAAACTCGATTTGGGAGTTCCGGCGAGTGAGCTATTCACTGTCAGTGTGTGAGAGATGTGAGATGGAAAAACACACGTTCTTGCTGGAACGTTGTCACAGCGCTGGTGTCGTTTCTTCTGGCCTTTTTCCTCAGTTTTTTCGGTGGAATGAGGATCCCGTCAATGTAGACATCACTGTCGACTCCCAAGCGCTTTCTCCTTTGGACATAACAGTCGATGTCTATCCAATCTCGGTGCTTGACCTTCTTGCGCAGACCCCAGTCATTGAAACGCATCTCGTATTGGCTTTTGCTGTGAAAATTCAGCAAAGTCAAGATGTGAGAGATCCAGAAGACAAACGTTGCCGAAAAGTGATGCTCAGCAAGCATGATAGCCTGCACCGTTTTGAGGCTTTTGCCCTCAGAGATATAGAGCCGTTCAATAATATTGCGTTTGGCCTCCCAGTCATCATGCTGTGGGCCACTAGGTGGCCGACCTCGACCCATTGTGCTGATGATCTCCGAAGGAATACTTTTGACTGCCGTCATGTTGCTCTAAAGGTCGTTCTGACAGTGGTTATAAGGCTGAGATTTATCGGAAAAGATTTCCTGGGATCCCTGAGCAACGATCCGAAATCTGCATATTGTGGAGTTTAGCGAGGCATTGACCCCGGCCTAGATGGCACGGATCACGAGCCAATGGCATCTGAATAATTGCGCATGTCGCGGCCCAAATGTTTCAGCTGATCATGCCCTAGTGAAATCTCTAATAGTGCGCGCCTACGCCATTGGCAGGGTGCGGACAATAGTTGGACCCCCTCGTTTGCCTTAGCAGTTTCACCAATGAAAGTTACCTAGCAGTGAGGCTTTGAGATTCATTCGACGAGATTACTGCAAGATAATCCCCAACCAACCTTTACGTGGCAATACATAATCGTGCCAGGAGGCGCATGGGGTATCTAGGAGCGCTGGTGCTCACCGGGTTCTTAGGAGCAATTTACGAATGCATTTAATTGTCGACCCAATTGTTCACCTTCAGAATCAGCCACATGACGTGATGGGGACCGACACTGGTGCATACTTTGCAGATTTGAATATGTGAACATTAGGCCCTCGGAGCCTGTCGAGAATGTCTTCGGCACCACCCAAGGCAGATCGACCTCGATGCAATGACAACACTCAAGACAAAGGCCAGGATATAGGCATATGACGAGATAACACACGTCTTGGTTGCTTTCTCATATGATTCTTACGTCAAAGGGAGTACAAGCGAGGGTGTCCAACTCAGGAACTGTTTCGAAAGAATAAAACTCTACGCCAGTCGCCGAGAGCCTAAGCTTTGCGTCTTGGAACGGCAACGTTTTACCATGCCACAGTAAACTTGAGTCTGAAAGTGAGCACCAAGACAAGAGCAAGTCAACCCACAGTGAGCTGTGTGTGCGATGGTGAACAAGTTTAACTACAGAGCGAAGCTATGAAATGTACATCCTTATGTACGCCTTGTACTCTAAGAATAGACTGTCTTGGACTATACCATAACACTGGTCCTTCAAGAGCTACATTGGAAGGGAATACTCTCTCGATTTCGAGCAAATGTTGTGCTAATGGGCTAATGCAGTGCTAACTAGTCAGTGTCGGGACGGTCCTTGCGTGCCGTCCACCAAACTCTTCCGAAGCCCTGGAATGGTGTGTTTCACCAATTATTTCGCGAGGTCAACATGATCCCTCAGCCCGACTGGTTGCATGGCCCGTTGTCATCTCGCTCAGTTTGTTATCTACCTTGTCGTCCAATTTGTCATTTACCCTGTCGTCTCGGCCTTCTGATCTTGCGGTGCGGTTGAGCCATCCGGGTCACTTTCCTGTTTTGTGCTTGGCGCACCTTCCCTGTTAAGGGATAGCGTAGTTACCATGGAACTCTTCTTGCGTTGCGTGCACTTGCATTCTTTACAACACCTCACGTACAGCAATACAACGCTTTACAAGACTCGCCTTTTCATTCCCGGCCCCATAGGCCTCACAGTGCGCTAGACACGGAAACTCTAAGCATATGGAATGATAATAACCTCCGCAGTGATGCCGCTTGCGCAGTGTTTTGGGATGTGCCGATAGGGTTTGCGGGTTGCTCAGATTTGGCAATCGCGCCTACCGCTCAGCGATTCCGGCTGACATTATCCATTCCGCCCTTTCCGCCCGCCAGGTTGTCTTCTGGTTTGTGACATCGGAAGGCAATCTCTTTCACCTCTGTTAACCTCGAACTCCAGTTTTCGCTTGCGAGTATATTGAATATTGCCCGACTTTTCTTATCAATGGAGCCGCTGCCCCGGCTTAGCTGTGAGCGCTGCAAGAGGCGGAAAATTCGATGCGATAAACAAAACCCATGCTCATCGTGCAAAAATTCTAATACACCTTGTGATTTTGTTCAACGTGCACGTCTACCTCGAGGGCGAAGCGCTAGGACTAAGAATAATATGATGGAAGAGCGTGTTGCTCGCCTCGAGAACTTGTTGAGCCAGGTCTGGCCCGCATCCAGAGCATGAGTGCTTCATATACCACGCTTACAATCTACTCAGGTTCAAAATCCGACTTACCAATGGTCAGGTGCTACTGATTCAATTGATACAGTGCAGTCACGATCTCCGACTCAGCGTATTGGTCGGACGCGCGAGTTTGTGGCGCCAGAATTTTGGGCGACTCTTGCAAAGGAGGTATCATAATTGGATCCACAGATTTTGTCGCAGAGACTTTGTGCTGATGAAACTGTCAGGTGGCAGGTCTTCGTGAAACATTTGACAACTCAGACGAAGAGGAACTCCAGTTAGAGCCAGCAGCCACTAGAAATGCATTTGCGTCCTCAACCAGTCAAGCACTTTTGTTCGGGTCGGCTTCATCTTGCTTCTGCGGATGCACTCCTGCTGCATGGCCAACAATGTCAGAGGAGAAACGGAATGTTCTCCTGTATTTGTATCGTCAAAGCGTGGACTGCTTGTACAAGATCCTCCACTGGCCAAGAGTGCTGGCGCAAATTGCGCGCTTACAGAGGGATGCGCGGGACGCGTATAAGCCTCCTCCCATCGGAGCGCTCGAGCTGTCGATATATTTCACCTCGCTGTGCAGTATCACAAACGAAGAAGCCAGGAATTTGGGTCTGGGCGACAGGGTGGTCCTGATAGAGCAGTATCGTAAAGCCACAGAAAAAGCTCTTTCAGAAGCAGGTTTGCTCGAACAACCCAATGTGACTGTGCTCCAGGCATTTGTGATATACCTGGTGGGATCTCCCAATTTCCTCCCTTACATGATGTGGATGTTGAGCTGACCTGAAAACCGAAGGTGGGTCATCGAACATTTTACAACTCAGCAACATGGTGGGCTCTGTTAGCAGTGGCCGTTAGAGCTGGCACTGCACTGCGTCTTGGGCAGGAGAACCAAGACGAAATTGACAGAGTGGAACTGGAACTTCGCCGCAGATTATGGTACTGCATTGCACTTATGGATACCCATGGGTCTTATGACAGGGGCACGCCTCCTATACTTCGTTGGGACGACTTAGGTCCAGCTCCTCTTCTTCTGAACGATGAAGAACTATCAGGGGCTGTCGTACCAATATCTTCATCGCCAGGTTTTAACGACATGTCCTTTTTTGCTTTGATGTTCCGGGCCATGTGTTGCCAGAAAAAGATCACAAGCATATCAGACAGCACAGAAGAGGGATGGGCTGCCAGGTTACAGCTGGTATCGTCATTTGAAATGTGCATAAGACAAGAATATCTCAACGTTAGGGAAGATGCACAGCCATTTGAGAGGTTTACTGAACAGGTGGCGAAGGGGATCATCGCTAATATTCATCTCGATCTTCGAAGGCCGCCCTACAAGCAGCATCCCGGACTCGTTCCTTCGTCAGATGACTTCAACGTGTTGGAACATTCGACACAACTTCTACAGCAGGAGTTTGTAATCAAATCGACAGAGTTCGCTCCATGGGCATGGAAGTCTTGGGTCCGATGGAATGCTCTGGCTATCGTACTGGTGGAGCTGTTGAGTCAACCTCCTGGGGAAAGTTATGACACAGCTTATTCGATTGCTGTTCAAAGCTACAATCACTATTCAAGTTTAATTGCTGACACCGAGAAGGGAATGCTCTGGAAACCCATCACAAAGCTCATGCGTCGACTTCAGCAACAGAAGCATTCCAATCACATATCAAAGCAGGCTTCGAACCTACCTAGTAGGACCCATGGTGACACGCCGATGTGTTCAACTACTTCGGATTTCTCCATGCCGAACCCTGGGTTGAATATTGATAGCCATGCCGGAAATATCTATAATCCCCACGGGGGTCAACCCATCGCGACAAGCGAAGATGCCCAAATCGACTGGTTTACATTCATAGATAGTTTCAGCATGGACTACTCGGCCGATTGGGAACATGGTTTCATTTAAAGCATATCTAGCCATTGGCAGTGACAGGACCAGGATACGTGAAAAACTATATCACTCAACGAAACCTGCTGTTTCGGGTGATATTCTCTTGATTCTCACCATCAACTCTCGCCAGAGTCTTTTTCGCACCTCGACGCCTTTTTCACTGCGCAAGAACTCAGACTCAGGCTTCGGTCGGCATTCTGACAGATAGCAGCCGTGCGTCTGCTTCCCAGCAAGCACCGCATGTACTAGCGTTCGGCTGCCCTGCTCCGCCGTCCTCCCCATTACAGCAAACATTACACGTTGTATCAGAGGTGGCGCCTGCTTGTGACGGTCCAGCTCACTCGCACACCACCCCGGGTTTACCCAGTTGACAACGACTTGCTCGTGCTTTGCTGGCCTCGGTGCCGCCGTCGCCAGGTGCAACGACACTGCGTGGATCAAAGTCTTGCTGAGCGAGTACCGTGGACCCATGTCCGCAGTTGCAGGATCACTCAACAAGTCAAACGTGTCGATTCCCTTGCCCTCTGGCGGCGGAGGCGCCATGCTCTCTGGTGGGCCGAAGATGTGCATCATGGAGCCAACGATCGTGAGTGTGGTGGTAACGCCATGTTTTGCCGACGTTTCGCGGAGCTTAGGGAGTACTCCGAGGTTGAGCAGCATGTTCGAAACCACGTTCACGGTGATTGTCGTCTCGATACCCTGGGCCAGCGTGAACTCCATCAGCCTCACTCCGGCGTTGGCAATCAGTGCGTCGAGGCGCGGAAGCGTCGTCCGGACGCGCTCAGCGAATGAGAGTACCGATCGATAGTCGGCGAGGTCAAGCTCCCAAACCTCGATTGCCGTTGTCTTACGATCCACAACAGAACGGGCAATGAGATCTTTGGCCATGTTGCCTTTCTGGAGGCTGCGACATCCGAGGATAAGTGTAGCGACATTAAGACGAGCTCTGTGGCGCCACGAGCACGAGTGGTTAACGAGTTTATCTCTCTTGGGACACACTCAAATAGGAGGAAAATTAGACATACAGGTGCTTCGCACATTCGAATCCAATTCCTGCGTTGGCGCCTGTTATTACGACAGTCTTGCCAGAGAAGTCTGCGCCTCTGGGGATATATGTCGATCCAAAAAGTTGTCCCCCTAGAAACTGTCTCTTGTCGCTGAAAGTAGCCATTACCAATGAAGTATGACAAGTATTGGTATCGTGCCTGTCGCTTAGGGACGCAGGAATGACATTGATATAAGAATGGAAGTTTTGCGCGGGATATGATATAATATTGTTACGCATTGTGAATTTACGGTCCGTCCAAAGACCTAAATCCTCTTCCCAGAAGCCGCAAAACCCGCATTGTGACCAGTGATTTTGGCGGAAAAGCAGCTGAAGTCTTCTTTCTCGGTGAGAGCTCCAAAACCCGCAAAACCCGTCCCTACGCGGATGGAAAATGCATCGCTGTCCCCACACCATGACGGTTCTCCGGTACTCGAGCAGGGTCGCCGACGAGGCTACTTTGGCCCACATTCAACGAGTTCACCAGTATTGTTCGTACGCAGAAACGGTTATTCTCGAAATCCTCTCTACCGGTCAATAAATCCTTTAATGTACTCTTCTAGCTCGAGGGCCGCCATCTTGTTCAAGAGTCTATAGAGTGATTATATCTGTCATGAGACGCCTTGATCTCGTCGAGAACGGCTACATCTAGCGACTCAGTGAGCAAAGGACAAGATAAGGAAGCGTACCACCTGGCATAACTAGAAGTACACTTCTGAGGAGGAGAGAAAGTACAAGGGGCGTTTCCCCTCCTGAATTTCATAGGGACAACTTCTTCGCTTTTTAAACGAAGAGTCATTATTACAGAGAACTGTTTAAGAGATTACATTGCATCGACTATTTCATCACAGGGCTATTTACGGTGAAGTTCCTGACAATATCCCTTAATCTTGAGTTAAAGAGCTAGGATTTATTTAATATAATTAGGAGAGACAATCACCTCTAAGTGAATTCAAAGAGCTTTAATTAGTATGGTAATATTATAGATATAGTAGTATATATATTGTAGTGAGTCGGGAGGTGTGTGTCCCTCTCTAGGGAGGTGGTTAGGATACAGTGGGCCCTGGGCCAAGCAAGCGTGCATCTAGGTCAAGGGGCCCAGGCAAGTGTTTCTTTTCATCTTTTTTCTTCATGCAAGAGGCGCACAGAGAATAGGCATGAGTAGCCATGAACACGAGCAAACAAGTACACGCACGCAAGTAGCACGTACGCATTGAATCGATTGAGAACAAGCAACTACAGAGTGCACACAGAAAGGTGTGCATAGTCAACGTACTTCAGGTGCAGCGCGCGCTTCGGCGCACCGTCAAGCGTGGCCTGGAGCAGACAATCAAGCGTTGCGAAGAAAGAAGGAGTGTTCCACGAGCGTCTCTCAGTTCCCGACTCATGTTGCAAGATTGACTACAGCCCTGAGCACCTGGTACTTCCCCCTCTACTCCTGTTATAATATCGATACACTAAAGTCGAGATATTTTACAACAAGACTCATCTTTAAACTCTAAAGCGTATATCGATCTCTATATTATAGTGGGTTAGGCTGTGTGCGCCTCTCCTTGGGGGAGGTAGTCTCTGTCATGACGGGCCTAGAGTTAAGCAAGTGGTGGAAAGCTAAGTTGAAAAGGTCTAGACATTATTTTTCTTTTCATTATGTATACATGTGCACAGTCTCGTGTGTATAGTCAGTATCGAAGTCCTCGAGTCACATACAGGGCGGTTCAATGAGATAGCCAATTCCAGTCCAGTTTTCAGTATTCTCTACAGATTTTCAGCTCAGCGCGCATCAAATTGCATAGCACTGAGTGCCCTAGACGTGTAGGCAAGGTGTCTCGGAGGAGTCTTGCATCTCGCGTGGCCCCTTGACCAACAGCATGTCCTGAGAGACGTTCCACAAGGTTGACGAAGTAAAGAGAGCGCTGCGAGAAAAGAAGGATACTATGTGCATGATTCTCTACTCCTGCCTCATGACGCCAGATTGATCACAGGCTTGTAAGCCTGGTGCTTCCCAATCTACTTCTGTTATAATATAGGTTGAAAGAAGAGATTCACTCGCAGGATATTATTTCTTTTCTTTTTTTTTTGCAACGCTCGCTTATCTCACAATCCTGGTGCAATATCTCTCAAGATATACTGATGATCGAGAGTAGCGCAGGATTCAGGGCTTCTTCAGATTATCTTGTCTATACGCCAAGGGCACGCTACACTGTACAACATGGTGCGTGTTAAACCTTGAGAATTTTAAAGAATACTAAAAAACTTTACTAAACTTAACTGTCTTATTAAATCGCTTTATATATACTAGAGAATCTCAATACTAATTATACACTATCGACTATTAAAGCCTTGAACCTTAACCATTCGCCCATTATTTCAAGCCTCTAGCGCAGTATAATTGTCACGGTCTCCGGGCAGATAGGAAGAAAGATATCGACCAGGCAGTGTATTTTCTACATATAACTATTGGGTTGGTCTCTCTTGCAGCGCGCTTTGGCGGCTACGCATTGTGGGCATGGCGTCTGGGGTCCGCATCGGATGTGATACAGGCGACAGCGTTCGCAAGCGAAACTCAACTTCCTACGCCGCGTGCCAGACGAAGGCTGCTGAGAGGAGACATTACCATGCGCATCGGACCGAGCTGGCGCGAATGTATAGAACATTTTGTGTATGCTCTTGTCCCTAGAAAGCTTGATTGTGCGTTTCAGACGAGTTTCCACGCGCTGTATGCCACGGACTATGGCTGACCTGGCCACAGTGATGCAGCGCTCACTTGACTCAAGGTGCCACCCAGGCTGAGGTCTGTAAAGTCGATGTGGTTGGTGTTCAGGGACAGGAATTTGTCGCGACTACAAGCTGTGCTCTCGTTCTCCCTCTCATGTAGACGTTAAGTTCGTGGTTTCCACAGCGTAGAATCGGTCGTCCATTCTTTTAGCTAGTCACTTCGCTGCTCGCACACCCAAACGCTAAGCGCCGCCTAATAGCCAGTTTTCTCGTCAATTTGGCCCTGGATCCACGGGCAAACACGGCGACCGAACCTCGAGGCTAGATGACAAATAGTGGCACGTAGGTGTAGCGATTTGTCAGACATCCGGCATAACGCCGCTTCTTCCAGCTATGGTTGGGCTGTTGACACAAGCCTTGTCGTCTGCGCGTTATTCGCAGGTGGACAAGGGTATATCGATTCGCATCATTACTGAAACGCGGTAACCATAGGCGATTGGGCGAAAGTTGTCTTTCGACCTCTAGACTGTACATATATAGTTTTTGAGCATATAGCGCGGACAGCCGAGTCGTTTCCCTTTCGACCTCACACCTCTCGACCGTCAAGATTCGCGACCAAAAGTAACCACTGACGACTCGGTTCACCGCAGTGAACTTTTTGTTACCCCTCTCTAATCTCTCTGCAACCAAAGCCCAAGCAATCCCTATGGCGAACAAAGCTGTCTGGCTCCAAGGGCCTGGCAAAGAGCCACAGGTTATATCGGCACCTCTGCCGAAGCCTGGATCTGGTGAACTACTTCTGAAAGTAAGCTTTCACTGTCTATCCTGTTAGGAGTCACCTGACCAGTCGGCGTACTTTCCCTTTCGGGAACATGTCTGACTGAGTCTTCTTGGTCAGGTCCTCCATCACTCTCTTTGTTGCTAGTCAGAGATAGCCCACCCCAACAATAAAGCCATTTCGGCATAACTTGAGTCATTGTGATTCGCTTCTTGGCCATTGCGGCCTTCTATGTCTCCCTCGATCCTCACATATCCCTTGTCTTTTTCTTAAGGCTAAAAAATCAACCAGGTCAAAGGCATAGCCGTTCAACCCGGCGAGTGGAAAATCCAGGCAGGGCTCATCCCAGTTCCTCTGTCGTATCCAACCATCATCGGACGTAAGTTACTGTGCTACATATCTCTAAGGCTATAATTCTAATCGACTCGCCTTCTTTAGTCTCGTGTTCAGGCGTTGTGGAAAAGGTCGGTCCCGGGGTTACTAGATTTGCTCCTGGAGACCGCGTCGCAACCAACACCACCGGCGTATTGAGAAATGACTCTCGTTTTGGTGCCTACCAACGATTCGCTCTTACACCGCAAGCCCTGACATCTAAGGTAAATAATCAATTCAAGAGACCCTTAATACTAGACAGCCAAGAACACTCTACTGATCAGACGGCACTTTCAACAGATTGGCGAAACTCCCTTCGACGTAGCGGCTTCTTTATCCACGACATATTCGTCAATGAGCGCGCTCTTCATCCATCTTAACTTGGAAAGACCGCTCAGTATAGGTCGAGCTGTGCCTAAGGGGGAAAAGGTTCTAATCTGGGGCATTTCCTCCTCATTTGGTGCCATTGCAGCTCAACTCGCCCAACAGGCTGGCTACGAGATCATTGGCGTGGCCGCCGGGCGTCACTCCGAATTAGCCAAGTCATTGGGCTTAGATCGCTTCATCGACCGCAACTCGTCAACCGTTGTGCAGGATCTAACCTCTCTTGGGCCCTACAAGGGAGTTTTCGCAGCACAAGATTCAGCTGAAGATCAAATCAAGATGGGTCAAGTCCTTGCTGCTCATGGCGGAGGTCGCATTCTATCTGCCGCAGGTATCCAGCCTGGCGTGGAGTTACCAGCCGGTGTCTCGGGATTCTTCCACCAGTATTTAGACGACTTCCTAGACCCTAAGAACAAAGAATTCGTTGAATGGGTCTGGTGGGACTATCTTGAAGCCGCTTTCGCCGATGGGCGACTCAGATCGGTTCCGCTGGAGGTCAAAGAGGGTCTGTCATACACCTCCGAAGCCTGGGACCTTCTCCGCCACCACAAAGTCGGGGGCAAGAGGATTATCATTGTACCAGAGTCGGAATGAGTTCAGGCCGAGAGAGCAGTGTCCCAGGGGGGACATTGCCAATTCCGAGCATAACTATCGAGGTAGGAATGACAATAGCTTGTAAAGTCTGTAAATCGCAGAACTCCAAGTCCCTACTTCGTACAGCGTTTTGTGGCCTCTATCATCGACCCTATTACGCAGCGGCTTCCAGGACCTAACACGGGGGCATTGATGAATCTGATGACCAGAACCCGACCAGATATCGTCTCTAGGCTGGCACCTTAGGAGGATTCTTGGTTAGCCCTCAATCGCATCAATGAGAGATGCTCTAACGCGTCGTTCGGTACCTCCACAGCACCCTCGCACTTCAGAGGAACTATTACCAAGGAACATCCCACATTCACTGATACCGACTTCGGCAGCACAGTGGCCATCAAGGGAGTCGAAAAAACAAACCCATCCGAATGCCCAAGGTTATGAAAATTCTCCAGTAGCTCAAATTGCGCCATCGTGCGCAGATAATGATGGTACAAGAGAAGGAGAGAGAAAGAGAAAAAGAGAAGATGAGAAAATCAGCATAATCCAAAAGCATGATTGAAACGTCACTGGATCGTCTTGTACTTCGTCACGTTCATTTTTTTGGTTGGATCCAGAGCTAGAAGTCACTGTTTTGCGTTCCCACCAGGTTGCTGTCGGACCTCTATTACAGCCTTATAGTTCCTAGTGGCTCCCGGTTGACTTCACAAGAGAACAAGAACGCGTCGCTGAAGTACTGTAGGTTAAGCATTGAGCTAGAAAATTGTCTGCGTTGTATCAATGTCTTTTTCACTTACAAGACAACAATTTATTCACGAAGTCCCATCCAGGCTGGTACCTCTAGACTTGACGTTTTCCGGCCCGAAAGGATTCCCCAGCAATTTCTCACCGTCTCCCACTCTCTCACTTATTTCCACCTTGCTTAATTGGCCATCAGCGACCTTGAATCACGAATTCTTTGGTCCTACCGCACAAACTCCATGGCTCTGTCCGCCGTCTTTTCCCTGCACTTCCGCCGTGATGATCCACCGTATTTTATGCGTTCAGTTGTTGATTCTGTGTCGGGATGAATGGATCGTATTTGTGGTTGAGCGCTACTGAACAGTGCCCATACGCTTCGCAGATGTTCTTGAGGAGCTTCTTCTTCGTCTTTTTCTTCTTCTCTTTGATTCAAGGGATTCACAAAACCCGCCGACTGCCCGTTGCTGTCCGGCCCCAAGTTCGTAGCAATAAGTAGGGAAAATTAGGAAGGCGAAACTTTCCTTCGATTGACAATGCAATACTTTACAGTAATATATCTTTTATCATAGATACCTGAATGCCACACCTCTGTATCGTCCCTTGAACACCCAAGATAGTTTCACTTGCTAAGGAGCGGACGATAAATTGAGATCAGTCCGACAAAACCTTCGCCTGACTGCGTGTCCCCTCAGTAGGATTACCGTGAAACATTGGATGGACAGCGAGCTCTAGAGAATTGACGATTGTAGATCATTGGATCATTCTGCAAGGTTATGCAAGGCTGACGACCAACTACTGTACAGTGTACTCTGCGGTCTACTCCTTACTCCTGGGCGTCCAGGAGTAAGAGTGGGAATAATAGGGAGTGTACTGGTGCCAGCACTGAGCCTGGCTCGTAAGAAGATTGGCCAGGTGTTGAGGTCGTCTCTCTGGTTGTACTTCCTCTCGACGCTACTCATCACCGACACTTGGATACGTCTGTTACTCGTCTTGCTCACCGCTTTCCTTCTTCGCCTCTGCCAGAAGCTCTCTTTCCATCCGACTTGGTCCTTGGCTCTGCCTCCAGTATGGTGTCTCTCTTGACATCTCCGAAGCGCGAGTCGTCACTTTCATTGTACAACGTACGTCGATCTATCCCCTAAAGTTCCCTGCTCTTTCGAACAGCACGGAGTTACGTACACGGAGATGGTGATGCAAAATCTTCTCAGGAAGAGCCTCGCCGTCATCACACTGTGGGGATGACCTTACAGGAGTTGCAGGAATGAACAAGCACTCACTAGCCAGTAGAGAGTATGGGATGATGTGCCTGAAGATTGACAACCAGCGGGGGGTGATCATGCACGGTCTCAGTGGACCTCCGCTGAGACAAGGTGATTATCAACACCAACATCCCAAGTACTCGTGTAGTCTACATAAGCCTTCCTCAGGCTTTCACATGGTCACGATGTAATGATAAAAGTGAGTTCCAGCTGCGACCACATAGTCTTGTCGAATTCTTAAAGTTTGACATGCACACTGTAGACCCATGTGCCAAAGGGCAGGAACTTGCGTTGTACAGCTGACCATGCATTTGAGTTGAAATGAATTAAATCTCCCCCAACGTAGATTATAGCCTCTTTTACATTGTGGTCCTTCCGTCGACGACCACTAAAATGATATGTTGAGTTCCTTTCTTCTGGGGGTGTTATATATATTCATGATCGGCCTATGTGTATATCTCTCTCTTCGCCCTCTTTCATCAGGCCACCTCATATCATTCTGCGATAGTCTTTCTACAACATGGCTCAGTTCTTCGGCAACCTACACGGTCCACCCTCTGGCTTGTCATTGTTGTTGACGTCACTTGCGGGTTGCTGGGTGCGAGCATCACTTCGACGGCGGCCGCCAAGGCCGGGGCAGCCACCGCCTCTTCCTTTGGTTTCCCACTGGCATTTCCTCCTAGTCAGGCACCAAAGTTAACCCGGCTAATGTGCTTCCAGAAGCTCTTGCCTTGGGCAGTGGCAAGCTCAAGCTCCTTTGTGGTTGGCTGGCGGCTGCCGTCACCAGAGGTAAAGGTGCCTGCGCCCCAAGGAGAGCCGCCGCGAACCTCATCCAGGTTGCTCAGAAGCTGAAAGGTCGTCGCGTATCCGAGCGGAACGTAAATCAAACCCAGGTGTATCCAGGATGATAGAGCGTTCATACATGTGGCTTCTTGGCCGCCGCCGGGGGTTGCGGTGCTGACGAAAAGCCCAAAGTACTTGCCGTGAAGAGCGCCGGAAATCCATAGCTGGCCGAGCCCGTCGATGAAGGTTTTCCACTGGGCGGAGTAGTTGCCGAAGCGGGTGGGGATGCCGAATAGAAAGGCATCATAGGTCTTGAGGATATCCGGGGTGATGAAGGGGATCGAAGCGTCTTGAGTAGGTGCATGCATCTTGGTTAGAACTTCTCGAGGGAGAGTCTCTTCAATTCTGTAAATTGAAAAGGAAACAAGTCAAAAGTTAGTCATTTTGTCTGTTCCCAAAGACGTAAACTGAACATATCGCAAAGCTGTCGCAAGAGAGACGTCTGCGAGCGACTATTAGAAGAGGGAGCGATTTAGGCATACTGGTAAAGGTCGACGGTGCCTCCTGATGCTTCAATGCCCTTCTTCTCTGCCTGGGCCAGCTTGCCGAGATGGCCGTACATAGAATACTAGTGTTACCCAGTTAGTCGAAGTGGTTTAGAAGACAAGGCTAGCGCTGCTGTCGCGGAGGAACAGCTTACGTAGATAATGGCAACCTTGGGAGCCATGGCGAGTGCAAGGTGTCGAGATGGCGGTAACAGTGACCACAAAGTGTTTACGATGAGCTTGACGGTAAGTGAATGAGAGAGGACGAGTATGATCGGCAGAGAAAGCGGAAATGCTTAGATTCAGATGCGGACGCGGATATATTAAAAATTGAAGAATGCTCTACAAGGGGCTTTCATGGTCAGCTGCACACTACCTATCCACCTTACTATATAATACTGTTATAAATTGCATTAGTGCGAGCCTTAGTACAATTAGAAGAAGTCTTTTTACTACTCGTGACGTCTAACCCGCCTACTGTATCCTGTCTTTGGAATCCGTACCTCGAATTATGGTGTTATATCCTCGCTACGGAACCCACGTATAATGCAGCCACAGAAGGTGCCCCACTCGGGGAAATAAGTGTGATACCTAGTTTAGTATCTCCGGTACCTAATCCGGCGTAACTATAACGCTATTAGTTCATGACTTAAATTCAGGTCGCAGTTACGGCGAAGTTTCTGTAAGCACTAATACTCTTATTATTTACACTGAGTAAAGGTTTTAACGTAAATTGGCTTTAAACCCTCGTTAGAATAGCTACGATAAGGACGTTGCAAATACCGCGGATCCCTGTCGGGTCTGATTAGTAGGCGAAGAGCGATAGCAACGTCCGCGCAGCTTATGAAATCCTGACAGAGAATCGACAAATCATTAAAATTGCCTAATCGCCACAGACAGCGGCTTACTGTGTGCAAAATTGAGTCGAGTCCTGGGTAATGTCGATATACTCTGACTGATCTTACCGGGACCAGCATTTTAGCCTCGCTATTAAGAAAGTAGAAGCCAACAGAAACCCTCATGACAACGTGCCATGTCGTGAATATTGCTTTAGTATATATCGATTCACTCTCACTCAAAATCAAAGGCAATCAAAAATTTGGAGTCGACTATATCGGAGAGACACCAGTCTAATGGGATAATATACTCGGCATTATTAAATAGCACTTCTTGAAGGAAGTAGAGAAAGATATCTTCCCTCTTGAAGGATCCATAAAGTCTGTCCAACTGGCTTTCGACGTAAGTAAGACTGATAAGACCTTTAGCACCAAATTCAAGAGCTTCGGAGACAAAATTGTCGATATTGCAGGCTATTTTGCTGCGCTGGAGGCTTGAAATGATGGGCGAACGGTCAAGGTTCAAGGCTCTTGTTGTGCAACACTCAGTTCTAGGCGATGTCGAGGGGCTAAATGGGATGTATTGACGAGTCTGACCTCCAGGACTAGGAGGTCGCTGTTCTATCTATTTATATGGCAAAGGAGTGAAAATTCTCTCGTTCTGGTGGAGAGGCTTTTCTCCCGGGCATCGGCGGCGACCGATGAGTTCCTCGTCGGGGGCCGGCGTCCTTATATCGGGAAGGTCCGGTTCCTCCAGCCTGAGGACTATAATATAGCGAAAAAGTGACTAAAGTGAGTGAATTTATGATGTTACAAGGTTTACAAAAGAAGTGTTCTAGGCGGCGGAGTTCCGTGAAGGCGTTCGGCGCAAGTATAGAGATTGTAATAACCCCGTCACAACTTAGCCTTATTTAACACATCCCCTTAGGAAATAATGCCGTCATCATTAGTGTAAAAACATTAGAATAGCATTTCCTGGATATTAGTGAGGTTGAGTTGCTTGATGAAAGCCTCATGTTTTTACCTCGATAAGGTCTTTGTGAGGTCATCAGTAATTATATTATTTGTTGGCGTCTAATCGAGATTAATTTATCTTTATTGAATCTCTTATCTGAGCTAATGCCAATAAATATTAACATGATAGAGTCTTATAAATAGCTTTTCATTCTTAGTTAGTAGTCAAATAGTCTATAAGTTATTAAAGAGAAGTGGTGAAGTCTTCTTCAGGTCTAGGTTGATATTAGTAAATATTCTTCTTCACTAGATTATTTCGCTCGCCACATTAGATAGAGCAAGAAGTTCTGTCTTAATGGAGAATGTTGTGACTATCTTTTGCTTCCTTGATCTTTAGTTAATAAGCCCTTTAAATAGTGTTAAAATATATCTATTGAAGCTTCTTCTAGTCTTAGAATTATCAGCGAAGAAGGCGTTCAATATACAGAGAAAGTATTAGTTAGATTAATTATTATATATAAGAGAGAAGTGTTTTATATAGTAGAGATATATAATCACTCTATTCGCGGCCTTAGTGTATACACTTAATAAGTTAACTAGGAATTATACTAGTTTAGAGTGAGTAAAGATAATGTTTAGTCTAGTTATATAGAAGATAATATAACAGAAGTAAAGGGGGAAGCATTAGGTGCACAGGGCTATAGTCAATCTTGTAACATGAGTCAGAAACTAAGAGACGCTCGTGGAACACTTCTTCTTTCTTTCGCAGCACTTGATTATTTACTCCAGATCACACTTGACAGTGCGCCAAAGCGCGCGCTGTATCTAGAGTCTGTAGAGAACACTATAAACTTGGTTGAGACTTCGCTGTCGCCGCGTATCACTCTGTACACAGTCTTTATTCTCAATCGATTCTATATGTATATATTATATATATATATATACTTGCTTACTGATATTCATGGCTATTTATATCTATTCTCTGTCTGGTCTATATATCTGCCTCAAGAAAAAAGAGAAAAAGAAACACTTATCTAGGCTCCTTAATCTAGATATATATTTACTTGGCTTAGGGCTCACTATATTCTAGTTATCTCTCTAGAGAGGGATATATATCTCTTAACTCACTATATCTCTCTTCTCTTTAGAAACTTATCGACCTTGATAATCAGAAACTCTCACTTCAGAATATAAGATAAGCTCTTTAGCGTGATCTATCACGACTTTATGTCTTTTGCTAAATGATTAACTAAACCCTTTATATAGTTTATCCTTGCGCGATAACAATAATTCACTTTTACTAAAGCTTTGTCTTTAAATATAAATATCAAAAAGTTCTTAACTATTAAAATCTCTAAGTCTTTAACTGTTCACTCTAGAATTAATATATATTGCAGAGTTTACTATTATAGTTATCTATTAAAGATCTTAATAAGGCGTTATAAATAGATAAGAGCTTTACTGTTATCGTTAAAAAGGTTCGAGAAAGTTAATATTAGAAGCTTAGTGACGTGCGAAAAGATTATAATTAAGGTCTACTAATTATCTTTAATATTATATAGTATAATCACTATTTATATTTAAGTATTATAAAGATTATCGAATCTCAAGAGCAAGATATCGCTCTTCTTTTCTTGAAAGGCCTTCTAGGTTTTAAGCGAAACAAGAATATAGCTTAATATATTAGGATTAAAGCTTATAAGAATATCGATATATATAAAATTAATTATTAGTATATCTTGTTTATATATCTTGATAGAAAGTTTATTATAAATATTTAAGAAGATAATCTTAACTCTTTCTAGTAAATCGATATTATTCTATATCTTGATAACGTTATAATAACACTTATATAGCTTATTATAGTATTGATAGATCTTTTATAGAGACTTAGATTAATAACGCTCTCTTTATAGACATTTCTATATTACTATTATTTCCTTAAGAATCTCTTCTATACTAGGTGTATAGTATAGAACTAGCTCTTAATACTCCTTAATATTTCGATAGATATTCATAATAGTGGATACTAATTTACGCATTAAAAAGAGATTTAGTAACTCGTGAAGTTCTCTTTTAACTTTTATTTAATTTATAGCCTAAATTTTTAAGAGTATCTATATAATCTTTTTAGTATCGCTAGATTTTGAGAATGAGAAGAAGAGCTAATTTAATGTTAGGTAATCAATATAATTATTACTTATTACTAAGTATCGCTAGTAATTCTTTAAGTGTAATATATAGAGCTCTATATACTTTATAAAGAACTATAGATTTTAGTTATATTCTAGGTTTATTAGATTTTATATATTTAAAGTTCTCTTAATTTTCTTCTTCTCGACAAACTTAGTAGGGGCGTTAGAATTATTCGCGTTAGAATCGCTATTAACGAAGTCGACATTATTCACTTTGTTATCATTAGGAGTAGTATTATCTGAAATATCATTAAAGCCCTTAAACTTAGAAGCACTAACTTCACTGTAATTATCTAAACTCTCTTGATGATTATCTTATTCCTTAGGTGCGGCTTTAGCTAGAGATATCGCGATCAAGACTAATTCTAAAATAGATATAGATACAGAGATAGCTATAGATAATATAGGCGATATAAAGTTGATTATAGCATTATAAGTAGAGATAGCCTAAAGAAGAAAGACTTTTATCTTAGAGAGAGTTAGCGAAAGAAGCGATAATAAGGTTAATATAGATTTAGTAGTAGTTGTCTTAGTGTTTATAAACTTAATAGCTTATAAGGTATTAACAGTCCTAGTTATATTAATATTAGTTATTTTTATATCTTGATTTATAGCAACTTTAGAAGATTCATCTTAAAGAAGTAATTACTTAGGCTAAGGAGTTAGTATAGAAAATATAATAGTGTCTTCATTATTATTATTGCTATCTAGAGTAAACTTAAACTTATCGCTAGCTATTTATCTCTTAAAGTCTTGAAGATCAATATATATCTATAATAAGAACTATATCTTGTTTATTTTTTACACTTTATAAGTAGCTATAGTAGCCAGAAACTTAGGATCTTGCTTTAAACGCTCTTAGTTATATTTATTATTATTATAGAAATTATCAATATTTACAATATTCTTTAGAATTATTTATATAGTCTTAATAAATTACTCTAGCGCCTTATTAAATAGAGAAATAGTTAGTCTTAATATTATAAAGAAGAAAGCCTTTCTTAGGACCTTCATAATATTTTATCTCTTGTTCTTATTTACTTTTTTAATATTATATAACTAGTCTAGAAAAGAGCGACCCTTACTAGCTATATAAATAATAAAGTTATTATAATAGTCCTAAGATATCTATATAGTTAATTAAACTTATTGACCTTTAATTTTATTAATAGTCTCTTAATATAATCTTTTTAAACTTCTCTTATAATTATTAACTTTATTCTTCACTTTTTTTAGATAGCTTTATAGAAGCATTAATTCTATAGAATGAGCATAATAAATAGCTAAGAGATAAGGATACTACTTAAGAAGCTAGAGGAGGGGTTTATTGATTATAGTCTATATAAGTTCTATATAATTAATAATAGTTATTTAGATTTTAAATAGCTTGACTTCTAAAACTGAGTTATCTATATATTCTATATCATGCAAAAAGGTCTAAAGGTCTTGAATAGTAATATTAATAAAGAATATTCGAGAAACTGCTAAACTCTAGGCACTAGGGTTTAGAGATCGCTAAATAGTTATAAGATTATCTTCTTTAGTAGACGAGAAGAAAAGTGTCGAGAAGAACATTATTAAGATATTAGAATCTTGAGATATAGTGAGTAAGTAAAAAGTGAGATAAGACTTTATATAGAATAAAGAAAACTAATAATGTTACGATATTGTGAGTACTTAAAAAGATAATTAATAATACTCTTAATAACTAGTAAAGATAGAGCGAGAAGAAAAAGTTATTCTAAGTAATGATAACTATAAAAGAAGAGTTTAAGAAACAAGATTAATAGTTATAAGGACATAAGAAAGTAATAAAGAAGATAGTGTAAGAATATATTAGATATAGAGCGTTAATAAGGTCGTTATATATAATCTTTTTATTAATAGAGATAGTCTTTTCTTACTCGACTTTATATAATAAGATTATAGAGCCTTATTTTAAGGATCGCTTATAATCTACTATATTTATTAGCTAATCTAGTTATAACTCAAGACTTATTAATCTTTATAAAAAGCGATATTATCAATCTCTTAGAGTATCGCTAAAGATTGTGTATAAATTAGATTTATTTCTTAGTTAAGGGCTAATAGGGGTTATCGAAATAGTTATTAAGAGTCTTAAGAATTCGATTATTATTATCTTCTTTTTAACTCGAATTCTAAAATTCTAGCGATATACTTAGATCTTTATCTAAGCCTCTATTTATTTCTTATTAATCTTAATATATTGACCTCTTTAATGAGAAACAATATTCATTATTAATCGTTATATAAGATTGGTTTTTATGCGTAACTAGAAACTATATTATTCTTTTCTTTATATAAGGCTATTTCTTCACAAGGCTATTCTAATTATATACTTTTAAAGGCGATCTAATATTATATATTTAGTAGAAAGCGAGTGAATATAATTTATAAGGTTTAAGACACTCTTACTTTATCGAAATTTATGATTCGCTAAACTTTAAACTAAATATATACTTTCACTATATTTATCTTAATACTTCACTATATACACTATCTATTCTTATAACTAATAACTAACTAAAAGACCATAAGCGATAATAGCGATAAACGCTCTATAACACGCCTCTCAATATATTATCTTCTTCTCTTCTTCTTAATCCGTGTCTCTTCTCTATCTTTTTCTCTCCTAGATAGAATCTATAATTACAGTCACCCTAGCGCGAGTAATAGATCATCACACGCAATAGTTTATATTGCTACGTCTAGAGTGACTCGAAGCGCCCTCGCTCTTTCTTTCTTTCACAGCTATAATGACTTCTATTTCTCTCATAACTAAGAGTCATAAATAACGCTTATGAGCACTATATCTAGTCACCTTAGGCTATCGATAATCTTTAATAAGAGAACTCCGCTATTAGGAGCAAAAGAGAGTGAAAATAAGTTAGTTAGCGGCTTCTTATAGATAAACAATAATAACGCTCTTCTAAGGCATTAATAGTAGAAGTAATAAAGATACACTTAAGCGTGAGAGGACTATAATTATATTGACGCGACAGATTATATATATATCTTGCCTAATTAAGAAAGCGATAATATTATATACTTAATAGAAAGCGAGTAAACGCGGTTTATAGAGTTTAAGACACTCTTGCTTCACTAAAACTCATGATTCATCGAACTTCTTATTCTAAATATATAACTCGCTCTCTATATTCACGCTTCATTTCTTTACACCTTCTCACTACGCACCCAGTTCTATATTTATAATAGCGAACTCTAAAGATTCTCGCGATTAATGACATCGTCTTAAGTAAGTATAAGAATCGAAAAATAATTAAGAAAATCGGCTAATCTCCATAGAAAGTAAGGTTAAGAAAGAAAAAGAAAAGAGAAGAAAGATAAAAAGATAAGTTTATTAAGTGAAATAATATCTTTTACACTTATAGTGAGATTAAACTTTTATAGCTAGCTTATATTTCCATAATTATCTTCTTTTATATTATTTATTATATTTATAGATTCTTCTTAGGAGATATCCTTTTAAACCTAACTTTAGACTTCAGTAAAAGAAACCTAAAAAAAAAATATAAGGAAATATCTTATAAAGATTAATATATCTTTAAGGTCGCTCTCTATAACTTCACTTCATTATAATAATATATCTTAAGTCACCACTTTTCCTAACTCACTCACTCTCATTAATCTTTTTCTTTCAATATAGTTTCTACTCTTAAGCTTATCCTAAAGAGATAGTTTCTTTAGTCTCTCTTAAGGCCTTTCTTAACGACTATAAATTCTATTTCAAAACATGATTTATTTATATTCTCGATCTCTTTCGTGAAGATTAGACTCAAGATCTCGCGCTAAAATCTCTCAGTAAAATCCCTAATTTTAGTTTCAATATATAATCTCTATCGAAAAGTGTGTTTATACACGCACTTTACAGTTAAATATAAAGACAAGAGCTTATTAAATAACGACTATAATCTAGTCACTAAAATCAGCTAAATCGAAGAAGAAAAGTATATAATGACCTAATCTCTTCTTTATCTCTTTCTCTTCACTAATCTTTTTAGTGACTTTAGTGACTTTAACGACGCTAGTAACTTTAAAGTAAACTATTAAGAGAGCTAGTATAATTACGCTATTCACTTCTCTAAGTCATTATATTTAAGGCGTCTTATTAATCTTAGTAACTTCGAAGCAAAAAGAAAAAGAAAACAAGAAACACTATACTAAGGGCTTAAAATATATAGTAAAAACGCGTAAAAAGAGCGTTAATATATATATTCTTTGCTCTCTTTAATAACTTATTAATCTTAATAATTTATTAGGGCTCTAACTCTTTCTCTTCTACTTCACTTATAATCTTTAGATAGCGCGATCTTTTGTATTACTTAGTGTAATATCTTAAGATATTAATAATGATATTTAGTTATTATATAGACTTTTAATGATCTACATTATTATATTCTTCTTTTATTTCGCTATCTTAACTTTTCTCGCTTTAGACTATAACTTAGTCTAAGTTCTTATTCTTTATTTCACTTAAGGCTTTCTCTCTATTTACCACAAAGAAATATTTTAATTTATTACCTATAAATATATTATATAGTTTAGCGTTATCTAGCTCGATAAGAAGATAAATTCTCTTCTTTAGTACACTTTTAATTACACGATAGAGACCATTTTATCGAAAGACTAACTTTATATCCCTAAATATATTGATTCTTTTCTGTTTATTTCTTAGTAATATTAATATCTTTACTAGTAATGAAATATCTTTAACATTTTTTTTTAGATTAAACCGCACTTTATTTTTCTCTCTTAAATATTGAAGTCTTAGCTATATCTTCTTAAGGTCTTTATTATAACACTTTAGCGTCTATATACGCATAGCGATAAGATTAGCTATATTTCTCACTTTCTTTCACCTCATTATTAATTATATTATAATATTAAGTTCTATTAGCAATACTAGTCTTTAAATATACTCAACCTTATATAGTGTTATCTTAATTATTTACTTCACTATAGTTCTCTTCGCCTATAATATTATAAGTAAATAATAAACCTAGTTCTTCTTCGCTTCTTCTTTTATTAGCTTACTTAAAGTATTTATAATTAAGCGATAATATCTTTCTATCATTTTATTTACTTAAGAATAATAAGTGAAAACTATAACTTAACTAATATTATATTTCTCTGCGAGGATTATAACTAGATCCTTATTTTTCGGCTCTCTATCGATAATAAGCTTAGATAGTATATTATAACAATAAATTATCTTCTTCTAGAGAAACATAATCACTATTGCGCTATTATTTTTTCGAATCGCTCGAGCTTCTAGTCACCTAAAAAGATCACTTTAAGTATAAACTATATACTAGAATTCATTAAACTTTAATATCGACACTATATCTAGACTAACCTTTTCTTAAGTGCTATTTATAAATATAAAATATAGCTTCTTTTCTTGCTTATCTACTAAATATTTCTAGCAGACTTTATATATATATTAAAACTTAAAGTAATTAATACTTATATCCCTTTAAAAGTATTTATTAGTAACTCTATAGTAAGTACTCTTCTTGTCTTGATACTCACTCTTATAATATATAGTTATAATCACTTTTTATCGTAACTTTAGTGTGTTTAAGATATAACGAATAGAGTTACGCTTATCTGCTTATTAAAAGAGATATTTATCTCTCATAATATAGTTAAGGGCTTTATATTTTTACTTCTTGAACTTTACTAAAGATATATCGCTTAGCTTTTATATTCTAGACTATAAAAACTTTATTATCTAATATAACTCTTCTAAGTATTCTTCTAACTTAAATAGCTCAATATAGTTTTTAAGTATATCTGGCTATGAATAGAGTAGTTCTTACGTGTTTATCGCTAGTTTATTATCTATACTACTCTTATCGATATATATAGAGCTAAGTCTTATACTCTATAACTAGAGAGGTTAAAGCTAGCTATTAATTTAGTTCTTAATAAATTACTCCTTCTTAACTTCTTTAATGTCGTCTTTAGTAAAAGAGCGACAAGATAACGTGTTAGTAACAATATTCTTAGACCTAGAGATATAGCGAACTTTAAAGTTAAATAGGCGAATCTATACTATTTATTGCGTTATTAAGATATCTAATAAGTTGGTCGCTAACCTATTTAATTAGGTAGCGAGTATCTTTATATCTATCTTAACTAAGAAGCGCACTCTATATAATTAGTATTAAAACTTCTTTAGAGTCTTTAATAATATATAATACTCTCTCTTATTAACATTATACTTAGACTTCACAGGATTTTAGATATCACTTTTATACTATATAGAATGTCTTTACTTACTCTCTCTCTTGATCTGCATTATAATAGCGCTCTAGTCTTTTAGGTTATTATTAATCATTATAATGATTAAATCTACACTAGACTTATAATCAATACTAATAAGTATAGAAGCCTTAGTTAAGCTCTTCTTTAGTTAATATATAGTCTTTTCTTATTCTTTATCTTAGTATCACTTTATATCTTTTTGAAGCAACTTATACAGAGACTAGATAATGACACTAAAGTTCATAATCTAGATTCAATAGTATATATAGACTTCTAGGAAACCTTTAACTTCTCGCGGGTTCTTATAAACTAGCTAAGCAATAATTTTCACTACTTTCTTAAAGTCTAGATACTATTTATTATCATTATAGATATACTCGACAATTTTTATCCCTTTTATATAGAACTATAACTTTTCCCTAGAGAGTATTATATTGGCGCGCTTATAGTTAGTAAGCACTTAATTCAAGGACTGAATATACTTTAGAATATATTTATAGATACTGGACACTACTTCTTTATTATTATAAATAGTCTAAGATCCTTTAATATTGATATTATCTATAAACAATATTATATCTTTTCTAATTAGGTCTTTAAGAATCTTGTAGTTAATAATAAGGAACTACGCCACAGAATTAGTTACTCTTTAAGGCAATCTTATTAACTATATTAGGCTATAAAGTATTTAAAATATAGTTAGGTCTTAACTTTTCTTATTTAGAATAACTTAATTATACTTTAAGAATTAGTCTACTAATAATATAATCTTAAGATCTATAAACTTCTCTATAAATTTATTAGAGTTTAAAGATATTAAGAAATTCTTTTTAATTACTTAGTTAATATTTATAATAATATTTATAAGTTTATACTTCTTTTTGACTTTCTTCTTAATTAAGAAGAATGAATTTTAGTAAAGTCTCTTAAAACGCTTATATATATCGCGTTATAGTCTCTTCTTAACTATCTCTATAATTTTCTCCTTAAGTGCTTTTAGAATCAAAAACCTAGATACTTATTATAGTATATACTTAATAGTTTTAATCACTTATAGTGATATAATATCTAGATACACTTATTCAATTTTAGAGAAATCCCAAGTTAATATCTTTTCATGATTAAATAGTATCTTCTAAAAAAGGTCTCTCTCTTGAGATATTAACTCTTCTTTAATTATTATTTTTTCTATTCTCTTTAGGGTTAAGCGGCTTTCTCTCTTAATATTTAAGAACTTAGATATTAATTAGTGATTATACTTTCCTTATAATTTATTCTTATCTATCATCTTTTTAGCTTAAAGTCTTTTCTCTTTTTAGTCTTAGTCTTCTAAGGACGCTTTATTATCCTCAAAAATATTTATAGAGTTCACTTTTTAATCTTTTCTCTTATACACTATATTTATCTATATTAATAGTACTTTTATACTTCTTTATTTCTTTTTCTTTCTTTTCTTTCTTCTCTTCTAATATAGCTTCATATTTTATATAAACACTATATCATTATTAAGTCTTAAAGATACCTAATTTAGAGCTTTATCAATATTAATTAACCAAAAACATTAAACACTAGTCTTCTTTATATTCTTTATCTTTCTTGCTAATCTATCCTGAAAATATAAACCTAAATAATACTATATTAATAACTTTCTTAATTCTTTAGTCTTTAGAATATATTAATAAATAAAACAATTCTTTAAATCACAAGCTTTATCATGAAGTATAGTGTTACGTTTCGCTTCACCAGGAGTGTTACTGTATATATTGTTCCTTGATAAGTGGAAAGTATAGGAGACAAGATCACTGAGAACGAAGTACTTAAGTGAGTACTAGAGCGAAGTGATCACAGCCCAAAATGTATAGATATAATCGTGAACAAAGTTAACTATATAGTGAGTCTATATAATGACTGTATATATATAGATTATAGAATCAGTGGCTCCCCTAGGCTTTATAGGCTCTGCAAGTAAAGCCCGCAGAGCCATAAGAGTCATTAGGCTCTATTCCCTTTATATTCTTCTAACAGAGCCCACGGTCTTGGCTTAGTCACGTGATCTCGCTTTCTTAACTTATATATACCGGAGATAATAACGCTAAGTGGCTATCATCACAGCTTAGTCTACAGCCTCATAAAAGGCCTAGTTCGTAATACTTTCTCCCTTCTAGATTCATTCATTATCCTTAACATATATAAGGTGAGTCTCCCCCTGCGTTCGTTATTCTTTCTTCGACCATGACTCATCATGCCACAGCAACGTTCTCGTAAACGCCTTAATTCTTCTATCTCTCGCCGACTGAACACTGTCAAACAAATCCGTTCCGTCGGGGTCAAACAAATAGAAATGGGTCGATATTCTCGTTATTAAGAGCAGAACTTGGTTTGCTATATAATCAAGGGATACATGAAATATAATAACTATACTATATTAAATGTGCGGTATTGTGATGATTATTTTTTGGATACCAAGTTTAATGGCCTAGAGCGCTAAAAGAAGGCGCTTAAGAAATTCGTTAAAAATCAGCGTGTCGAAGTAGCTCGCTTGACTGTTGTAGCTATATTCGTCTTTGCCGTGCTGGTCACGACATAAGAGAAGGAGATAAAATTAGATAAGTGATTAAATAAACTGATCGCCCATTAGTTCGAGATATTAGTTTAGGAAGTCGAGGCTCTAAATATATTAAGTGATCTAGAGGATATTAATGGCTAAGAGCTATAGATAGCTTTCTCGCTATTTAAGCCCTTCGTTTAAGGTAACTTAATGATGAATTTCGACTTTGCTAGTCTTGATAATATTGTTAAATTATCTTACGCACTTAAATAAAATATTCTTCTAGTTTCTATATACTCTCTAAGTTATTATATCTTAATCACTTTATTAGATAGAGTCGCTATTCTTTCTTAACTTTAACGTTTAGAATAGCTTTCATATTATATATTAATTATTAAGTTTCCTTATATATTAGCACTAGTCTCGGTTTAGTGTTTAGTGGTGCCTTCTCAAGAAGTGATTTATAAAAGACTAGATAGATATTTATTTCTCTAGATAATTCTAATTCAAAGTTCACTAGTCTAAGTTTTTTCTTGATTTTATAGAGTTTAATCTTGATATAATCTAATTTATTAAATGATTATTATGTTTTAATGTTTTTTCTAAGAAAGTACACTATTTTCTTTTCTTTAAAGTTTAGTCCTTTAGATCTTTGTTTATTTAAGTTTTTAACTATTTTTTATAATATTTTCTTAAGTTCTTTTTTCAATAATCTATATAATGATCATAATTTCTCAATCAAGATTACTGCCTTTTCTATAATTAGTTTAATATCTTTAATATCCTTATTTATCCTTAGATGAAACCTGTGATTTATATAGAATAGTGATATTCTTATTGCTACTGCTTTATTATTAAATATAAACTACGCTATAAGTAGTAGCTATATCTAGTTATTCTACTAGAAATTAATATAACACTATAAATACTGTTTTAGCGTTTAATTTATTCTTTCTATTTACTTATTACTCTGTAGATAGAAGGCTATTAACAGCTTTTAGTGAACTCTCGTGAGGTCTATTAGTGATTACCAAAACTATGATATAAATAGCTTATCTCGATCTAAGTATATTTCTTTCGACATTCTATATCGACTAAAGATGTCCTTATATAATGTGTATACTAAGTCTTTCACTATCGATAACTCTTTATATAAAATGAATTCCATGTATTTAGTCAGAATATTATTTACCATAAGTATACTATTAAATTCTATATTCGTGAGAGGTTCTTTAGATTTTAATAGCTTTATAATAAAATCCAATGCGATAGTATACTATACTTCTTCTGGTATTGCTGATTTCTAAAGTAACCTATAAAGTTTATGTTTTATATACTTCACTTTATAATATATATCGCAGTTCTTAATGTATTCTACTACGTCTTTCCTGACCCCTTTTTAGGTAAAGTCCCTCGTGACTAATTCGAGTGTCTTCTCGATATCTGAATATTTTGCTGACTTATTATTATATTGTCCTTTAATGATTTCTTTCTTTTGCTCTTCTGTTAGCTTAATATCAATAAGAGTCAGTACCTCTATCTTAGATATTACGTAGATTAAGACGCTATCTTTTTCCTTGAGTACTGCTATGGGCTCTGGTTTAATGTTTTCTATGTAATCTAGTTATCTACTAAGCGTGTCTGCCACAGTATTTTCTTTTCCTTGAATATAATATATCTTGAAGTTATATAGTGTCAATATTTTGGCTTATCGAACCTGTTTACGGTTAAGTTCTTTTATGGTTGTTTAATATAATAGATTCTTATGGTTAGTATAGATCTAAACTTAATACTTAGCGCCTTCAAAATATACTCTTCATTCCTTGAGATATATCATGATAGTGAGTAGTTCTTTATTGTGAATATTATAATTTAACTTCGGCCCTGTTATTCTCTTTAAGAAGTATATAATTATTTAGGTCTTATTATCTAGCCCTTTTTGCGTGAAGCGAGCTTCGATTACTTCATTCAATATATCTATCTCTACCTAGTATTCTAGCTTAGAGTTAAATATCATAAATACTGACGTCGTTATAATGGCTTCTTTAAGGCGTTTAAATACTTTCTTGCATTCTGGTTCAAACTTAAACAAGACATCCTTCTTAGTAAAGTTCGTTAGAGACGCTACGATCTTCGAAAATCCCTCAATAAATCTTCAATAATAGTTAAGTAGTTCAACGAAAGACTACACTTTCATGATATTCTTAAGTTCTAGCTAGTCCTTAATTAGCGCTATCTTGTCGGGGTTCACTTCGATATCTTTGTTAGATATAATATAGCCTAGAAATTAGATTCATTTCTTATGGAACTTATACTTACTAAGTTTTAACGGTAGATCTTTTTCTTGAAGTTTTCTTAGAACCTTTTAAATATATTATATATATTTCTTATATATTTTCGAGAATATAAGTACATTGTCCAAGTATGTAACTATAAAGTCATTAAGATATTCTTGTAGCGTGTCGTTAATTAGTTCCTAAAAGGATATTGAGACATTAGTTAATCTAAATAGCATAACATAATATTTATATAACCTAAAGCTGGTTTTGAAAGCCATTATTTATTTATAGTCTTTCTTTATCTGTACTCGATAATAGATATCTTGTATATCGAGCACGATAAAGTATTTTGCACTAAGAAGTCTATTCTATAGCTTCTTGATTAAAGATAGTGGGTACTGATTCTTTCTAATGATTATATTAAGTGATTAGAAATTAATATATAGTTAAAGAGATTCATTCTTTTTTGGGGCGAATAATATATTATATACTATAGATAACTTAGATAGTTAAATAAAGCCTTTCTTTAAGTGAGTCTTTATGTACTCCTTAAGGAAACTTTCTTTCTTTAAGAACAAGAATTAAAGTTAACCATTATGCTTTAGCACTTTCTCTTCTTTAAGCATTATTTTATGGTCTCATAGTTTATACTCTAGTAGCGCGACTATATCTTTTCTTTCTTTAAAGATATCTACGAAGTTCTTGTATTTCTTAGGTAGGCTTTTCTCTTGTATTTTGTTTAAGGTTCTTCTTCTAGATTATACCTATATCGCTCTTTATAGAGATACAACAAAAGTTAATTATTTCTTTCTCTTTATCTTTCTATAATTGTAATTTAAGAAGAATAAAATTCTTTCTTTTTAGTCTATTACTAACAAGTATTCTTTTAGCCACTTTATCTCTAGAATAATATTATACTTAATCGATATTATATCAAGCTTAATTTACTCTTTATACTCTTCAATCTCTAGATAGATATCGCGAATTTCCTGTTATATCTATTTATTATTATACTCTCCTAGTGTTTCGTTTACTATAAAGATTAAGTATAGATTCTTTTTTCTTTATTTATTTAGTTTCGCTACTATTTTTAGTGACACATAGTCTCGGCTTACTTCACTATTAATCATCACTTAGATAGACTTATTAGCTAGTTTAGCGCTAAAGATTAATAACATTAAACACTGAGTTTATACTATGTTAATATAGTGTTTTCAAGGCTTTTTTCTGTTACGCGAAGCCTTTCGCCTTATAATAAGTTCTCCGCCTAGTTTTTTAGCACGTTATTTATGGTTATATCTCTACTTCTAAAGACATATAAAAGTACCTTAATTAGTGATTTAATCACATTCTTCGTCGTGAGATATATATATATCCTGAGTATATAGATATATATCGTGTTAGTACATCATTTTTTGGCTAACACAAGAACTTTATCCTTTTCGCTTATTTCGGGGTCGAACTCTAGATAGTAATGTGATACTCTGTTTAGGCAGTTTATTCGCTTATATTTTATTGGCCTCTAAAACGAGGTTAAGAACCAGAGATATGTTTTAGTTATCTTGATAACGACAAACTTAAATAAGTTATCCTTATCGAATTCTTCAGGGATACTAATTATCATGAGATCTTCTAACTTATATAGTAGATAGTGTGTTTCGCTTCTAATCACATTATATATATATTCTTCTTTATATAGACATTATTTATTATGATATAAGCATAAAATTATAGAAACTCAATAAGTATTTAGGTTAATATAGAGACTATATCTTTAGATCTCTTTTACTGTCTAGACCTAATAATGTATTCTTATAACTATAATATCTCTTATTCTCTCTCCTTTAATATAGTGTCTCGTCACGTCTTAATTGATCTCTTCTAGGGTTAGATCATCACGTTCTTTGAATAGAAAGAAGTAAGGTCCTTTAATATTAATTTAATGTATATAAGGAGCTAGACCTAGACACTTAAAGTATCGCTATATAGATACCAGCCTCTTTTCCTTTTGCTTCTAAGTATAGTTTAACTTAAGCTCATTATTGACTATATATATCTCGAGTATTTCTTTCTTATAGTAAATCCAGTTCAGTGTCTTAATAACCACATAATAGTACTCATGGAATAACACGATATTATACTCAGGCTTAGAGTCGCTTAAGTTCAGTTCTTCGCTAAATATAAAATCATAATGATTCTCCCCTAGTATATTATATATATAAGTAGGTTCTTTATATATTTCTTCATATTTTGTTATAAGTACTAAGTCTTTCTTATCTCTTGGACTCCCTTTAGAATCAAATTTTTTGTGTTCCATAACATAATCCCTTCTGTATACTTAAGTATATAGTATATTCTTTTAATACTTTATCATAAGTATTACTACACTACTATAATTAGTAATTATTCTGTATTTTTCTTTATATTATATCTCTATTATTAATATAGCTATTCTCTAGACATCGAACTCTATCTAGACAAATATTTTATCTTCTTCTTGATCGTTAGATTTATTATTTTCCTTATTGAAGTTATCGTTAAATGGAAAATAATAAATTATAGATATTCTCTATATATTGTGTATATATAGATAGAACCTCTTAATATAGTCGGGTTCTTAATAAATATATATAATAAGGATATACTCTATTAACTATTTTCCTTAATATAGACTCAAGAAAGTTTTATCCTCTCTTTTGATCTAATAATATATTTATATTATCACTAGCGTTTTCGCTCTACTTATAAGGTTATAAGTACTTATAACTTTTCAGTTTATTTAGCTCGAAGTCCACTCCTATAATAGTTTAAACGGGAATTGGTATTATTCTCCTCCTGCTAGATGAATATAAGGTTCCTCAAAACTGTATTGCTAGAAGCATCTTTCCAGCCTCAGTGATATTTAGTCTTGCTCAACATTAATATGTAGACTAAACACAGTCCTGTTAATGCTATATTCCTAATAACGAGTCTTGATCTATGTAAACCTATATTTAACACTAATTATTTTGTATAGTGATGATCTTGCTTCCATTATAATCACTATTTTAGGCTCTTTCTAGTTGACTTTCTTTCTCTTAAATTTTTTGCTTCGATAATTCTTACGCTTTCTTTCGTGAGGAAACTATTCTACACCCTGTTTATTAGAGTAGTGAATAAGGTAGTTATTATTATAGTAGACTATCTATAATGAGTTCACGTGTTTTGGTCGCTCTTTATTAATCTTTTATATCGTGACTATTTTATTTTATCGACCTCGATCAGAATAAATTTCTGCGATGTCGATAATCTCTTCACTATTAATTATTAACAGTGATATTAAAGTCGCTCCCTTCGTCTAGATTTCTTCGGAATTCCCCTTTTATGCTTCCTCGGCGCGACTAGTCTATTTTAAGTTGTCTTCCTTAAGGCCATTTAAGTATATCTTTATTATTTATTGTCTTTTGGGTTCTAGGCATCTCAATCCTCGGATTTATTCTTTACTCTTAAGTCTTAAGCGCTTAAGTTCTTTCTTAATTAGAGTGTCGGCCTTTTCTTCTCTAATATCGACTTCAATTATATACAGTCCTACAAGCTTTATACCGCATTTATTAGCCCTATATTCTAGATTTCTATAGTTATAGTATAGGTTTTTCTTTTTGCGTTGTTCTCGCTCCTTATCGAATAGACCCTTACGTTAAAACTTGCCTTTTAATTATGAGGATCGATCTCGTTCAACAATATCAAGATTCATCGGGTCACTATAAGATTAATAGCTAATGCGCTTACTTTTATAGTACACACCACCTATCTTGTTATGATACTCTTTCTTTTTCAATCCTAACTTATATAGCTAGTTATCGATTTCAATGGCTTTATTAACCAACCCCTAATATATATCAAGCCTCTTCGATCTTAACTCCTTTTTAATGTTATCCTTTAAGCCAGTATAAAAGGCAGCGATAAGTATATTATTGTCTTAGTTTAGTTTGGCCTAAAGCCTCTTAAATAGAGCATAATACTATATAGCTAACCCCTTTTACTTGAGTTAATAGATTCATTAGGCCGTGGTCTATTTCTTCTCTAGAGTCCTAAATATTTACTTAAGTTATTCCATGAATATCACGAAGTTAGAGAAAATGGCAATAATTTTCGGGTCCTTTTATTCTTTAGAGAACGTTATGTAATCTATCATAATAAGTTTAAATCAATAAAAGACTAATCTTCTTATATAAAGTCTCGCGAATAAGACCTTATCTTTATAGATGATATATCTAGTGCGATTTAACTTGAAAGTCACGATAAGTTAGATAATGAATAGTCCCAACTTCTCACAAGATCCATAGAACACGTTAACCTTAATATTGTCCTTGCCGTGATTATCATAATTACTATAGCTAGAGATGATAGTGAAGATAGGTCCTGATGTGGATACGCTTAACGCGACAAATCAAACCGACCCAGTAGAGAATGATGACCGGATAGAAGCTTTGAAGCTAGATATCGTGTCGAATACTTCTAATTAAGTGATAGTTAAAGTGTTATATTTCGCTTCACTAGGGGTGTCACTATATATATCGTTTCTTAATAAGTGAGAAGTATAGGAGGCGAGGTCGCTGAGAACGGAGTACTTAAGTGAGTACTAAAGCGAAGTGATTATAGCCCAAAATATATAGGTATAATCGTGAACGAAGTTAACTATATAGTGAGTCTATGTAATGACCATGTATATATAGATCGTGAAATTAGTGACTCCCCTAGGCTCTATAGGCTCTACAAGCAGAGCCTATAGAGCCATAAAAGTCATTAAGCTCTATCCTCTTTATATTCTCCTAATAAAGCCCACGGTCTTAGCTTGGTCACGTGATCTCGCTTTCTTAACTTATATGTATTAAAGATAATAACGTTGAGTGGCTATCGTTATAGCTTAGTTTATGGCCTTATAAAAGGCCTAGTTTGTAATATATAGAGCAAAAATAGTGCCTAAAATAAATATTATTAACTATATCTTCTTTTTAAATAGAGTATAGAGAATACTTATCTTATATATTCACTATTAACACTTAAATTATTTTTTATATTGATTTACTTTTCACTATTAAGCGAAGCTCGTTAATACTTATAAACCTAAACTATTTTAGTTTAGATCTGCGCTTAAGTTTTTTATTATCTAAGTTAAAAGTCGAGCTATATTCTTCTTAGCAAGATTTCTAAGCGCTCACACTTTCACTTTTTATAAGATCTTAAAGTTAGTTAAATATATTTAATATTTATCTTGCTTATCTTGTCACGCTATTACTAAAGTATAGATTTAAAGGGAACAACTAAAAATTATCTTAAACTCGAGGTTTATATATATAGAGACTATCGCGTTAAACTTTAAAGGAAAATCATTAACTTAAATAGACACTAATATTATCGCTTTATCAAAGATATACTTATTCTCTATATAGCTAACTCCTTAAATAAGGTTCTAAATAGCTTTTAACTCTTAACTATACTTATTAATAAGCCTCCTAAAAACTAGATTAATCTCTACTCCTGTATTATATAGTGCATTAAAAGTATATATCTTTATTTTAACTTTTAGGAGTGAACACGATTATTACTATTAAATTCTTAAAGATATATTTAGGTGAAGATAAGAAGAAAACTTCTTTACTCTTAATAACCTCAATATATAAATTATATTTATAATAAAGCCTTTCTCTATACTTAACTATAATATATCTATATTAAGGATAACTAGTGCTCTTACTATAGCCTTTAAAGATAGAACGACAATCTTTATCTTTTATTCTTTACTTAATACTATTTAATTATAACCTTCTAGTAACTCCTAATAAAGTGATCTTAATAGACTTAACTAGTCTTGTAGCGTGGTATTAGAAATCTTTATACTTAGAATCTTCTATGCTATATTATATAAGGTGAGCTATTCTTGGCTTATAGTGATCTTCTTTAAGATAGTTTTTAGGGGCTTCTTTCTTTTTTTTCTAAGAATAGAGAAGGAACCTACTATAGCGTCTTCTTCTATAGCTCTCGCGATATATTTAGATTTATTTATAAGTATATCTTGATTATTCTAAGCTTACGCTTTAATTTATATATCTTTTAGTTAGCTCTTAATTCATTCACTTAATTATTATAAAATATACTTCTCTTTATAATGTATATATAGAATTATAAGTCTAGACTTAGTGGCTTACTAGTTTTATACTACTTCTCAAAGCCTCTAAGTATAATATAACTAATTATTAAGATAGCGAGAATAATCTCTTTTTTCACTAAAAGCTATAATTAACGCTTTATACTCTAGTTCTATCATGATAGTTTCTATTAATTCTTTATTATCTCACTCTTATAATTCGATCTTAATATATTTAATCTTTAGCGTTTATAAAGACTCTTAACTAGTTTCTTTTTAATGAGTAATCTATATCACTTAATTAACCCACTTCGCTATAATTCTATCGAAGGCTATAAACGCTCTCATAATATAAGAAATATCTCTATAAGTAGATTTCTAGTAGATTCTCTTATTAGCGAACTTAATATATCCCTTTATAATATAATCTAGAGCTATCTCATAAATAAGTTAGTTAGCTCGAGACATTATATATATCTCTTTATAATAGTAATATCTACTAAATACTGAGCGTTAATTTAAATCTTCTCTTCGCGCTAAATATCGAAGGCTAGTCTTATCGTTAAAAAGACACTATATCTTTATTGTTTAGGTATTCTTCTCTTGTTGCTTTAAGAGAGCCTTAATCAAAAGAATTATTTACGAAAACTAGTCTATTAGTGTAGTTATATCATTATAAGTTATAAGAGATAACGTCTTTATATTTATATTCTTACTTTCTTTATAAGATATATAAGGTCTAATATTTTTAAAGTGTTTTTAAGGGGCAGATTTTAATAGTCTCTTTACTAGCTATATAAAGTCTTCTTAATAACGATTATTAAAACGCTCTTAAACACTTAAAGCCTATAAAATCTTAATAGCCACTTAATATATTTTTTGAAACACAAAGATACTTATATTATCTAGATTAGCGTCTATCTTTTTAAGAATTTATCCTTATTATCGAGATACAAGACCATCAAGAAATATTATCGCTACTTTATATTCACTAACTTCTTCTTTAGTCATAATTATTTTAGTAACAGTATAGTATTAATAATAATATCGAAGTATCTATTTATCTGTCTCTCTCTTAATCTTGAAAAGAGCTAATAAATATATTAAGATATACTTTTAATAATTAATATCTTGACTTCATTATTCTTCTTATATAATAATTTTTAATCTACTTTAGTTCTTCTCTCGATGCTTTAAAAAGCCTTTCATAAGATCTCGAGTGTTATTATCACTATATCATGATATCTTTATATAATGCTTTTTCTCTATCACTCTATATTTTTTTACTAGCTCATTAAACGTTCTTAAGAATCTTATTATATCTTTCTCTATAAATTCTAGAGCTTTAGCGATTTTAGGTCCTAAGAATATAAATAGTCGATACAGTTAAGTAACTAGTATCGATATTATGAGGGGCTTAGAAGGAATCGATATTGTCACTAACTCGCTTAATATAACTAAAACCTTAATAAATATCATTAAGAAAGATAGTGTTTAAATTACTATTGATATCGATAAACTTCGCTTTTTTAACTATATAGAATTATACTATGAGGCCTCTAAATCTTATATCTCTATCTACTCTTTAATAAGCGCTCTTATCTTTTTCTCTATCATTATTATTATCCATAATAATAATACTATCATTAAACCCCAAAACAAGGTTCTATATCTCGTTAATAGACTATCCATCGCCTTTTCTATTAACTCTAATTTTCGATAGTTTCAAGAATCTCTTAACGCCTTTTCTTTCTTAGTTAATAGCTTAAGCCTAGAGCTTATAAGCCCTATTTTCTTTCTTCTCTTAATATTCTTATACTCTCTCTAAATAATTCGCTTTTATTCTCTTATTTTTTGCTTATATTGCTAAGTGCAGTATAGATAGTGATAATAATCAATAATATATCTACAGTGAGCTCCTTACCACTTAGAGTCTATCGCTTTTCTTAATCTCTCTATCTATACTTGCTTCTAAATCGCTTGCTATTAAAGGCGCGAGACTTAGTGTCTTCTAATCGCTCTTTTACTGAATCTATATATCTTACTTAGTTTATCTCGATCTTTACTTTTATTCAATACTTTTTTTTTTTTTTTTTTTTTTTTTTTTTTTTTTTTTTTTTTTTTTTTTTTTTTTTTTTTTTTTCATTTCATGTTTCTTTACTTTATTCTTCTTATTATTTTCTTATTCCCACTTAAGGTCACACTAATTAAGCTCAAAATAAGTTTATATTATCGCCGCGCAGGATAGCGAAGATTCTTATTAAAGGCATTAATATAATAGAAGTAAAGAGAGAAGCATTAAATATACAGGGCTATAGTTAATCTTATAATATAAGTTGAGAACTAAGAGACACTTATAAAACACTTCTTCTTTCTTTCGCAACACTTGATTATTTGCTCTAGACCACACTTAATAGTGCGCCAAA
>NW_015622519.1:0-112310 GCF_000836115.1 Exophiala spinifera | reverse complement strand
TTTTTTTTTTTTTTTTTTTTTTTTTTTTTCATTTCATGTTTCTTTACTTTATTCTTCTTATTATTTTCTTATTCCCACTTAAGGTCACACTAATTAAGCTCAAAATAAGTTTATATTATCGCCGCGCAGGATAGCGAAGATTCTTATTAAAGGCATTAATATAATAGAAGTAAAGAGAGAAGCATTAAATATACAGGGCTATAGTTAATCTTATAATATAAGTTGAGAACTAAGAGACACTTATAAAACACTTCTTCTTTCTTTCGCAACACTTGATTATTTGCTCTAGACCACACTTAATAGTGCGCCAAAGCGCGCGCTGTACCTGAAGTCTATAGAGAATATTGTGGACTTAGTTAAGACTTCGTTATCGCTATATATCACTCTGTATATAGTCTTTATTCTTAATCGATTTCATGTGTACATGTTATATATATATATGTACTTACTTGCTGATATTTATGGCTACTTATATTTATTCTTTGTCTAGTCTATATATCTATCTTAAGAAAAAAGAGAAAAAGAAACACTTACCTAGGCCCCTTGATCTAGATACACACTTACTTGGCTTAGGGCTCACTGTATTCTAGTTATCTCTTTAGAGAGAGATATATATCTCTTGACTCACTACAATAAATAAGATAGATTTAACACATTATTAATATATATAAATCTTTTATAATAAGGCTTATCTTTTATAAGATTATAACTCACTAGTTAATAGTGAAGTATTAAGTAAATAATTAAGTTGTCTAATATAGAACTTAGCTATAATTTTATCAATATATAAGTCGAGTAATAAGTGAATAGTTTTATTATTACAGTCTTGTAGAATACGAATTCTAAGAAACTAATTTATATTTTTTATGACTCTAAACTTAAAGCGTTCTTATAACTTAGTTATAAATTAATAGAATAAGGTCTTCTTACTTTTATAATAGAGAATTATAATATTGTTTATATAGAAAAACATTAAGAAGTTAGAGTTATAAAATAAGTAGTTAATATTTAGTATCTTTATAAGCCTTAGTTTTTTAAGTGCTATAGTGAATATATTATATTATAGTAAGAAGGATTTCTTAAGACTATAGAGCGCTTTTAAAAGACATAGAATCTTCTCTAGCCTGAAATAACCTTGAGAATACTTAATATAGATCTTCTTTTTTATGGATAAGTTAAGGAAAGCGTTAATAATATTAGTTTACTAGATTTCGAGATTAAAGAATATCGTAATGATTATAAATACGCGAAAGATCTTAAGTATAAAGGTTACTATATATATTATAATGAGTCAAGAGATATATATCTCTCTCTAGAGAAGTAACTAGAATACAGTGGGCCCTAAGCCAAGCAAGCGTGTATCTAGGTCAAGAGGCCTAGATAAGTGTTTCTTTTTCTCTTTTTTCTTAAGGTAGATATATAGACTAGATAGAGAATAAATATAAATAGTCATGAACATCAGTAAGCAAGTACACGTATATATATAATATATATATATAAAATCGATTAAGAATAAAGACCGTGTATAGAGTGATACACAGCGACAGTAAAGTCTCAACCAAGTTTATAGTGTTCTTTATAGACTCTAGGTATAGCGCGCGCTTTAGCGCACTATTAAGTGTGGTCTAGAGCAAACAATTAAGTGCTGCAAAAAAAAGAAGAAGTATTTCATAAGCGTCTCTTAGTTCTCGACTCATGTTACAAGATTAACTATAGCCCTATACACTTAGTGCTTCTCCCTTTATTTCTGTTATATTGATGCCTTCAACAAGAACCTTCGCTATCCTACGCGGCGACAGTATAAACTTATTTTAGGCTTAATTAGTATGACCTTAAGTGGGAATAAGAAGATAATAAGGAGAATAAAGTAAAGAAATATAAAATGAAAAAAAAAAAAAAAAAAAAAAAAAAAAAAAAAGCATTAAATAAAAGTAAAGATCGAGATAAACTAAGTAAAATATATAGATTTAATAAAAGAGCGATTAAAAGATATTAAGTTTCGCGTCTTTAATAGTAAACAATTTAGAAGTAAATATAGATAGAGAGATTAGGGAAAGCGATAAACCTTAAGTAATAAGGAGCTCACTATAGATATATTATTAACTATTATCACTATCTATACTGCACTTAGCAATATAAGCAAAAAATAAGAGAATAAAAGCGAACTATTTAGAAAGAATATAAGGATATCAAGAGAAGAAAGAAAACAAGACTTATAAGCTCTAGGCTTAAGCCATTAACTAAGAAAGAAAAGACATTAAAAGATTCTTAGAACTATTAGAAATTAGAGTTAATAAAAAAGACGATGAATAGTCTATTAGCGAGATATAGAACCTTATTCTAGGGTCTAATAATAGCATTATTACTATAGATAATAATAGTGATAGAGAAAAAGATAAAAGCGCTTATTAAAGAGTAAATTAAGATATAAGGTTTAGAGGCCTTATAGTATAATTCTATATAGTCAGGAAAGCGAAGTTTATTAATACTAATAATAACTTCAACACTATCTTTCTTAATGATATTTATTAAGGTTTTAGTTATATTAAGCGAGTTAGTAACGATATCGATTTCTTTTAAGCCCCTTATAATATCGATACTAGTTACTTAACTATATCGACTATCTATATTCTTAAAACCTAAAATCGCTAGAGCTTTAGAATTTATAGAGAAAGATATAATAAAATTCTTAAAAATATTTAATGAGCTAATAGAAAAATATAAAGTGATAAAGAAAGAGCGTTATATAAAGATATTATAATACTATAATAATAACACTTAAGATCTTATAGAAGGTTTCTTAAAGTATCGAGAGAAGAACTAAAGTAAATTGAAAATTGTTATATAAGAAGAATAGCGAAGTTAAGATATTGATCGCTAAAAGTATATTTTAGTATACTTATTAGCTCTTTCTAAGGTTAAGAGAGAAATAGATAAATAGATACTTTAGTATTATTATTAATATTATACTATTACTAAAGTGATTATAACTAAAGAAGAAATTAGTAAATATAAAGTAATGACAATATTTCTTGATGATTTTATATCTTGATAGCGAGAATAAGTTCTTAAAAAAATAGGCGCTAATCTAGATAATATAAGTATCTTTATATTTTAGAAAATATATTAAGTGGCTATTAAGATTTTATAAGCTTTAAGTATTTAAGAGCGTTTTAATAATCGCTATTAAAGAGACTTTATATAACTAGCAAAAAGACTATTAAAATTTATTTCTTAAGAACACTCTAAAAATATTAGATTTTATTTATTTTATAAGGGAAGTGAGAATATAAATATAAAGACACTATCTCTTATAACTTATAATAATATAGTTACATTAATAAACTAGTTTTCGTAAATAATTCTTTCGATTAAGACTCTCTTAGAGTAATAAAAGAAGAATATCTAAGCAATAAAGATATAATGTCTCTTTAATAATAAAACTAGTCTTCGATATCTAGCGTGAAGAGAAGATCTAAATTAACGCTTAGCACTTAATAAATATTATTATTATAAAGAGATATATATAATATCTTGAGCTAGCTAATTTATCTATAAGATAGCTCTAGATTATATTATAAAGAGATATATTAAGTCCACTAACGAGAGAACCTACTAAAAACTTATTTACAGAGACACTTCTTATATTATGAGAGCGTTTATAGTCTTTAATAAAATCATAGCGAAGTGGATTAATTAAGTAGTGCGAGCTATTTATCAAAAAGAAATTAGTTAAAAGTCTTTACAAGCGCTAAAGATTAAATATATCGAGATTAAATTGCAAGAGTGAGATAATAAAGAATTAGTAGAAATCATTATAATAAAACTAGAGTATAAAGCGCTAATTATAGCTCTTAGTGAAGAAAAAGATTATTCTTATCACTCTAGTGATTAATTATATTATATTTAGAGGCTTTAAAGAGTAGTATAAAATCGATAAGTCATTAAGTCTAGGCTTGTAATCTTATATATATATTATAAAGAGAAATATATTTTATAATAATTAAATGAATAAATTAAGAGTTAACTAGAAAATATATAAATTAAAGTATAAGTCTAGAGTAGTTAAGACACACTTATAAATAAATCTAGATATATTGTGAGAGCTATAGAAAAAGACGCTATAGTAAGTCCCTTCTTTATCCTTAAAAGAAAAAGAAAGAAGCCCTAAGAAACTACCTTAAAGAAGGTCACTACAAGCTAAGAATAATCTATTTTATATAATATAGTATAGAAGATTCTAAGTATAAGGATTTTTAATGCCACACTACAAGACTAGTTAAGTCTATTAAGACTATTTCATTAAGAGTTACTAGAAGATCGTAATTAAACAATATTAAACAAAGAATAAAAGATAGAGATTATCATTTTATCTTTAAAGACTATAGTAAGAGCATTAATTACCCTTAATATAGATATATTATAATTAGATATAGAGAAAGACTCTATTATAGATATAATTTATATATTAAAGTCATTAAAAGCAAAGAAGTCTTCTTCTTATCTTTATCTAAATATATCTTTAAGGATTTAATAGCAATAATTATATTCACTTCTAGAAGTTAAAATAAAGATATATACTTTTAATACACTATATAACATAGAAGCAAAGATCAATCTAGTTTCTAGAAGGCTTATTAATGAGTATAGTTAGAAGTTAAAAGCCATTTAGAACCTTATTTAAGGAGTTAACTATATAGAGAATAAGTATACCTTCGATAGAGCGATAGCATTAGTGTCTATCTAAGTTAATAGTCTTTCTTTAAAGTTTAACGCGATAGTCTCTATATATATAGACCCCGAGTTTAAGATAATTTTTAGCTGTCCCCTTTAAATCTATACTTTAGTAGCAGCGTGATAGAATAAGTAAGATAAATGTTAGATACGTTTAACTAATCTTAAGACCTTATAGAAGATAAAAGTGTAGGCGCTTAGGAACCTTACTAAGAAGAATACAACTCGACTTTTAACTTAGATAATAAAAAACTTAAGCGTAGATTTAAACTAAGATAACCTAAGTCTATAAGTATTAGCGAGCTTTATCTAGTAGTGAAAAGTAAATCGATATAGAAAATAATTTAGATATTAATAATAAATATACAAGATAAATATCCTCTATACCTTATTTAAGAAAAAGATATAATCAATAATGTTTATTTTAGGCATTATTTCTGCTCTGTACCCCATAATAAAGCTTATAATTTAAAGGATTATTTTATTTATCGATGTATTCTAAAGATCAAAGAATTAGAAAAGTTATTAATATAGTATTATTTGGGTTCGCATTTTCGGGATAGATTAGCGAGAAAGATAAAGAATATAAAGAGGACTGACGTTTAACGTTTTTAGTTAATTAATATTAATAAAGCCCTAAACTAAATATCTTTAAGACTTAATAACAATATAGTGTTTATACAAAATATAAAGTTACATTAAAAGAGAAGAAAGAAAAGAAAGAAGAAGAAACAGAGAAGTGTAAAAGTACTATTAATATAGATAAATACAATACACAAAAAAAAAGATTAAAAAGTGAATTCTATAAACGTTTCTAGGGATAGTAAGACGCTCTTAGAAGATCGAGACTAAAAAGAGAAAAGACTTTAAGCTGAAAAGGCGATGAACAAGAATAAATCACGAGAAAAGTATAATCACTAGCTAATATCTAAGTTCTTGAATATTAAGAGAGGAAGCCGCTTAACTTTAAAGAGAATAAAAAAAATGATAGTTAGGGAAGAGTTAATATCTTAGGAGAGAGACCTTTTTCAGGAGATATTATTTAACTATGAAAAGGCGTTAGCTTAGGATTTCTCTAAGATTGAATAAGTATATCTAGATATTATATCATTATAAGTGATTAAAACTATTAAGTATATACTATAGTAAGCACTTAGATTTTTAATTCTAAAAGCGCTTAAAAAGAAAGTTATAGAGATAGTTAAGAAGAGATTATAATATAATATATATAAGCGTTTTAAGGGACTTTATTAAAATCCATTCTTTTTAGTTAAGAAAAAAGTTAAAGAGAAGTATAGACTTATAAATATCATTATAAATATTAACTAAGTAACTAAAAAGAATTCCTCGATACCTTTAAACCTTAATAAGTTTATAGAGAAGTTTATAGATCTTAAGATTATATTATTAATGAACTAGTTCTCGAGATATAATTAAGTTGTTCTAGATAAGAAAAGTCGAGACCTAACTATATTCTAAACACTCTATAACTTAATATAGTTAATAAAGTTATCTTAAAGAGTAACTAATTCTGTGATATAGTTCCTCACTATTAACTATAAGATTCTTAAAGACCTAATTAGAAAAGATACAATATTATTTATAGATAATATCGATATTAAAGAACCTCGAACTATTTACAACAATAAAGAAGTAGCGCTCAATATTTATAGATATATTCTAAAGTATATTTAGTCTCTAGATTAAGTGCTTACTAACTATAAGCGCGCTAATATAACACTCTTTGAGAAAAAGTTATAGTTTTGCATAAAAGGGATAAAAATTATTGAGTATATCTGTGATAATAATGAACAGTATTTAAACTCTAAGAAAGTAGTGAAAATTATTACTTAGTTAGTTTGTGAGAATCTACAAGAAATTAAAGATTTCCTAGAAATCTATATATACTATCAAATCTAGATTATAGACTTTGATATTATTATCTAGTCTCTATATAAGTTACTCTAAAAAGATATAAAGTGGTACTAAGGTGAAGAATAAGAAAAGGCTATATATCGACTAAAGAAGAGCTTAACTAAGGCTTCTACACTTATTAGTATTGATTATAAGCCTAATATAGATCTGATTATTATGATAATTAATAATAGCCTAAAAGGTTAAGGCGCTGTTATAATATAGATCGAGAGAGAGAGTAAGTAAAGATATTCTGTGCGATATAAAAGTGATATCTAGAATCTTATAGAGTCTAAGTATAATGCTGATAAGAGAGAGTATTATATATTATTAAAGGCTCTAAAGAAGTTTCGATACTAATTATATAGAGTACGCTTTCTAGTTAAGATAGATATAAAGGTGCTCGCTATTTAATTAAATAGATTAATGACTAACTTACTAGATATCTTAATAACATAATAAATAGTATAGATTTATCTATTTAACTTTAAAGTTCGCTATATCTCTAGGTTTAAGAATATTGTTGCTAACGCGTTATCTTATCGCCCTTCTACTAAAGACAATATCAAAGAAGTTAAGAAGAAGCAATCTATTAAGAACTGAATTAATAGCTAGCTTTAATCTCTTTAGTTATAGAGTATAAGACTTAGCTCTATATATATTAATAAGAGTAGTATAGATAATAAACTAGCGATAGATATATAAGAACTACTCTATTCACAGCTAGATATATTTAAAAACTATATCGAGCTATTTAAGTCGGAAGAATACTCAAAAAAGTTATATTAAATAATAAAGTTCTTACAGTCTAGAATGCGAAAGCTAAATAATGTGTCTTTAGTAGGGTTCAAGAAGTGAAAATATAAAGCCCTTAACTATATTGTGAGAGGTGAATATCTCTTTTAATAAGCAAATAAGCATAACTCTATTTACCATGTTTTAAACACACTAAAGTTACGATAGAAAGTGATTATAACTATATATCATGAGAGTGAGCATTAAGACAAGGAGAGTACTTACTATAGAGTTACTAATAGATACTTTTAAAGGGGTATAAGTGTTAATTACTTTAAGTTTTAGCGCGTGTATAAAGTCTATTAGAAACATTTAGTAAATAGACAAGAAAAGAAGCTGTATTTTATATTTATAAATAGCACTTAGAAAAAGATTAGTCTAAATATAGTATCGATACTAAAGTTTAATGGATTTTAATATATAATTTATGCTTAAAGTGATCTTTCTAGATGGCCAGAAGCTTAAGCGATTCAGAAAAATGACAGCGTAATAATGACTATATTTCTCTAGAAGAAGATAATCTATCGCTATAATGTACTATTTAAGCTTATTATTAATGAAGAGCTAAAAAATAAAAATTTAGTTATAATCCTCATAGAGAAATATAGTATTAGTTAGATTATAATTTTCGTTTATCACTCTTAAGTAAATAGAATAATAGAAAGATATTACCGCTTAGTTATAAATACTTTAAATAAGCTAACAAAAGAAGAAGTGAAGAAAAACTAGGTTTATCACTTACTCGCGATATTATAGACGAAGAGAACTATAGTGAAGTAAATAATTAAGATAACACTATATAAAGTCGAGTATATCTAAAGACTAGTGTTATTAATAAAACTTAATGTTATAATATAGTTAGTGATAAGATAGAAAGAAGTGAGAAATATAGCTAATCTTATTGTTATATATATATAGACACTAAAGTATTATAATAAAGACCTTAAAAAGATATAACTAAGACTTTAATATTTAAGAGAGAAAAATAAAGTACGATTTAATCTAAAAAAAATAATTAGAGATATTTTGTTATCAATAGAGATATTAATATTACTAAGAAATAAATAGAAAAGAATTAATATATCTAGAGATATAAAATTAGTCTTTTAGTAAAATAGTCTTTACTATATAATTAGAAGTATACTGAAGAAGAGAACTTATCTTCTTGTCGAGCTAGATAGTGTTAGATTATATAGTATATTTATAGATAATAGATTAAAATATTTCTTTATAGTAAATAGAGAGAAAGCTTTAAGTGAAATAAAGAATAAGAATATTACAAACTAGGCCTTTTATAAGGCTGTAGACCAAGCTATAATGATAGCCACTCAGCGTTATTATCTTCGGTATATATAAGTCAAGAAAACGGGATCACGTGACTAAGCCAAGACTGTGAGCTCTATTAAAAGGATATAAAGAGAACAGAGCTTAATGACTCTTATGGCTCTGCGGGCTCTATTTACAGAGCCCATAGAGCCTAGAGAAGCCACTAATTCCACAATCTATATATACACAATCATTATATAGACTCACTACATAGTCAACTTCATTCACGATTATATCTATACATTTTAGGCTATAATCACTTCGCTCTAGTACTCGCTTAAGTACTCTATTTTTAGTGACCTCGTCTTCTATACTTCTCACTTATTAAGAAATAATATATATAGTGACACCCCTAGTGGAGCGAAATATAACACTTTAACTACCACTTAATTGAAAGTATTCGACATAATATTTAGCTCTAAAGCTTCTATTCGCTTACTATTCTCTACTGAGTTAGTTTAGTCCGCCGCGCTAAGCGCACTCATATTAAGACCCATCTTCATTATTATCTTTAGCTATGGTAATTATGGTAATCATAGCAAGGACAATATTAAGGTTAATATATTCTATAGATCTCGTGAGAAGTTAGGACTATTTATTACCTAACTCATCGCGACTTTTAAGTTAAACCACACTAGATATATCACTTATAAAGATAAGATCTTATTTATAAGACTTTATATAAAGAGATTAGCCTTTTATTGATTTAAACCTATCATAATAGACTATATAATATTCCCTGAAGAACAAAAGAACCTAAAAACCATTGCTATTTTCTCTAACTTCGCGATATTCATAAAACAACTTAAACAAATATTTAGAACTCTAGGAGAGAAATAGGCCGCGGCCTAACAAATCTATTAACTTAAGCAGAAAGAGTTAGCTGCGCAGTACTATACCCTATTCAAGAGGCTTTAGGCTAAACTAGACTAAGATAATAATATACTTATCGCTGCCTTCTACACTAGCTTAAAGGACAACATCAAAAAGGAGTTAGGACCGAAGAGGCCTGACACGTATTAGGGGTTAGTCAATAAAGCCATCGAAATCGACAACTGGCTATACGAGTTAGGATTGGAAAAGAAAGGGTACTATGGCAAGATAGGTAGCGCGTACTATAAGGGTAAGCGCACTAGCTACCAGTTTTATAGTGACTCGATAAACCTTAACATTATTAAATAAGGCCGGTTCTCACGACTAAAAAACAAGTTTCAATATAAGGATTTATTTAATAAGAAGCGAGAATAACGTAAGAAGGAAAATCTATACTATAACTATGAAAATCTAGAATATAAAGCTAATAAATATAGTATAAAGCCCGTGAGACTATATATAATTAAAGTCGATATTAAAGAAGAAAAGATTAACACTCTAATTAAGAAAGAACTTAAGCGCCTAAGACTTAAAAGCAAAGAATAGATTCAGGGATTAAGGTGCCTAAAATTTAAAAGACAACAAATAATGAAAATATATCTAGATAGCTTTAAGGAAGATAACTCAGAATAGATTAGCCACGTCGAGAAAGCATAAAAAGAGAATTCCGAAGGAACCCAGATAAAGGGAGCGACTTTAATATCATTATTAATAATTAATAGTGAAGAGATTATCGACACTATAGAAACCTATCCTAATTAAGGTTAGTAGAATAAAATAGTTATGATATAAAAGACTAATAAAGAGCGACTAAAACACGCGAACTTATTATAAATAGTCTATCACGACGATAACTACCTTATTCACTACTCTAATAAGTAGAGTGCAAAATAATTTCCTTATAGAAAAAAGCGCAAGAATCGTCGAAGTAAAAAATTCAAGAGAAAGAAAGTTAACTAAGAAGAGCCTGAAACAGTGACTATAGTAGAAGTAAGGTCATCATTATACGAAATAATTAGTGTTAAATATAGGTTTACACAGATTAAAACTTATTATTAGGAATATAGCACTAACGAAGCTATATTTAGTCTACACATTAATATTAAGCAAGACTAAATACCACTAAGACTAAAAAGGTGCTTCTAGTAATACAGTTTTAAGAAACTTTATATCTATCTAGTAAAAGAAGAACAATATTAGTTCCCGTTCAAATTATTATGGGAGTGAACTCCGAGCTAAATAAACTGGAAAGTTATAAGTATCTATAACCTTATAAGCAAAGCGAAAACGCTAGTGATAGTATAAATATATTATTAGACCAAAAAAGAGAATAGAATCTTCTTAAGTCTATATTAAGGAAAATAGTCAATAAAGCATGTTCTCATTATATATATCTATTAAGAACCTAACTATATTAAGGGGTTCTATCTATATACACACAATATATAAAGAATACTTATAATTCATTATTTTCTATTTAATAATAACTTCAATAAGGAAAATAATAAACCTAGCGACTAAGAAGAAGAGAAAACATTTATTTAGGTAAAGTCTAACGCTTAAAGGATGGCTACACTAATAATAAAAACACGACACAAAGAAAAATACAGAATAATTATTAATTATAGCAATATAGTAGTACTTATAACGAAATACTAAAAGAATATACTATACACTTAAGTGTATAGAAGGAGTTACGCTATAAAACACAAAAGATTCGATTCTAAAGGGAGTTCAAGGAATAAGGAAGACTTAGTATCCATAACAAAATATAAAGAAATATATAAAGGACCCACTTATATATATAATATACTAAAGGAGAATCATTACGATTTTATATTTAGCGAAGAACTGAACTCAAGTGACTTTAAGCCTAAGTGTGACACTGTGTTATTTCACGAGTACTATCACGTGATTATCAAGATACCGAACTAAATTTACTACAAGAAAGGAGTACTCGAAATATGTATAATCAATAATGGGCTCAAGCTAAACTATACTTAGAAGCAGAAGAAAAAGAGGCCAGTATCTATATAGCGATGCTTTAAATGCCTAGACCTAGCTCCTTATATACATTAAACTAATACCGAAGAACTTTACTTCTTCTCATTTAAAGAACATGATGATTTAACCCTAGAAGAGATTAATCAAGACGTGGCGGGACACTATATCGAAGGAGAGAGAATAAGGAATATTATAATTATAAGAATATATTATTAGGTTTAGACAGCAAAAGAAGTCTAGAGATATAGTCTCTATATTAACCTAAATACTCACTAAGTTTTTATAACTTTATATTTATATCACGATAAACGATGCCCGCACAAAGAAGAATATATATATAATATAATTAAGAGCGAAACACACTATCTACTATATAAGTCGAAAGATCTTATAGTAATTAGTATCTCTAAAGAATCTAATAAGGATAACTCATTTAAGTTTATCATTACTAAGATAACTAAAACACACTTTTAGTTCTTAACCCCATTTTGAAGGCCAGTAAAATATAAGCGAATAAACTGCCTAAATAGAGCATTACATTACCACCTAGAGTTTAACCCCAAAATAAGCGAAAAGAATAAAGTCCTCATATTAGCTAAAAAATGATATATTGACATGATATATATTTATATACTCAGGATATATATATATCTCACGACAAAGAATATAATTAAACTATCGATTAAGGTGCTTCTATATATCTTTAGAAGCAGAGATATAACTATAAATAATATACCAAAAAACTAGATAAAGAATCTATTGTTACGAACCAGGCCTTTTATGAGGCTGCAGACCAAGCTGTGACGACAGCCACTCGGCGTTATTACCTTCGGTACACATGAGCTAAGGGAGCGGGGTTACGTGATTAAGTCGAGACCGGGGGCTCTGTCAGGAGGACACAAAGGGGATAGAGCCTAATGGCTCTTATGGCTCTGCGGGCTCTGCTTGCAGAGCCTACAGAGCTTAAGGGAGTCACTGATTCTACGGTCTATATATACACGGTCATTTTATAGCTTTACTATGTAGTCAACTTCGTTCATGATTATATCTATATATTTTGGTTGTGATCACTTCGCTCTAGTACTCGCTTTAGTACTTTGTTCTTAGTGATCTCGCCTTCTATACTTCCCACTTATCAAGGAATGATACATGCAGTGACACCCCTGGTGGAGCGAAACATAACACTTTGACTACCTCTTGATTGAAAGTATTCAACATAATGTTTAGCTCTAAAGCTTCTATCCGCTCACTATCCCCTACTAAGTTGGTTCGGTCCGCCGCGCTAGGCGCACCCACATCAGAACCTATCTCCATTATCATCTTCAGCTATGGCAATTATGGTAATCACGGCAAGGACAATATCAAGGTTAATGTGTTCTATGGATCTCGTGAGAAGTTAGGACTATTCGTCACCCAACTTATCGCGACTTTTAAGTTGAACCGCACTAGATATATTACCCATAAAGACAAGGTCTTATTCGCGGGACTTTATATAAGGGGATTAGCCTTTCATTGATTTGAACTTATCATGATGGACCACATAATGTCCCTCGAAGAACAAAAGGACCCGGAAATCATTGCCATTTTCTCCAACTTTGCGATATTCATGGAACGACTCAAGCAAATATTTGGAACTCTAGGGGAGAAGTAGGCCGCGGCCTAACGAATCTACCAACTCAAGCAAAAGGGGTCGGCCGCGTAGTACTATGCTCTATTTAAGAGGCTTCAGGCTAAACTGAACTGGGATGACAATATACTTATCGCTGCCTTTTACACTAACTTAAAAGATAATATTAAAAAGGAGTTAGGGCCGAAGAGGCTTGATATATATTAAGGGTTGGTCAATAAAGCCATCGAAATTGATAACTAGCTATATAAGTTAGAATTGGAGAAGAAAGGATATCATGGAAAGATAAGTGGCGCGTACTATAAGGGTAAGCGTATTAACTATTAATTTTATGGTGATTCGATAGACCTTAATATTATTAAATAAAGCTGATCCTCATAACCAAAAGGCAAGTTCTAACGTAAAGGGCTATCTAATAAGGAGCGAGAATAACGTAAAAAGGAAAACCTATACTATAACTATGGAAATCCGAGACATAGAGCTAATGAATGCGATATAAAGCCCGTGGGACTGTATATAATTGAAGCCGATATTGGAGAAGAAAAGGCTAACACTCCAATTAAGAAAGAACTTGAGCGCCTGAGACTTAAGAGTAAAGAATAAATCTGGAGATTAAGGTGCCTAGAACCTAAAAGACAATAAATAATGAAGGTATACCTAGATAGCCTTAAGGGAGACAACTTAGAATAGACTAGCCGCGCCGAGAAAGCACAGAAGAGGAATTCCGAAGAAACCTAAACGGAGGGAGCGACTTTGGTATCACTGTTGATGGTCAACGGTGAAGAGGTTATCGACATCGTAGGAATCTATTCTAGTCGAGGTCAGCGAGATAAAATAATCACGACACGAAGAACCAACGAAAAGCGGTTAAAACACGCGAACCTATCATGAATGGCTTGCCATGACGACGATAACTGCTCTATTCACTACTCTAGTAAGCAGGGCGCAGAATGATTCCCTCACAAAAAGAAGCGCAAGAATCATCGAGGCAAAAAATCCAAGAGAAAGGAAGTCGACTGGGAAGAGCCTGAAATAGTGGCCATGATGGAAGCAAGATCACCACTATACGAAATAATTAGCGTCGAATATGGGTTTGCATGGATCAAGACTCGTCATTGAGAGTATAGCACCAACGAGGCTATATTTAGCCCACACACTAATGTCAAGCAAGACTGGATACCACTGAGGCTGGAAAGATGCTTCTAGCAATGCAGTTTTAAAGAACTCTATATCCACCTAGCAGGGGGAGAACGATACCAATTCCCATTTAAACTACTACGGGAATAGACCCCGAGCCAGATAAACTAGGAAGTCGCGAGTATCTATAATCTTATAAGCAGAGCGAAAACGCTAGTGATGATACGAATACATTATTAGACTAGAAGAGAGAACAAAACCTTCTTGAGCCTATATCGAGGAAAACAACCAATAAAGTATATTCTTATTATACGTATTTATTAAGAACCTAACTATATCGGGGGATCCCGTCTATATATACACAATATGTAGGGAATGCCCATAATTCATTATTTTCCATTTGACGACAACTCTAATAAGGAAAACAATGAACTCAGCGACCAAGAAGAAGACAAAACATTTATCTGGGTGGAGTCTGACGTCTAGAGAACGGCTATATTAATAACAGAGACATAACACGAAGAAAAATACAGAATAATTACTAATTATAGTAGTGTGATAATACTCACGATAAAGTATTAGAAAAATATACTATGCACTTAAGTGTGCAGGAGGGGTTGCGTCACGGAGCATAAAAGGTTCGATTCTAAAGGAAGTTCGAGGGATAAGAAAGACCTAGTACTCGTGACAAAATATGAAGGAATGTGTGAAGAACCCACTTATACACACGATGTACTAGGGGAGGATCATTACGATTTCATATTCGGCGAAGAACTGGACTTGAGCGACTCTGAGCCTGAGTGTGACACTGTATTGTTCCACGGGTACTGTCACGCGATTATCGAAACGCTGAACTGGGTCTACTATAAGGAAGGAGTACCCGGGATGTGTATAGTCAATAACGAGCTTAAGCTGAACTATACTCAGGAGCAGAAAGAAAAGAGGCCAGTACCTATATAGCGATACTTTAGGTGTCTAGGCCTAGCTCCTTATATACACCAAACTAATATCGAAGAACTCTACTTCTTTCTATTCAAAGAACGTAACAACCTAACCCTAGAAGAGATCGATCAAGACGTGGCGAGACACTATATTAAAGGAGAAAGGACAAGAGACATTATAATTATAAGAATATATCATTGGGTCTAGACAGCGAAAGGGGTCCAGAGGTATAATCTCTATATTAACCTAAATGCCCATTAGGTTTCTATAACCTTATACTTATATCATGATAAACAGTGTCCGCACGAAGAAGAACATATATATAATGTGATTAGAAGCGAAATACACTATCTACTATATAAGTCGAAAGATCTCATGGTAATTGGTATCCCTAAAGAATTTAATGAGGATAACTCATTTAAGTTTATCGTTATTAAGATAACCAAAACACACCTCTAGTTCTTAACCTCGTTTTGGAGGCCAGTAAAATGTAAATGGACAAACTGCCTAAACGAAGTATTACATTATCATTCGAAGTTCGATCTCGAAATAAGCGAAAAGAATAAAGTTCTCGTGTTAGCCAGAAAGTGATATACTGACATAACGTGCACTTAGGCACCTAGGATATATATATATCTCACGACGGAGGATATGATCGAACTATTAATTGAGGTGCTTTTATATATTTTTGAAAGTAGGGATATAACTATAAGCGATATACCAAAAAACTAGGCGAAGAACCTATCATGAGGCGGAAGGTCCTGCGCAATAGAAAAAAGCCTCGGAAACGTTATATCAATATAGTATAGACTCAGCGTTTAACGTCATTAGTCTTTAGCGCCAGACTAGCTAGTGAGCCTGTTCAAGTAATAATTGATAGTGAAGTAAGCTAAGACTATATATCATTAAAGACAGCAGTAAAACTAAACAAGCAAAGAAAAAAGAATCTATACTCGATCTTCATGATAGATAGAACGCTAGATGAGTACAATAACGAATGGATACAACAGGAAATTCGCGACACTTATCTAGAGATTAGAGAGTATAGAGAGCAGGTCGAGCTTAATGTGATATCGATTAAGTATAATATTATTCTAGAGATAAAGTGGCTAAAAGAACACTTGTTAGTGATAGACTAAAAAGAAGAAACCTTATCCTTTCTAAATTACAGTCATAGAAAGACGAAGAGAAAGAAACGATTAACTTTCGTTGTACCTTTATAAAGGGCGATATAGGTATAGTTTAGGAGAAGGGCCTTAAACGAAATACGAGAGGAAAGTCTACCTGAGAAATATAAGGACTTTATAGATATCTTCAAAGAAAGAGAAGATATAGTCGCGCTATTAGAGTATAAACTATAGGACCATAAAATAACGCTTAAAGAAGGGAAAGTGCTAAAGCATAATAATTAACTTTAATCCTTATTCCTAAAAGAAGAAAGCTTCCTTAAGAAGTACATAGAGACTCACTTAAAGAAAGACTTTATTTAACTATTCAAGTTATCCATAGTACACAATGTACTTTTCGCCCCAAAAAAGGATAGATCTCTTCGACTATATATTGATTTCTGACCACTTAATGCGATCACTAGAAAGAATCGATACCCACTACCCTTGATTAAGGAGCTACAGGATAGACTCCTTAATGCAAAATACTTCACCGCGCTCGATATACAGGACGCCTACTATTGAGTACGAATAAAGAAAGGCCATGAATAGATAATGGCTTTCAAAACTAGCTTTGGGTTGTATAAGTATTGTGTTATGCTGTTTAGATTAATCAATGCCTTGGTGTCCTTTCAGGAACTGATCAATGACACGTTATGAGAATATCTCGACGACTTTGTAGTCGTATATTTAGATGATATACTTATATTCTCGAAGATATATAAAGAATATATGCAGTATATTCGAAAGGTTCTAAGGAAACTTCAGAAAAAGGACCTACCATTAAAACTTAGCAAGTATAAGTTCCACAAAAAATGGATTCGATTTCTAGACCATATTATATCCGATAAGGGTATCGAAGTGGATCCCAACAAAATAGCGCTAATTAAGGACTAGCCAGAACCTAAGAATATCATGAAAGTACAGTCTTTCGTTAAACTACTTAACTATTATCGAAGATTCATTGAGGGATTTTCGAAGATCGTAGCGCCTTTAACGAACCTTACCAAGAAGGATGTCCCGTTCAAATTCGGACCAGAATATAGGAAGGTATTTGAACGCCTCAAAGAAGCCATTATGACGGCGTCAGTACTTGCGATATTTGACCCTGAGCTAGAATGCCAGGTAGAGACGGATATATTGGACGGAGTAATCGGGGCCTGTCTTACGTAAAAAGAGTCAGACAGTAGGGCCTGGATGATCGCATACTTCTCGAAAAGAATAACAAGGCCGGAATTAAATTACGATATTCACGATAAAGAATTACTTGCCATAGTGATATGCCTCAAGAAATGAAGAGTATACCTTAAAGATACTAAGTATTAAGTCTAAATCTACATTAACTATAAGAACCTACTATACTGAATAACCATAAAGAAACTCAATTATAAACAGGTTTAATGGACAGAGACACTAACACTATATAACTTCAAAATACACTATATTCGAGGAAAAGAGAATGCTATGGTAGATACACTTAGCAAACGGCTAGACTACATAAAAAACATTAAATCAAAGCCCATGGCGGTACTCAAGGAAAAGGATGGCGCCTTGACTTACGCGACACCTGAAATAGAGGTATTAGCTCTTATCGATATCGAGCTAATAGAGAAGCAAAAGAAAGAAATCATCAAAGGACAATATAATGATAAGTCAGTAGAACATCTAGGTATCGAGAAAACACTTAAGCTAGTCATAAGGGACTTTACCTAGAAAGGGGTCAGGAAAGATGTAACGAAATACGTTAAGAATTGCGATACATACCATAAAGCGAAGCACGCAAGACATAAACCCTATGGGCTACTCTAAACACTGATAATACTAGAAGAAGCGTGGCACATAATCGCATTAAACTTCATCACGAAGCTACCGAAATCCAGAGAACCCCTCACGGGTATAGAATTTAATAGTGTACTCATGGTAAATGATATCCTAACTAAATACGCGGAATTTATTCCATATAAAGAGTCATTAACAGCGAAAGACTTGATGTACACATTATACAAGGATATTTTCAGCTAACATGGGATGCCGAAAGAAATACGCTTAAACCGAGATAAGCTATTTATATTACAATTTTGGTAATTGTTAATGGATCTCATGGGAGTTCACTAAAAGCTGTTAATAGCCTTTCATCCACAAAGCGATGGGTAAACAGAAAGAATAAATTAAACGCTAGAACAGTATTTATGGTGCTATATTAATTTCTAGTAGAACGACTAAGTATAGCTACTATCTATAGCGTAATTTGCATTCAATAATAAAGCAGCAGCAACAGGAATATCACCATTCTACGTAAATCACGGGTTTTATCTAAGGATAAATAAGGATGCTAGGGGCATTAAACCAATTGCAGAAAAGACAGCAATCTTGATTGAGAAGTTATGATCACTACACGAACTTTTGAAAAAAGAACTTGAGAAGATATCATAAAAAACAGTTAAAAACTTAAACAGACGAAGATCTAAGGGACCAGACTTCAAAAAAGGGGAGGTAGTCTACTTTCTTAGAAAAAACATTAAAATGTAGCGACTATCTAATAAACTGGATCACACCAAGATTGGACCCTACAAAATCAAAAGAAAACTTAGACTAGTGAACTTTGAATTGAAATTACCCGAAGGAATAAACATCTACCTGGTTTTCCATAAATCACTTCTTAAGAAAGCATCACTAAACGCCAAACCCGGACCGGTGCTGATACATGAGGAAACCCAACAACCAATGTACGATGTGGAAACTATCCTGGACGTCAAAGTCGAGAGAGGATGATGGCTCTATCTGACAAAGTGGTTAGGATATGACAACTCGGAAAATACGTGGGAACCAGAAGAACACCTTACTTAGGTGTGTGAGATGATTCGGCAGTATCACCGAGACCAGCAAAATCGAAATCCACTATTGAGTCACTTTAGGCGAAGGGCTCGAATAGCGAGAAAGCTATCTATGGCTCTTAGCCATTAGCGTCCTCCAGATCACCCAATACATCCAGGGCTTCGGCTTCCTGAACCAATATCTCGGACTGATGGGCGGTCAATTTATTCAATCATTCATCCAATTTCATTTCCTTCTCTTGTGCCGCGGCCAGCGCAGTAAAGACGAATGCAGCTGCGGCGACCAGGCGGGCTACTTCGGCACGCTAATCTTTGATGAATTTCTTGAGCGCCTCCTTTTGGCGCTTCAGGCCATCGAATTTGGCATCCGAAAAACAACTATCACAATACCGCACATTCGACGCAGTACAGTTATTGCATTTCGCGTATCCCTTAATTATATAGCAGACCAAGTTCTGCTCTTGACAACGGGAACATCGACCCATTTCTGTTTGTTTGACCCCGACGGAACGGATTCGTTTGGCAGTGTTCAGTCAGCGAGAGGTGGAAGAATCGAGGCGTTTACGGGAACGTTGCTATGGTATAGTGAGTCATGATCGAAGAAAGAACAATAAACGCAAGGGGAGACTCACCTTATATATATTAAGGACAATAAACAAATCTAGGAGGGGGAAAGTGTTATGAACTAAGCCTTTTATGAGGCTGCAGACCAAGCTATAACGACAGCCACTCGATATTATTACCTCCGGTACACGTGAGCCAAGAGAGTGAGGTCACGTGATCAAGCCGAGACCGGGGGCTCTATCAAGAGGACATAAAGGGGATAGAGCCTGATGGCTCTCATGGCTCTGCGGGCTCTGCTTGTAAAGTCTATAAAGCCTAAGGGAGCCACTAATTCTATGGTCTATATATACATGGTCATTTTATAGCTTTATTACGTAGTCAACTTCGTTCATGATTATACCTATACATTTTGGTTGTGATCACTTCGCTCTAGTACTCGCTCTAGTACTTTGTTCTTAGTGACCTCGCCTCCTATACTTCCCACTTATCAAGAAACAATACGTGCAGTGACACTCCTGGTGGAGCGAAACGTAACATCTATTATAAGGCGAAAGACCCCGCGTAACAGAAAAAAGCCTCGAAAACACTATATCAATATAGTATAGACTTAACGTTTAACGCCATTAGTCTTTAGCGCTAAACTAGCTAATAAGCCTATCTAAGTGATAATTAATAATGAAGTAAGCCGAGACTATATATCACTAAAAACAGCAACGAAACTAAATAAGTAAAGAAAAAAGAATCTATACTTAGTCTTTATGGTAGATAGGACATTAAAAGAGTATAATAGCAAATAAATACAATAGAAAATTCGCGATGTCTGTCTAGAGATTAAAGAGCATAAAAAGTAGGTTGAGCTTAATATAATGTCGATTAAGTATAATATTATTCTAGAGATAAAGTGGCTAAAAGAATACTCGTTAGTAATAGACTAAAAAGAAGGAATTTTATTCTTCTTAAATTATAATTATAGAAAGATAAAGAGAAAGAAATAATTAACTTTTGTTATATCTCTATAAAGAGCGATATAGATATAATCTAGAAGAAGAACCTTAAACGAAATACAAGAGAAAAATCTATCTAAGAAATATAAGGACTTTGTAAATATCTTTAGAGAAAGAGAAGATATAGTCGCGCTACTAGAGTATAAGCTATAGAACTATAAAATAACGCTTAAAGAAGAAAAAGTATCGAAGTATAATAGTTAACTTTAACTCTTATCCTTAAAGAAAGAAAGCTTCCTTAAGAAGTATATAGAGACTTACTTAAAGAAAAACTTTATTTAATTATCTAAGTTATTTATAGTACACAATATACTATTCACCTCAAAAAAAAATAAATCTCTTTAACTATATATTGATTTTTAATCACTTAATATAATCACTAGAAAGAATCAATACCCACTACCCTTAATCAAGAAGCTATAGAATAGACTTCTTAGTGTAAAATACTTTATCGCGCTTAATATACAGGATATTTACTATTAAGTATAAATAAAGGAAAGCTATAAATAAATAACGACTTTTAAAACCAGCTTTAAATTATATAAGTATTATGTTATATTATTTAGATTAATTAATATCCTAGTATCCTTTTAGAAACTAATTAATAACACGCTACAAGAATATCTCGATAACTTTGTAGTTATATACTTAAATAATATACTTATATTCTCGAAAATATATAAGAAATATATATAATATATTTAAAAGGTTCTAAGAAAACTTCAGGAAAAAGATCTATCATTAAAACTTAGTAAGTATAAGTTCTATAAGAAACGAATCTAATTTCTAGATTATATTATATTCGATAAAGATATCGAAGTGAACCTTGACAAGATAGCGCTAATTAAGGACTGGCTAGAACTTAAGAATGTCACGAAAGTATAGTCTTTTATTGGACTACTTAACTATTATCGAAGATTTATTAAGGGATTTTCAAAGATTATAGTGTCTCTAACGAATCTTACTAAGAAGAACGTCTTATTTAAGTTCGAACTAGAATATAGAAAGATATTTAAACGCCTTAAAGAAGTCATTATAACGACGTCAATACTTACGATATTTAACTCTAAGTTAAAATGTTAAGTAAAGATAAATATATTAAATAAAGCGATTAAAGCCCGCCTCACGTAAAAAGAGCTAGATAATAAGACCCAAACGATTATATACTTCTTAAAGAGAATAATAGGGCCGAAGTTAAATTACGATATTCACAACAAGAAATTACTCACTATTATAGTATATCTTAAGGAATAAAGAGTATATCTTAAAGGCGCTAAATATTAAGTTTAGATCTACACTAATTATAAGAATTTATTATACTGAATAATCACAAAAGAACTTAATTGTAGACAGGTTTAGTGGGCCAAAATATTGATACTATATAACTTTAAGATATATTATATTCGAGGAAAAGAAAATACTATGGTAGACACGCTTAATAAACGGCTAGATTACATGAAAAACATTAAACCAAAGCCTATAGTAGTACTCAAGAAAAAAGATAGCGTCTTAATTTACGTAATACCTAAGATAGAGGTGCTAACTCTTATCGACATCGAGTTAATAGAAGAGTAAAAGAAAGAAATCATTAAAGAACAATATAATAATAAGTTAGTAGAATATCTAGATATCGAGAAGACACTTGAATTAGTCACGAGAGACTTTACTTAGAAAGAGATCAGGAAAGATATAGTAAAATATATTAAGAACTACAATATATATTATAAAGCGAAGTATATAAGATATAAACTTTATAGATTACTCTAGAAATCAATAATATCAAGAGAAGTATAGTATACTATTATATTAAATTTCATTATAAAGCTACCAAAATCCAAAGAACCCCTCATGGGTGTGGAATTTAATAGTATACTTATGGTAAATAATATTCTGACTAAATACGCGGAATTTATCTTATATAAAGAGTTATTAATAGCGGAAGACTTAATATATACATTATATAAAGATATCTTTAGTCGATATAAAATGCCGAAAGAAATATACTTAAACCGAAATAAGCTATTTATATCACAGTTTTAATAATCGCTAATAAACCTTATAAGAGTTTACTAAAAGCTATTAATAGTCTTTTATCTATAGAGTAATAGGTAAATAAAAAGAATAAATTAAACACTAAAACAATATTTATAATATTATATTAATTTCCAGCAAAATAACTAGATATAGCTATTATCTATAGTATAGTTTATATTTAATAATAAAGCAGTAATAACAGGAATATCACTATTCTATATAAATCATGGGTTTCACCTAAGAATAGATAAGAATACTAAAGATATTAAATTAATTACAGAAAAGATAGTAATCTCGATTAAGAAATTATAATTATTATATAGGTTATTAAAAAAAGAACTTAAGAAGATATTATAAAAAACAGTTAAAAACTTAAATAAACAAAGATCTAAGGGACCAAACTTTAAAGAAGAGAAGATAGTATACCTTCTCAGAAAAAACATCAAAACATAATGGCCATCTAATAAATTAGATCACATTAAGATTGGACCCTATAAAATTAAGAAGAAACTTAGATTAGTGAACTTTAAATTAGAACTATCTAAAGAAATAAATATTTATTCAATCTTTTATAAATCACTTCTTAAGAAGGCATCATTAAACGCTAAACCAAGATTAGTGCTGATACATAAAGAAATCTAATAATTAATATATAATATAAAAGCTATCCTAAATATTAAAGTCGAGAAAGAACGATAGCTCTATCTAACAAAGTGATTAGAATATAATAACTTAGAGAGTATATAGAAATTAAAAGAATATCTTATCTAGATATATAAGATAATTTAATAATATCATCAAGACTAATAAAGTCGAAATTCATTATTAAGTTACCCTAGATAAAGGACTTAAATAGCGAGAAAGCTATTTATAGCTCTTAATTATTAGCGTTCTCTAGATCACTTAATATATTCAGGGCCTTAGCTTCCTAAACCAATATCTCGAACTAACGAGCGATTAGTTTATCTAATCGCTCATTCAATTTTATCTCCTTCTCTTATATCGCGACCAGTGCGATAAAGGCAAATATAGCTACAACAATTAGGCGAGCTACTTCGACACACTAATCTTTAATAGATTTCTTAAGCGTCTCCTTTTAGCGCTTCAAGCCATTAAACTCGATATCCGAAAAATAATCATCATAATACCGCACGTTCAATACAATATAGTTATTATATTTCATGTATCTCTTAATTATATAGTAAATCAAGTTCTGCTCTTAATAACGGAAACATCGACCCATTTCTGTTTATTTAACCCCGACAGAACAGATTCATTTGGCAGTGTTCAATTAGCGAGAGGTGAAAGAATCGAGGCGTTTATGAGAATATTATTGTGGCATGGTGAGCTATAATTAAAGAAAGAACAACGAACACAGAAGGAGACTCACTTTATATACATTAAGAATAATGAATAAATCTAGGAGAGAGAAAGTATTATAAATCAGGCCTTTTATAAGGCTGTAAACTAAGCTATAATGATAGCCACTTAGCGTTATTATCTTCGATATATATGAGTCATGAAAACGAGATCACGTGATTAAGCCAAGATCGTGGGCTCTATCAAGAGAACATAAAGAGAACAGAGCCTAATAGCTTTTATAGCTCTATAGACTCTACTTGTAAAGCCTATAGAGCCTAGAGAAGCCACTAATTCCATGATCTATATATATACAGTCATTATATAAACTCACTATATAGTTAACTTCGTTCACGATTATATCTATATATTTTGGGCTGTAATCACTTCGCTCTAGTACTCGCTTAAGTACTTCGTTTTTAGCGACCTCGCCTCCTATACTTCCCACTTATCAAGGAACAATACATGCAGTGATATCTCTAATGGAGCGAAACATAATAAAGGACTTAAACTAAGTTATAGCCTAAAGCGAGAGAAGTTAAAATAGCGAGATAAAAGAAAAGTATAATAATATAAATCGCTAAAAGTCTATATAATAACTAAATATCACTATTAATATCTCAAGATATTATACTAAGCAATATAGAAGATCGCGCCGTCTAAAGACTATAGATAAAGTAGAAGAGAAAGAGTTAAAGCCTTAATAAGTTATCAAGATCGATAAGTTATTAAAGAGAAGAGAGAATATATATATTAACGCTCTTTTTACGCGTTTCTACTATATATTTCAAGCCCTTAACACAGTATTTCTTATTTTCTTTTCCTTCTTGCTCCAGAGTTACTAGAATTAATAAGATATCTCGGGTGCGATAACTTGAAGAAGTGAATAGCGTAATTATGCTAACTTTCTTAATAGTCTACTTTAGAGTTGCTAGTGTTATTAAAGTCACTGAAGTCACTAAGAAGATCAGCGAAGAGAAAGAGATAAAGAAGAGATTAGGTTATTATATATTTTCCTTCTTCGATTTAGTCGGTTTTAGTGGCTAGATTATAGTCGTTATCTAATAAGCTCTTGTCTTTATATTTAACTATAAAGTGCGTGTATAAACACACTCTTTAATAAAGATTATATATTAAAGCTAAAATTAAGGGTTTTACTGAAGAATTTTAGCGCGAGATCTTAAGCCTAATCTTTATAAAAAAGATCGAGAATATAGATAAATCATGTTTTAGAATAGAATTTATAGTTATTAAGGAAGGCCTTAAGAGAGACTAAAGAAACTATCTCTTTAAGATAAGTTTAAGAGTAAAAACTATATTAAAAGAGAAAGATTAATGAGAGTGAATAAGTTAAGAAAAGTAATAACTTAGAATATATTACTATAATGAAGTGAAGTTATAAAGAATAGTCTTAAAGATATATTAGTCTTTATGAGATATTTTTTTGTGTTTTTCCTTTTAGGTTTCTTTTACTAAAGTTTAAAGTTAAGTTTAAAAGAATATCTCTTGAGAAGAATCTATAGATATAGTGAATAACATAAAAAGAGATAATTATAGAAATATAAACTAGCTATAGAAGTTTAATCTCACTATAAGTATAGAAGACATTATTTTATTTAGTGAACTTATCTTTCTACTCTTCTTCTTTCTTCTTTTTCTTTCTTAACCTTACTTTCTATAAAGATTAATCGGTTTCTTTAATTGATTTTTAATTCTTACACTTATCTAGAGCGACATTATTAGTCATGAGAACCTTTAGGATTCATTATTATAGATATAGAACTAGGTGCGTAATAAAAAGATATAAAGAAGTGAAGCGTGAATATAGAGAGCGAGTTATATATTTAGAGTAAGAAGTTTAGCGAATTATAAGTTTCGATAAAGTAAGAGTGCTCTAAACCCTATAAATTATATTTACTTACTTTCTATCGAGTATATAATATTATTATCTTCCTAATTAGGCAAGATATATATATAATTTATCGCGCTAATATAACTATAGTTCTCTCACGCTCAAGTGTATCTTCATAACTTTTACTATTAATGCCTTGAGAGAGCGTTATTATTATTTATCTATAAGGAGCCACTAGCTAACTTATTTCCACTCTCTTTTACTTCTAATAGCGAAGTCCCCTTATCGAAGGTTATTAGCAGCCTAAGGTGACTAGATATAGTGCTTATATACGTTGTTTATAGCTTCTAGTTATGAGAGAAGTGGAAGTCATTATGGCTATAAAAGAAAGAAAAAGCGAGGACGCTTCAAGTCACTCTAGGCGCAGTAATATAAATTATTACGCGTGACAACTCATTATTCGCGCTAGAGTGACTATAATTATAGATTCTATCTAGAAGAGAAAAAGGTAGAGAAGAGACACGAATTAAGAAGAAGAGAAGAAGATAATATATTAGGAGACACGTTATAGAGTGTCTATCGTTGTTATCGCTTATAATCTTTTAGTTAGTTATTAATTACGAGAATAGATAGTGTATATAATAGAGTGTTAAGATAAATATAGTGGAAGTATATATTTAGTCTAAAGTCTAGCGAATTATAAGTTTTAGTGAAGTAAAAATATCTCGAACTCTATAAACTATATTCACTCGCTTTTTACTAAATATATAATATTAAACTGTCTTTAGAAGTATATAATTAGAATAGTCTTATAGAGAAATAACCTTATACGAGAGAAAGAATAATATAGTTTCTAGTTACGCATAAAAATCAATTTTATATAGCGATTAATAGTGAATATTGCTTCTCATTAGAGAGACTAGTATATTAAGGTTAATAAGAGATAAATAGAGACTTAAGTAAAGATTTAAGTATATCGCCAGAATTTCAGGATTTAAGTTAAAAAGGAGATAATAATGATTAGATTTTTGAGACTCTTAATAACTATTTCGATGGCCCCTATTAGCTCTTAACTAAGAAATAAATCTAATTTATACATGATCTTTAGCGATACTCTAAGAGATTAATAATATCGCTTTCTATAAAGATTAATAAGTTCTAGACTATAATTAGATTAACTAGTAAGTATAGTAAGTTATAAGCGACCCTTAAAATAAGGCTCTATAGTCTTATTATATAAAGTCGAGTGAAAAAAAGCTATCTTTATTAGTAAGAAGATTATATATAACGACCTTATTAACGCTCTATATTTAATATATTCTTATACTATCTTCTTTATCACTTCCTTACGCCCTTATAATCATTAATCTTATTCCTTAAACTCTTCTTTCATAGCCATTATTACTTAAAACAACTTCTTCTTCTCACTTTATCTTTACTAGTTATTAAGAGTATTACTAGTTATCTTTTTAAGCACTCACAATATCGTGACATTATTAGTTTTTCTTATTTCCTAAGTCTGTGTCCTGGGGCAAAGGGTGCCGTTTCGCGACGACGTCCGTAGCCGCTTTTGCGATCCCTTTCCACCGGCCGGCTCCACCTGTCCCTCGCCGCTTTTGACGATTTGACGAACAACCTTCTCTCTCTGCCTTACACCCAACACCCACACACCATTTCTCTCACCCGACCCTCTCTCCCTCTCTCTTTCGGTGTGTCTCACGTCACAATCTCAACAGCATGCATTGGCGACCTCCCACCCATGTCGAAGATCCTAGGAGTGAGACTCGTGGACGTCTCCCGAATTCCAAATTGTTTGCAGTTCTCCCGCCGTCCCTCCGTCAAAATGCCCCCGCTCATCAAACGGAGTCGGAAGTGAAACTGGCTTCAGGCGACGCCCTGATACCCCTGCCCATTGCCAACCGCTGTGCTAGCTGCACGAGCCCTGGATGAGATATATATACGACGGCATCGCCAACATGCCGACCTCACTTTCGTCCCTTCCTCCCGTTCCTCTTCGCCTTGTCCGATCCGTCCCTGCGTATCCTCGAGCCACATGCCTCGCCGAAAGAAGTTGACCACTGTCAACCTGAGTTCTGGGGGTTCATACTCCAGCCATACTACCGATGACGTCTGTACACTCGACGTCCTCGCCCGGAAATATGAGGAGGCCTTGTCAGAAACCCGTCCCACGACGTTGTATGCACCGAATACTATCTACCACGTTGACCGCATTCAGCGCCTCTTCGAGGAGTACGTGCCATGACCTGATAGTTGGGGACATCTGTTGACTCTGCAAAGATACTGTGACAAGTTCCAGCTTGATCCACAAGAGACCCTGCGCGAGTGCGCCACGGCTCGGATGGAGAACTTCCTACATTGGTTGCTCCGGACGTACACGATCAAGAAAACCAGTACGTTGACGACCTACTGGCGGCAACTGAGTCAGCTGTACATCATGTGGACACAGCGTCGGATGGACCCGGCTGTCATGAGGCAGATCTTCGTGGTACGTAAAACAAGCAATGTTGTATGCCGCCAGACCGCTGAAGCTACAGTTCATTGAAGGGCCATTGACGGAAGAATATGGCCTGGACAATGAGGAGATCGAGAAGCCTCTCATGGAGGCGGACGATTTCGTCGAGCTCATCCGTTACCACTGGGCCTCGGATATCAACTGGTTTCCCAATGAACGGCAACGACTCCAGTTGGCAGCGATTCTGTTGCTGGCAGCGTTCACCGGGTCTCGACCTCAAGCCCTGTTGGACTTGACCTACCGCGACCTGGACCTCTACATCGAGAAGGACGCCGAGACTCGTGTCGACATGCTGCGCTTGGGGGTGAAATTGACCAAGACTAAGTCCCGCCAGAAGCGGAAACGACCGTGAGTACCCCTCGGTTGGGGAGTTCTTGTGGCTAACCCTCCTACAAAGGAAAACGTACACCTTCAATTTAGACGACAACCCAATCTTCTGTGTCATCACCCACATTGTCAGCTTGGCCTTCGATGACTCGGCTTTCGGGCCGCCCGATCTGAAGTCGCCCGATGTTCTCTTCCGTCTCCGGGCGCGGCGGGAAAAGGGATGTCAGCCGATCCCGTGGAGAAAGGAGATGCTTGACGTGCCTATTTTTCGCCGTGCGATCGCCACCAAGGAAGGCGTCAAGACCTCGCCAGACAGAGCTCTGACCTACAACGTCTATCAGGCGTGGGTCAAACGTCTCGGTGAGGCGTTGGGTTACCTCCAGACGCTGACGACGTACTGCCTCCGCCGAGCTCTGGGCAACGCCATCAATGGTAGGTAACCTCCAACAGTTCTGTTGAGGGGAACTCATCCTGCTAACACAATCACTCAACTCAGATGATCCTAAATCTAATGCAGCCGTCCGTAATCTTGCCCTAGATCATGTTGGGTCGTCTACGATCTTCGAACGGAATTACCTGTCTCGGATGATCCGCTACAGTACGCAAGACGCGTTCTGGAACCGGGAGGCCAATCCGCAGGCGGCCAAATCGGCCAGCCGCATCGGCCGTCTTCGCGATCCGAACCGACCGAGAAAGCTGACCGACGAACAGAGCCAGCAGGTTCGACGGTTGCCATCTGTCCGCCGGCTTCTGGAGTCACGAGATCGGGTTCGCGGTGTCATCCTTCGAGAGTTTGGCTTTTTTCGAATGGCGATCGGAGAACCAATCCATGCCGAGTACAAGAAGTTGGAACGCATGGTTAACAGCACGATTCGAGCTGAGGAACGAGCTCTGTTGAAGTGTATTCAGCGGCAGTCCGACGAAACAGCTCCTGTTGAGGCGATTCAGCGACAGATCAAAGGAACCTCAGCTGAAGGGCAAGAGCTTACTTCAGAGTCCACCCCGACCCAGATCAAAATCCCTGAACGACGGCAGATTGCGGAAGCGGCCATGAGCGACCCCGCTGTATTCACCGGTCCCAAGGCTCTGTCCCGGCACATAAAATGTTCCGCAACCATGATCTCACTATGTCGACAACGTGAAGGGCGACGTGAGACACGACGTGAAAGACTGTCTAGGAAATATTCACGTTCCACAGGAGAAACAGATACTGCGACTACTGTAGTCTCTACGCTGACTCTACCGCTCTCGTCGACGCCCGAAGGCTGCGTGCCGTTGACGTGTCAGGGATTTCAATGCCTCTTCTGTCTATGCAGTAATATCCCCCAGGAAGATCGGGAGAAGCGGTATGCCGGTAAACACTCCCTCCAGAGACATACAGAACGCTGTCGCCTACGACAATTTCAAGAAAAGGATCGAATTCCTTGCCCCGACAAGGTGGCTTGCCGTGGAAAGGTTTTCGAAGGAAAGTCGCATTTCAAGAACCATGCGGCCTCGGTACACCTTTTCGTCTTATGAGCCGTTTCAACCAATGACCGAGCATATTGTTACATGCCAACCGATTGTATACTTATGGACATCGGCACGGACTCAAAAGTCCTTGATCGTCGATGGCATATGGAGACTAAGCTCGGTGATCAACAGCTGGGCTTGATCTCGACGTTGTCTCTCCTCAGTTGACTGTAATGCTCGCTGCCGATAGGTCGTGGCGCAGTATTGTTGCCTTCGTGCACGTCCTAGCTCCTGCAGCGGTGTACTTCCGTTTGACAATCCCCGACACTACAGCGCGCTGCAGATATCGCCATAGGTGCTAAAAGGCGAAATCGGATGTTCGAGCTTATCTTCGTGGTAAGCGAAACGGACAGGCGAAGGAAGGTCACGCTGGAGAGAGTCGTCGGGGGAACGAACCACCTTTGCAACATGGTCTGACTCGGTCGGCTGGTTTCGGCAATGGAGATATGGGAAGATCTGCTCGGAACAGCAGAGTCATGGCCTGGGCTTGAACGATTCCTGAAAATGTCTACGACAACCTGCACAATACGACCGTCAGCAATCTCATCCGAGCCATCCCGGCTACATCCCGATATATCGGGTTCCGATTGCGCTTATCGATCCAGTCGGCCGTAAACCCAGTGAGATGGCCAGCTCATTGTCGTCGGCATATGCGCTCCTAGCGTTGTACGGTCTTTGCCAATTCTTTTCCAACGTCGAGGGCAAACCGTACGATGTTCGTTGCCGAGGTCATTAGCCTAGCAAAATATCATCGCTGAGAGCTAATTTCTTTAATCCTTGGTGAACAGTATCCTATACACCTTCGATTGACAGCGCGCGGTATCTCGGCCGCTGCGGGAAAAGACGGTACTCTTCTCACTCAGGGCTCAATTGGACCCCTAAGAAATGAAACTGGCACGAATAAGTGTCCGAATCATGTGATGGAAGTTTTCACTTTCTTCATGCATTGTGGAGTGCTCACCACCCTGCTGATTCCAGAGACAAGGCATCAAACGTTGGAGGAGCAGGCAGACTACCACGGTAGCACGGAGGGTGTTGAGGCGTCACCAATCGAGGACACGGTCATTACAAAGGAGAAATGAGAAGGGGTGAGAGGACAATTATGACATCGCGTGGTTCAATCCAAATTGAAGCGCGGAGACATGCTATGGTGATCGGAACTAAGTCGAAGTTGTGTTGAAACAACCAGGCTATCCGCATAGTGGTAACCCGCAGGAGGGCACGGAATTGCATATGCAATACCCGAGGACGCCGATGCCAATGTCGTTAAATGGCGAATCATCGTCGTCGAGTGACACGGCACGATCATGCACTGAATATCTTCATCATCAAGTGGAACTAAGCTCAGTGCAGTGCAGTGCAGTGTAGTAAAAACGTATCACCCCGCGCATTGATTTGAAAGTCATGATCTATTGCGGTGCGGTGGAAGACGGTTGGAAGTTCACACGTAAACCTCGAAATCACGCTATATTTCGTCTGTACTGCAGTCCTGCCAAGTGGTACTTGCCAGATCAGGCACGGTCACGAGGTCGTGGGCGCACCCTGTTCCAGGCTCGGGGTTGCCCGGGGCTCCTTGTCCTGGGACATGGGAAACCGCAGGACGGGCCGCCCAGCTTTCCAAATGGCGTAGGACATGCACAGCGATAGGACCCCTGTCCCATCTACTCCTGTTATTGTGATATGTCCTGGCCGAAGCGGGCCAAGCCGGAGTGGCCAGGACAAGCAGGATGAGAAGGGTACAGAGGTTCCCGAAGCTGCCTCCCTTGTTGACACATTGCGTGTATTGTTGTCCAATGTCGTAAAATTGGTTGTTCGGGACCTTTAATGAGACCTTCCTAGTTGGGCCATTTCATGACCGAATCTGGTTGCACGTTTTTCGTGGTAATGGGTATTACGCACCCGACGGTTGGTATTACGCACCCATCTACAATGGGTTAGCGATCGTCTTGGCGCACACCTGGTATTACGCACCCATCTGAAGCGGTTAGCGCTCCCTAATTAGGTTAGCGTCTGTCTTGGCATAACTGAGGTATACCCCTTTCCATTCTATCCCTGCTACTCCTCGATCACAACCCTCTCAACATATCATTGCGCCTATCACTGCGTCTATCACTGCGCTGTCTAGTCATGTCGAACCCCGCCCAACTAGACGCGGAAATGGAGGCCCTATTGGCCTATGAAACAGCATCAAATGACGAGTTCTATGAGTGCAATTCCGACCAGGAGGCCGAGGAGGTCGCGGAGGCGGCCGCGGCGCAGGAAGATGCCCCGGAGGCTCTCGACGACCCGCAACCTAGTGAAGAGGCCGCGGAGGCGCAGGAACAGGGCCCTGTTGTCCCATTTACGCTCCCGCCTATTGAAGAGGCACAGGAAGAGGGCCCGTTCATCCCATTTGCGCTCCCGCCTAGTGAGACTAGGTTTTACTCAACTGAGGAGGCCTGGGAGTTCCTTGATAGGTGGACAGGGCCTCGCGGATATGGCCTTCGCATTCATCGAAAAGGTTATCTTAGCATCTAAGGCCAAATCAAATCAATTCAATCGATCTAGTCTGTGATCGCGCTAACCCGCGAAGCAGAAAAAGAAGCGCCAATCATGTTGTTCATCGATATAAGGGCACCTTGACTCGGAATTGTCACTTTCGAATGGTGCTGAAGCGCTCTATGGAAGGCTCCCTATGGCGACTTATCTGTACTCATCAAGAGCATTCTCACGAGCCATCCTGGAGGCCTTTAACTCATCCAAGCCTCCGCCGACGCGGTCGACAGGGTGAAGTCAATGTATTTATCAAGGAACAACTCCTTGAGGGTATCGGAGTGCAATCAACTATCTTATATATTCACTCACTTCATGATATCTCCATCACTCGTCAGGATGTGAATAATGAGCGCAAGAGACATGAAAAGGTTGACTTAAAGGGTAGAACACCCATTCAGGCACTCCTTCTAGCAATCACAGAGCAATGGCAATATCGAACCCTATACAACACCAAGGATTTAAAACTGGAGGGCCTCGCATTCTTTCACCACAAGGGCCTTGATCTCTTTCGACTTTATCCTGATGTTTTGTTGGTGGATACCACATATAAAACCAATCGTTTCAACATGCCACTGGTTAATATGATTGGTGTGACAGTAAACAATGAATCCTTCTTCCTTGGATCGGCATTTATCAGTGGGTGTTGAGAAGTCTCCTTGAAATCCTTGAACATTGTGAGATTTCACCTCCGCGAGTTCTCATCACAGACGCCGCCTATTCCCTTGCCAATGCTATCAAGGCTGTCTTTCCACTTGCCTCGTATTTACTCTGTCTCTGGCATATCAACAAGGCAATCATGAGTAAGGCTAAGAAGATATGGAGATCATTCACTCAGCGAGACCTTGGGTTTGCAACACAGGAGGATGTTAATGAGGACATCGCAAGGATTCAAGTCCAACTAAACGTCTCATGAATAGCTGGTGGAAATGCGTGAACACTATCACTGAGGAGGACGCTAATTCAGCTTGGGATAAGTTGAAACAAGAGTATCGAGGTGAGCCTCAAATCGTCGACTATCTAACCTATACTTGGTGGACTAGAAACGAAGGAGTTTGGCGCTGTTTCACCGATAATCATCGTCATTTTGGCAATATCACAACCTCACGTCTGGAAGGAATGCATCGAGTGCTAAAGAGTCATCTATCTAGCACTTAAAGTGATATCTCAACTATTGTTTGACAGTTTGAACATATCCACAGAGATATGAGTGTAGAGATCATGGCAAGACTTGCTAATAATAGTCAATCCAGAAGACCTCAGTTCAACAGTCAACTATGGGTCTTTATGACCACTCATATATCGAATTATGCACTTCTCAAGGTGGAAGAGGTATGTAAGCCTCACAATATTTATATGAATGCAACACCCGCAACCTTGCGGGCTCCTCCAACAACATGGAGACCTTGCACAGGCTCGTTCGAGCGTCGATGGGGCCTTCCATGTCCTTATATCATCCGAGAACACATTGAATTAATGGAGCATCTTCAGGTTGAGGATTTCGACGTTCACTGGCGTCTAGATCGATGCCGAGAGATCACATTTAACTATGCTGAGGTTGCGTAACCACCAGATATCATCCCGCGGCATCGATATGATGTGAATAACAGGCGGATGTTGACTGAGCCTGAGCGGCTGACGCCGCAATAGAACAGGCCAATCAGGAGGCAAGGAGACGTCTAAATGAGTCGAATAGAGGCCTAGGAAGAGGCCGCGGAGGACGAGGTCGAGGACGAAGACAGTCAACTCATATCCCAGGAACCATGACCTTTCGACTAGACTAGGTGTGGAGCGCAATGCGCGGTGAAAGGAACTCCCATAGAAAATAGGTGAGAGTCGCCTCTAACCAGCACTGAGACAGCATCATTCCCTGCATTCCTTGCATCGTTCCTAGCATCATTATATTTTGCAAGCCTAGGGCGCCTAAAACGCCGCCTAGAACGCGAACCTAGAACGCTGTGAATAGGCGCGCCTGGGGGGGATGCAAGGAAAATTATTCCTGGCAAGGAATGTTACCCGAATCACGCTAACCCAATGGGGATGGGTGCGTAATACCAACCCTCGGGTGCGTAATACCCATTACCGTTTTTCTTCGCCCAAAAGCACATTTTGAACCCTGATAATCCGGAAAGAGCCCCTCCTCTTTTGTCATCTAGAATATCAGTCCCCAATTGTTCTGTAACTTGATCAACAATCTTCTCACCGCCGATGGTATTTGGACTTTTTTTCTATGCCGGTCGATCTTTATCAACAACCACTTAACAAATGGAAAACATGCCCTCCCATTGACTCTGGACGCCACAACAATCCCCACTGACCAGATACTAGAAATGAGGGTCCGAAATCACATCGAGGCTTTCCTCGAGATGGAGGACATACGCATCGTCTTTGTTCATCGAAATGATATTGCTTGGATCTCCTTTCGTTCATCCCACAGCCTCGTCTGCCGACTAATCAACTTGAGCATTCACGCAACCACAGAGAGCAACTTGATGTCCACAAAACGCTCGTATCCAATGGCGCGCTCGACTTTCCCCAAACCTTGGTCTTTTAATCTCTTCGTCTACGTACAGGTTGCTGATTGGCCCCATGAACTGGCATGATTGACACGAAAGGTGGATGAAAACGATGACTTGGGCATTCGGGCTTCTCAGTGGACTAACAACTATGTGGCCCATGCTTGTCACAGTCTCCTCATTTAGACCGGGCAGAACTGGCTTACATCGAACATCCAGCCGTCTGGAACGACCGAACTAGAATCCAAGCGGTGTTGTTCCGGATATCTTGAAGCTACCCGCCTGGATGGTAATCTCGTCTAGAGAGCATAGAGGACCTGGGCCTCGGACTCTGTTTGACGAATCTTCTTGTTGGCACGGACAAGCATCCATCTCAACGTGAAGGTCGACAACGCCGCCACAACCAGAAAGACGGCACTTATGGTGAAGGGCATCACGTATCGAGGCCCGTTTGACGCCGGCCACCAGTACTGGACGATTTGTTAGCAACGGCTATAGTCCCCAACGACCTGATCGGACTCACCGGAGTGTAGATGGTTGCAATGTTCGAGATGGTATTGGTGACTGCCAGGGAAACAGCCCTTTTCTCTTTAGTCTGGCCACAAGTACTCGCCACCCATCCCAGGTTGATACCAGAAATGGCGTAGACTCCAGTGGTGAAGACGAAAATCGAGAAATAGCGTGCACCGGTATTCGTCGTCGCGGATGCTATTATGAATCCGATGATGGCAGTAGTAAGAGCCATGGAGAGACTGACATTAAAAAGCCGTCAGCGTCGTCGAACGGAAGATGGATCTGGATGTGACTACTTACTGCCATGTACGTTCGTTCCGACGTCCTGTCGAAAGGGTCAGCGCGGTCACGACAATGAATGAGGAGCGATTGAATTACCTGAAGACCAGCTCCATAGCACGGAAAGCGCACCAGACACAAGATAAGGGGGGCAGGTCATACCAAGGGTGGTTGTTTGGCCATAGCCCAATGTTTGCACTACAGTCGGTAGAAAGTTCTTGTAACCGCTCGCCGCTACTCCAAGATGCTGAATGAGAATGAGAGGCCAGAGGTTTTGATCGGTGACGGCATCCTTGAGTCCAGCCCATGTACTCGTGTTGGTGCGTCTTGCAACTGTGTCTCCGGAAACGCGTGATTGCGCGAGTTCTCTTTCGTCTGGTGACAACCAACGAGTGTTGCTGGGTTCATCGGGGAGAATAAAGATCGATATGATGGCCACGACGAAGGTGATGATCCCTTGGAGGATGTAAAGCCATCTCCAACCTGCAAGACCAGCCACTCCGTGCATTTTGAAGACTCCGATGGCGATGAGGCTGGCGAAGGCGTTACCACAGACACTTCCCGAAAAGAGGATCGAGATCCGCGTAGCAATTTCCGTGCGTGTATAAAAGATCGACAGCAGATACAGAGCACCAGGATAAAAGGGTGCCTCTGTAAAGCCGAGGAAGAACCTGGCCAAGAATAGGCCTGTAAAGTTGTGGACAATACCCTGGAGCGTACTACAGATAGCCCACAAGGCCATCCAGGACCCCAGAAAAATTGACGGTCGTACCCTGGTGATGATCATGTCTAAAGGCTGGTCAATGTCGGCGGACAGTCTCTGAGAGCGACTTACTGGATGGGATTTGTCCAAGGAGATATCCAACAAACAATCCGGAAACACAGGCTTGGTATTGCACTGATGTGAGGTTCAGATCCTTTTCCATTCTGTTCAGTCTGGCAACGGTGATTGCAGCTCGGTCAAGAAAGTTGAGAAAGTACATCAGCCAGAGTACCGGCAGGACGACCCAGTCTAGCTTCCTGAGCAAGGCTCTTTCCGCTGGACTGCGAGAGCGAGAACTGATTTGCGCGGCGTCGAAAATCTCTTTTGGTTGGCCTTCTTCGACATTCTCGACGTTGAGAGTGTTGAGACCGTGCTCTTCTTTACTGCCTGAAGCATGCATTACGTGACCAATGCTGAATTGATCTGAAGATGCGAGCTGCTTATGGGCGTTAGGAGCGGAGAGTCTGGAGTATCATATAACCCCAGATTCCCTAACCACGACATTGCTCCAGGTTTGGGGCCATGAGAGACACCCTTGTCGAGGTGTACATTCGATCGAGGCGGGGTGGTGACTCTGTTCGGACCGTCGGCCATATGGCTTTTGGTTCCATCAATAGCGTGCTAGGGACCGCCGTGGCAAGAAAAAGCTCTACCCGCTAACGTTACGGGTATTGATGTCCTGATTTGTCACCCGATCGATTTTCCCCATCCCTCGGCCTCCAGAATGTACAGTCACACAGGCCTAATGTTGGTTAGACCTGCACTAAATGGTACTAGGATTTCCTAATAGGTCCTTAGTAGTTTACTAGTGGTATTACCATTACCAATTGGTATGACCTCCATTGGCGTCTATGACGCATCAGGAGAATATCTAGTCGCTGGTCTCGCGTGAGTCGATGAAGCCTAGGAGGCGTTGAAGGAGCCATGATTGTGAGTACCTAGGTAGGTAGGTAGGTATACAAGGTCTAGTTTACAGGCTGTAATAAAACAAGTCAATACCAGACACGTGATACAGTTTAGCCTATATAGGGTTAGCGCAGGTCTAACCAACATTATGCCTGTGTGACTGTACAATGGTAGCAGGCGCGACCACGAACCAGATGATCTTTGGTCCGAAGATGGTTGATGTGTCCCTTGGGGGGCATCTGGTGTGTCCAGTAGCAGAGGAGTCCGGCCTGCCTGTATGGAACTCTTGTCCAGCAACCGTACCAAGCAGAACAAATCGGCGTTCGGCCCGAACGTTCGGCATCCTGCCTCTTTGAGCCTTGGGCGACGAGGCTCAAAAAAAAGAGCAGGTCCCTCCCAGGCCGTTCGGCAGGAGAATCCCCTGATCTTACCCTTGTCTCAGTGTTTCTGCGTGTGGCAAGAGACCGTTCCCATGGCCAGAATGCCACCCATAGTGTGTGACCAAGGTCCGACAGGAGGGGTGAGCAGTGGCGAAATCAAATGATCTAGACCCCTTATTTGCAGCGTCTTCCATGCGCGAGGCCCGAGAGCTCCGGGGAATAGGCGTGGTGGAGCTTGGAGAGTGGAAAGCCCGCGGGGCCCAATAGAGTCCCTCAGAGTCGGCTGTGAAATTCTCAAAATGACGAACGGGCTCACCTCCGTTTGCCACAGTCAATTGTCATGGATATCGAGCGGCGCACACCCTCTATACCATGATCATGCGCGGACTGGAGGGTTCGTGTAACAGCATCTGGAGATCGAGCTTTCAATATTAAAGAGTTGACCATGTTCAAATGCCAACCCTGGTCTATATTGCAGAGCCAAGTGGTGCCCAGTTAGGCTTTGTCAGCCTCGCGGCCCGGCAATGAGTCGAGCAACCCTCGAACCGCCTGGGGAGCCAAGCACGTCGCTTAACTTTGTCCCCGTACCCCACTATCCCGACCTTGGGTGGACTAAGACCCGCGTGACCGGGAGAATTCCTTGCACCTTCGACTTGCCAATGCATTCATTCTACAAGACGCGAGTTTGAACGACGGACCCTCTGAGATTACACTGAGCGAACGCCTCGGACACTTCCACCCTACAGCGAGCATAGGTGGCCTGGTTACTGCATCGAAGGCGACGAACTCTCGGCGAAAGAGAGCTGGAGAGCGAGCGTTGGCCTTGCCCTGTTCCTGGGCTCCCAGCATGGCCGATCTTGCAGCAACGGCCTGTCGTCGGTGCCGAGAGCAGAAGGTGTGTGTTCCCAATCCGTGAGCGTGTCAGGTACATGAGTTGAACGGATCTCAATTGACGCAAACCGACAGCTGAGGTGCTCTCGCGAACTACCTCGTTGTGCCCGGTGCTCTAGGCTAGGTGCCAATTGTACATTCCCTCCACCTCCCGATCGTAGATTGCTGGCGTCATTTCGCGCGCGACCAAAGAAGCCCCTGGCTGGTGATACCAATGCCGGCAACGGCAATGGTGTCAATGCAGCAATCGATACGACTGAGTTCAATTTTGCGTTGCTTGGAACCCCCACGTCTCTAAAATCCCTGTCTCCAGGGCAGGCTCAGAGCTCCTATGACAATACCTCTCATGGCGACCCCGGCCTCAACATCGACTCGCGCCTCTCGCCGGACGCTCATGTACTCCTGCAGGACACATATTTCAATTGCATGTTCAACTCGACATTGATCTTCCACCGTCCGACCTTCTTACAGGCGTTTGCCAACAGAACACTCTCTCGCCATGTCCTGTTGGCCGTCTATGCGACGTCTACCATGTATTGAGTGACCGACAAAACGAGTGGCCAATCGCTAATGTCGACTAGATTCCTGCACCCGCCTCCGATGGTCGAAAAGTATGCGGCCTCGTTGCGCCAGTTGGGAGACCTCAAAGCTCTGGGACACGAATGGGCAGTGCGCGCTGGCAAAGACGTTCTACAGAATATAGACCAGCCGTCATTCGAGAGCGTGCAGACGTGCCAGGTGCTCGCGCTGTACTGGTTTGGGGCGGGCGAGACTTTGAGGAACACCATGTTCTCAGGTAAGTAAGGCTTCCCATCGGCTGTGCTTCAGGCGACCATTCATGCCTTTGTCGCACAGGGATAGCATACAAGGCAGCTTGCACTTTGGAACTGAATTCAACCGAGTCGTCGTTTCTGCCAGACGCACAAACTTCATTAGAGACCATGCCAGGGTGGCTCCGATCAGAGACCATGAGGAGATGCTTCTGGGCCTCGTTTATCACGCAGTGCATCAATGCCGACCATTCCTTGGGCTTCATCCACGATGACCGAATCATGAGCTCGCCCCTGCCGATAGGGGAGCGTTCGTTCACCAACGGCGTGCAGGAGCCATTGCTGGCACTGGGCGATGTCATCAAAGAATCTCCCGCCCTCTGTGGGAAGACTTCTGCCTGCCCTAGTCTTATGGCGGAACTCGTGACGTTGATCTGTTATTGGGAAGCATTATCATTCCACCTTTCCTTCTCCGCTAACCCTTCAGCAGGGCCAAAATCCGCGACCACATACGAAGTCTCGACCAGATGAAGATGGGGAAGTGGCTGACAGGCTTATTTGAACTAGAGGCCCGCCTGTTGCGTTGGGCGTCGCAATTGCCGGAGACCCTTGCATATTCAAGACGCAACCTGTACGAGCAGCTCGTCGTCAACCAGAATTCTGCTTACACCCTCGTCCACGCCATGTACCATCAATGTCGGCTCGTCCTCCATGCCGCGGTGGTGCCGAAATTTAGTGGAGTCCATCTCCACGATTCTCTGCCTGCCCAGGCCACAAGTGTTAGCGCTCGTATTGCCCTCGAAAGTGCGCAGAAGATCTCGGAAATGGCACTGGATCTTCTGGCCCTGGAGTGGCCCGGAAGCCAAATCCCATCCTTTGTGGGGTACTGTATGTATGTGTCGGCGTCCATCCACACAACTCTTCTCTACTCTCGAGATCCGTCGCTATCAGTAGTTGCGCGGGCGAACTTGACCGCAAGTCTACAAATATTGCGATCGGTAAAGGTATACTGGACCAATCTCGAACGACTGGTAAGTAGTACCTCGTTTTCTGACGTTCCTCGATCCGTGAGGCTGAATTCAACAGTGGGCACGAATCAACGTGCTGTATGAGGCGCAACTTTCACGGTACCGTGCGAGTCTAGATGAACCCCTGGTCGGACGTGCGGACAATCGAGCACAGGTCAATGAGCTCGACCAGCTTGCGGGTGAAGCTCCTGAGACTGGTCAGCTTTCTGAGCCACTCGCGGACTCGATCTTGCAGTACACGCTGCGACGACTCAAGCTCAACGCCAGTTCTAGTCGGGACAGGCCAGGGGGTAGTTCTAAAACTTTATACCCAGATGATCTGGATCGACTGATGAACGAGGCGCCGCTGTCATCTTCCGGGTCTCAACGTACTGGTGAGCCTGCAACAACAAGGTTCGAAGGCAACTCCGCCTTACGAAACGTCAACCTGACTTCCAACGCCTTCGCCATGGGAGCTTCCGGTGTTCCCACATATGGTGACTGGACAAATAGCCCTCTGATGGCCATGGACCAAAACAGCAGCCTCGACTGGTGGCACTTTGAGCTAGATAACAGTATCCAAGAGCCAACGGGGTTGTACGAGGAAATGTTCAATTCCAACAACCAGATCGGATGATGTCCTGCGCGGTGGCGATAGACCAAGTGTGCTGTGCCCAACGTGGCACAGGATTGATTCGCCGTAGTCGTGCAGCCTACATCATGCCTTGTATTGCCGGGTAGGGATGCCGACGTGAGACAGAGTAGCTTGGTAGCAAGAGACAACCGTCGCACCAACGGTGAAAGGTCCATGAGCAGTTATACCGCTTGAGCCGTCTTTCCCGAACAAGATGATGGTGGGATCATCGAGTCCGAACCAATCGCCATCAGGAAAGGAGTCCCACGGATCACAACAAGATCTTCGACTTCGGTCTCACATATTTATACGGCCCGTCGGCTCTGGCACGTGGTCCTTTCCTCGGTCAGAGAAAACCGCCAGCTAGATCATATCTGGGACGTTTCCTTCTCTCCCTCGACACGCCCAACCAGCATAGCGAAGTAAACTCAAGCAGGTGCAACCGCTGGCACACTCCAACCTCGAACCAATGGCTCAAGAAAATACATATCGAGTTCCCAAGCGGATCATTACAGGCCACGATGCCCGGGGCAAGGCCATTGTTGAGAAGATTGACGAGAGCGAGTGGCTCAAAATCGCCGACGACACGTTCCGCTACAATGTCATGTGGTCGACGAGCACCTTTCCCATTGACATCAAGCACGACAACTGCTTAGAGAACGAAAAGACGGTCATGTCGCTCTCGATCCCTAACGGCACCGTCCTACGCATGGTCGACCGGGCGCCCGGCTCGTCGTCGGCCATGCATCGGACCCAAAGTCTGGACTACGGCGTCGTCATCGAGGGCGAACAAGAGATGATTCTGGACTCAGGCGAGACAGTACTATTGCAACGAGGGGACGTGTGCATCCAGCGAGGCACCATGCACCAATGGAGGAACCCGGGTCCGGGCTGGAATAGAATGTTGTTCGTCTTGATGGACGCCCTACCCGTCGAGATTGCAGGAAAGGTCTTCCGGGGCGAGACCGGTTACGAGAAGGTCAAAGAAATTGGCTCGCGTCTGTGAGCCTGGAACGCGAAGGTTTTTGGTCGTATGCGTAGCGCTCCTAGCCTTCTGTATCTCTCTCTGGGCCTCAGGTGAGGGGCGATGGAGAATGGCCAACTGATTCGATACATACGCTCTTAGAAATCGAGTTTTCATAACAATGACTCATCGACTACTGACCTCTAAAATATCTATTCTGGCTACTGGGCATTGCAAGTTGGATGGTCCGTTTGAGCTTCGAACGAACCACAAGTCAGAGCTCGACACCACCGCACTCTCAATATAACGGGACAAGTCGGACTATCAATCATGCGACCTATTGTCTATCCATCCGCCTTGACAAACCCCGGCTCTCCTCAAGCTCGAATACAGCCCGTGGAATGTGTTGCAGACGTTCAGCATCAGAGTGTGCTGAGCTCCGTCGTGGCCGACGTCCTTTCGGCCCGAACATCGTACATGGATTCGAGGCGAACGCGGGAACCCCGCACAAACGACACCGCACCGCAACATCCACGATGCTTGCATCAGCAGAGAAGTCTGCCCGTGGGTTCCCACAGGATATGAGCGATGTTATAACTTGAAGCATCTTGCTGTACTACACGTCCAGATCAGCCAGCTGACAATCACGCTTGTCTTTCGACCCGCCAAACAATCCATCTGAGCTTCTTCTTTGGCAAGGCCATCCGCAATGAGCGCCGAAATGGAACAAAATATGATTATCGAGCGTGATGTGCCCATTCGTATGGATGATGGGATTGAGCTCCGTGCAGACATCTTCAAACCCGCGCACAGTGACCGCTTTCCAGTCCTGATATCACTGAGCCCGTACGGAAAAGGCTTTGAGTGGAAGAAAGGTTGGGCCTCATCCTGGCAATCTTTTTGGGCCAAGCACCCCAACGCTCTGACCGGGTCGACTCATTCGCATCTGATCTGGGAATGTGTCGATCCCGAGGTGTGGACTGCGCTCGGGTATGCGATCGTCCGGATTGACTCGAGGGGGGCTGGGCGCAGTCCTGGCGTTTTGGACGTCTTTGGGCCTCGAGAAGTCGAAGACTTTTACCACGCCATAGAATGGGCCGGCACGCAGCCGTGGAGTAACGGCAACGTCGGCATCGCTGGCATCTCGTATCTCGCCATGAATCAGTGGCTGGTTGCATCTCTGCAGCCGCCGCATCTCAAGGCCATGATCGCCTGGGAGGGCTCGGCCGACTACTATCGCGACACGGCCCGGCACGGTGGCATCCTGTCGAATGGTTTCCTGAGAGCCTGGTACGACAAGCAGGTCATTTTGCTTCAGCACGGCAACCCTAAAGGGCCAGAAGACCCCTGGTTAGGCACTAGGTCAACAGGGCCGTTAAACCTGTCGGAAGAGGAGCTCAAGAAGAACCGCATGGACGCGGTGGATGTGCCACTGCAAATGGAGTGGGACGGTGAATGGTACCGGAAGCGGTCGCCGGTTTGGTCCAAGGTCACGGTGCCTTTCGTGAGCGCGGCTAATTGGGGAGGCATGGGGCTGCATCAACGCGGAAACTTCGCGGCCTTTGAGGAGGCGGCCTCGACCGAAAAGTGGCTGGAAATTCACTCGGGAAAGCACGAGGAAGGTTTCTACCTGGACTACGCGCTGGAGCTACAAAAAAAGTTCTTCGACCACTATCTAAAGGGTGTGAGCAACGGGTGGGAAAAGGAAAAGCGCGTGCGCATGAAGATCCGGCGCCCTTTTACCGAAGACTTCCAGGAGCGACGCGCCGACGTCTGGCCACTGCCCCAGGTCAAATGGACCCAACTGTTTCTTTCTGCCGCGACCACAGCCCTGCTATGGGAGCCGGCCTCGAAAGACGGGCAGGCAACGTTTGACGCTCTGGGAGCACCGTTGATCTTTCAGTCGCAACCGCTGGCCCAGGAGACCGAAATCACCGGCCCGCTCGCGGCAAAGCTATTCATCTCCTCCACGACCACCGACGTAGACCTGTTCCTCACCTTTCAAGCATTCTCGCCATCTGGGGAAGAGGTCGAATTTCAGGGCAGCCACGATCCCCACACGCCGCTGGCTCAGGGCTGGCTGCGGGCGTCCCATCGCAAGCTCGACCCGGACCGCAGCAAGCCTCATCGGCCGTTCCACACGCACGACGAACAATGGCCCCTCGAGCCCGGCAAGGTGACTGAGGTTCAGATCGAGATCTGGCAGACCAACATTGTTCTTCCCGCAGGGTACACTCTGGCTTTACAGATCGGCGGCCATGACTTCGAACGGGGAAAGCCCGTCATCATTGGAGAAAGGGTCAACGATGGAGTTGGGCCATTCCGACATACGCATCCTGTTGACCGCCCGACCGATAAGTTCGGTGGCAAGACCACCATTCACACCGGTGGAGAGCATGATTCTCACCTCTTGCTACCCCTAGTTCCTGTATAGAGGAAGTGACTTGCGCTCGTGGTCCGCTAGCACAGAAGAATGTATCCTGTCCTGCTAAGTAGGAAGGTGTGATTTTACCAAATTGCCTCGGACCATCACTCGTTCGCTCTCAAGATCTCTTGGACAATCGAAAGGGTTTGCCAGAGGGAAAGAAGACTGTTTCAAAGGCGAGGTGTTCATCTATCTGCTTGAAATGAGTCTTACCAATACAGTCATCGCACTGGCGGGGTTGATTGAAGGAAACATCAGGAACAGATATTCTTCGGTTCATGTTTCTGACTGTAGGCGTTGATGCACTCGTGAAAAATGGGGATTTTTTGATCCGAACAGCAATCGAGATGGCTACCGAGTCGGTCAGAAAGAGTGTACGTATAAGGTCAACGCGGTCTCTCAATCCACATAACATTGATTTCTGCATTCAGTAATCAAAAACTACAGAAGCTTCGAAGTTCATTTAGTGACCAACCATCTCCCCTGTTAAAGAGATCCAAGACTCATTCTTTGTTCCAAACTGATGGCGAGGCTGTTGAGGGTCAAGAACAATGTCGAACAGTGATTGTAGCTTGAACTCGTCGCTATGATAGATGTGATCTGGAGTCATTGTTGACTTTGCCGTGCTCGCATGTTGCCGTGATCCGTCCATCCTTTTTGGTCCGCATTATGCCCTTCAGTGTTGCGAGGGTTTTGCCCACCTGCACTATCTCACACTCAATGAGGAGCTCAGTTCCCGCTGCAGCAGGTCGCAGATAGGTCACATTCAGCGAGCGAGAGACGCCCATGCTCTGCCAAAACCCGGGACGAGTGACAAGAGCCATGACCATTGTTGTGGTGAAGTCAAAGATGGTTGCAATGCAGCCGCCGTGTAGACTGTGCATGCGATTACAGTGCTCAGGCTGTACAGTAAAGACGAAAGACACGGAAGAATGACAACCTTCTGAAGACGTTTCCAGCAGTCTGAGATGTGGCATGATGCTGGCAACCCAGTTTCCTGCCAACAAATCGCCGTCTTCGTCCCTAGTGCTCTTCAGCCACTTCTGTACTTTTCCGTTTATATGTGGACGCCTTGGAGCAGCTTCAAATGTCTCGTTTTCCGCCATGACAAAACTCATTCACATGTATCGCTTGTAAATGTGAGTTCCTTATTTCCGAATAGGCTGGCCTGGGTTGAAGCTGAGAAGCTCTACAAGACATATCACTGATGTTTCTGGGTGTTAAATAGACAAGGTTTCCGTGGATACCGCGGTCCAGCACTCACGAGCTTCTGACCGCCAGCCAAACCTTGCCCTGTTCTCATGCGAATGCTCCTTTATCTGACCCTCGACGGACATGCCTATAGCTGGAGTCACCACAGCCAACACTTGATATCCCCGTCGGGCCGATGGTGGTTCGCCCACCTCAGGCGGTGGCGTAACCTTACTCATGCACCCCTGTCGTCGAAAATGTTCTTCTGATATTTCGGTTCTGGAAGTACACGCGGTTAGCAGCGTTGAATCTTCTTTACGAGTCCATTAAAGCACAAAAATTTCTTTCATTGGGCCATAGATAGCCTGTCTTTAGGGGTGCTTGCTGTTATGCAACACGCAGGGATAGGCAATGTCTGGGGGCTAAATGGGACGTATTGACGAGTCTGATCTCCCTCTCTCGGAGGGAGATCCCTATCTATTATATAGGCAATACAGTATCGCAGGCAATTTATTCTTACCTCTGTTATTGCCAGCTTCTTCAGCTTTGTTTTGTCAATTGCGCCATTTACTTTCTCGGCTGAAAAGGAAGAGCTCAAGTCCCGTAGCTTTGTCAGGTCTCTTGTCACCTCCACGTTGGTGGGGAGAACATTGGGTTACAGTCATCATCATCCCCGGTACGACACAGTTGACCCGGACTCGTGGGCATACCGATCAGTGGAATAGGATGTTGTTCGTCCTCACGGACGCGCTGCACGTCGATGTGGCTGGGCAGGCTTTTGAGGGTGAGACTGGTTTGGATCACATTGACGGGATCGCGCCCAGGGGACAGAGCCCGTAGTGCAACTCGCTGGCATTGGACCACAAACCTTGTACACACTGGAACAAATGATCAGGCTAGGGATGTCGTGCAGTTCGAATGTAATTCAGTTCGTCAAATTGGGTGCTGATAGCCATATCCAAGATAAGATATCAGAACCAATTACACCTGACGACAAGCCCAGGGCTCCTAGATCCCAGATACAGAAATGAAATGGCGTCACAAAGTCAGCGACTGCGATCTGCTCGTTGGGAAATTGTCTGAGAAGAAGTTGGGCTGAAGAATGTGCAGCAGCCGATCCTTGGCCGACGGCCCGAACACGACTGTCTCCACCACGCCTTATCACAACAAGACCTGTACCATCGTTCCTTGTTCACACCAAGTGAAATATACGTTTTGAAATTGAACTTTCCCCTCGATGGTGCCATCTTGTGATGGCGAGATGAAACAAGAAGTCACTGAATTTCGAAGAAATTCTGTTGAAAATGGCGTCGTCAAATATTGTACCCCGAAAATGCTGGGAGAACCTCGACCCCCAGAGTGAAGACCTGTATAAATTCATGAGAAAAGCGGAAGCTGTTACGGGGAAGTCGTTCACAGTAAGTGAGTTTCCACTCATCAGCACCATCTATATCATGACACCTAGTAGGACTATGAATCAATCTACAAATGGTCGTGTACGTCTCGGTCAGACTTCTGGCGCTTTTGTCTTGATTATTTCCCTGTGGTGTACGAGGGAAAGTTGCCTGATCCGGTGGTTGATGAAAAGGCTACCATTGACACAAATCCGAAATGGTTTCCAGGAGTCAAGCTCAATTTCGCAGAGAACATCTTGTACGTGGGCGATCGACAGGGTCGTCCGACCACAAGCCCTGGCAAAGAAGACTGGAAGATTGCTTCGACTGAGGTACGAGAAGGCTGCTATGTGGAACCAATCCGCCAGACGAGCTGGAGAGAGCTTCGTGAGCGAGTTGGTCGTCTGTCGCAAGCCATGAGAGCCCGTGGGGTTGGCAAAGGGGACCGAGTCGCCATTGTTGCAAGCTCTTGCCTCGACACCCTGACCGTCTTCCTCGCCGTCACGGCCCTGGGAGGAATCTTTTCGAGTTCGAGCACGGATCTTGGGCCCAAGGGCATCCTTGAGCGGCTGAGGCAAATCGAGCCAAAGTTCGTCTTCTTTGACGATTACGCCGTGTACAACAAGAAAAAGATTGACCTGCGGCCGAAAATTCGAGAGGTCGTCGAGGGACTGAACGGCGTAAAGAACTTCCAAGGAATTGTGGTTCAGCCACGCTTCCAAGGTTCTCTGGCAGACATTGCGTCGATCCCGAATGCCGAGTCTTGGGATCGTTTCATCTCCAAGGCCATGTCATCTGAGTTGGTGTTCGAACGCGTCGAGTTCGGTGCCCCGATGATCATTGTCTATTCTTCCGGGACCACCGGTCAACCAAAGTGTATCGTTCACTCAGTAGGCGGTCTTGTCCTCAGCGGGCACAAGGAATCTACACTGCACCGCCGAGTAGACTCGACGTCGACTCAGCTGCAATTCACAACGACCGGGTGGATGATGTACATGAGTTCTATTCAACTCCTCTTGATGGGTTGTCGGGTTATCATGTACGACGGCAGTCCTTTCGTTCCAGACCACAAGACCTTTCTTCGGATGGTTGGCGAACAAAAAGTGACCCATTTAGGCATCTCGCCTCGCTTCATGCAAACCCTTCGAATGAACAACATCCGGCCCAAAGACGTCGCGGATTTGTCTCACCTGAAAGTCGTGACGAGTACAGGTATGGTGTTGTCTGACTCGCTCTTCGAATGGTTCTACGACGAAGGCTTTCCACCATCCGTCCAACTCTGCAACATCTCCGGCGGCACCGACATTGCGGCCGCATTCGCAACAGGAAATCCACTTCTTCCTGTTTACGTCGGTGGCTGCCAATGTATTGCCTTGGGGATGGCTGTCTCTGTGTATGACTCCAGCATCGAGAGCGGGAAGGGCAAGCCCGTACCTATGGGTGTGGCCGGGGAGCTGGTGTGCACCGAGGCCTTCCCCACGATGCCCGTATGTTTCTGGGGCGAAAAGACCATGAAACGATACCACGACAGCTATTTCAGTAAGTACGAGAACATATGGACACACGGAGACTTTATCATGATCCATCCTGTGACCAAACAAGTGTTCATGCTCGGTCGCGCCGACGGGGTGCTGAACCCGAGTGGAGTCCGCTTTGGCAGTGCAGATATTTACAGTGTCATTGAGTCAGAATTCAGCGACGTTGTCGCCGACAGTATCTGCGTGGGTCAACGACGGCCGAAGGATGAGGACGAAGCCGTCATCCTGTTTTTGCTGATGAAACCGGGCAAGAAACTCAACCCAAAACTGGCGCAGAGGATCCGAGCCGCGATCAGAAAAGAATACACGCCACGACATGTCCCGAAATACATTTTCGAAACCCCAGAAATTCCGGTAAGGTTTTCTCCTGCTAAAATTTTCCCACAGTTGTCGTGTCCATGGTGCTGAGGCTGACAATAGTGCACAGTCGACGGGCAACGCGAAGAAGGTCGAGCTCCCCGTCAAACAGATCGTGTCGGGCAAAGTCATCAAACCGTCCGAGACCTTGGCCAACCCGGAGAGCTTGAAGTACTACTACCAATTTGCAAAAGACGAAAACTTGATGGAAGGCTCCAGCGCCAAGCTATAGACATTCGTCGAAGGGAAGGGGAAAATCGATTGTACATCCTTGAATTGGTTTTGTCGAACACTGGGTTAGTCTAAGTCCAACTTGTGATGCCGTCGCCGCGAGGGATAGTCCTGTTGAGCTGGCATCTACTTCAGACCAACTACTAAAGACACTGCGATGTTATCGGTCACAAGCCTACGCGATCCTTTCGCCGGGCGTCTTCACCTAGCCATCCTTAAACAGAAAGTGTACATATGGATGCGCTAACTGTGCCGTTGATGCGCGAATTATAGCATGCGAGTCATATAGCCGAACTCACTATCAGTACTCGCACCGGAGCAGAGGTTTTGGCCATGCCACGCACGCATACAACCCTCTCCCATACGCAGTACATTGTAGCCGTGAACCTCATGGCGAGCTCGAGGAGTCTCGAAGACTCGGAGTTGACATGAATGATAGTCGAATGAGTTCACTTTCAAGACCTGGACCTCCTTCTAATATGTCACACTGGCGAAGTATGAATGAATGAATGAATGAGGATCGCTTTTGACCCTGTCCTCTCTCTCCGTGGGGAGTGATGGTGGGCGACTACTGTCTAAACTGCTCTATGATCTCCGCTCAGAAAGAAACTATACTACATGCGCGATCTTTCAGTCTCTTTGGGGCCTGTCATGATCCCTTGGCCACACTGGCAGGACTCGTGATTTGAACCTTCCGGATGCTTCCGCAAGTTCGAGCACTGCGTTGATGATTTTCCATTTGATCCCGCCACTGCCTACTTTACCTCGCTCGTTCCGAGGAGTTCCTCCGAGCATGCTTGCGTTGCACTCAAGTGTACCCCCTACCTTAGTACGTAGTTCTTGTCTTGCTTCCCAGAGCCTCGGACAGTCCACCAGCACGTGGACTACAGTTTCGATTGCTCCGCACACGCAGCGGTCGTCATCGGTGAATCTGAATCGTCGGCCATGTGGTGCGAACCAGGAGTGTCCGATACGCATCTGAATCATGAGGTAGGTCCGGTGTCGGGTGAGTTGACTGTAAAGGCGGAAGGCTCGCTTGGCCGTTAAGCCTTTGTCGATTCTTTTCAAATGTTGGCCTTTAGGGCTGGCTCTCCACTCTTCTTGCCATTCCCCTTGGATTTTTGTGCGTGCTGTCCTTTTGGCTGTCGATATGAGGCGGCCGAAGCCAAGGAATCATATAGTATTGCGCCCTATCTGCCTATCCAGATATACTCCTAGTTTTCGGAGCTCCTCGCTGGTCTACGCGTCCATAGAGTGAGGCGGACCAGACCACTCCTCTACCTAGGTGACTCCCTGTTTACTCCTTAAGCATACATCAACGGCCCTCACTGCTAGGCGATACCTCTTTGTCACGACTCCGACCCGTATGTTTTCCGCATGCCTGGCTCCAAACTATCCCTTGTGGACACTGGGCTCCATCGCTGGTTGATCCCCTTCGTCTGTGTTAGGTTGCGGTGTCGAGGGTCCCCTTCCTCCGCATCGGGTTGCGGTCGCCTGGATTACAGACGATCCCCTCCGTCTGTGTCGGGTTGCGGCCGGTCGATGGTCCCCTTCATCGCGTGTCAGGTTGCGGCTCTAGACAGTCCCCTCCACCTGCGTCGGGTTGCGGTCAACTTCGCGATATTGCCTCGCTCCCACTCCGACCCGTAAGCGCCTCGCACGCGTTCCTCGAACTATCCGTCGTCGCGACTCAGGACCCTAGTACCTTCCAGAGCTCCGGCCACCCTCGTACGCGTCGCATGCGGCGCGTAACTCAGAGCGCCTGTAAGCTGAGGGTGTCCTGTTTTCCAGTATGCGATACCACATCCGCAAGCTCGATAGGACTTGCTTCGGTTCCAGGTACGATCTGGATACTGCTGGGTCGTCTTCTGCACCATGCGTCTCTCGCCTTCATCCGCCGTCCTACTCTTCGCTATCTTTGTCTCAGCGTCGCCGCCGTCCGAGACCACCAGTCCCGATTTGATTGTGCCGGAACATGGAGTCCACGCCAATGCATCGACGGCAACGACCGCAGCCGCCGGTCCAGAGACAACACCACCACCAGAAGACGACCTGGTGTTGCAGCAACTCAACAAGAGAGACAGCTCCGACACATGTGGAGTAATATCGACCACGACCCTGACCTGTGCCGAGTCCAAGGGTCCCTGCGTCTGGGACCCTACTCCCGGGGGGCCCTTCGGCTGCTGTCCGATCAATGAGGCTGGCCATGCCGACAGCTCATGCATTTTTGAGGTCAAGTGCATCGATTTTGCCGACTACTATCTCGATTCATCGACCGAGCCTCCAGACCAGGCGACTCTAGTCTGGTGAGAAATCCCTTCCACCCTTCTTTGCCCTCAAGAGAGTGCTTGCGTAACGTGCCGATACTGATACTGATCGACGGTCAGTGCTTCAAATAGTGTGAGCCCCGCCCGTCCTTTCTGCGCGCAGCAGGTTCTGTATGGAACCTTAACCAGGCCGGATGGCACGAAAGCGTTGGGATTGTGGACGCAGTGGCACTGTGCTAACACTTCCACCACGGAATATGGCGCGGTCTGGACTAGTGGGGAGGACCAGACGGACACCGCCGGTGACTATGAAATGATGAGCCAGAATTTTATATTTTCCGCCTCTGAAACGTAGCTTTGACAACGAGCTCTCGACCTATGTGGATGACAACCCCTACGACGTCGCGTTCGCAGCCGCCGGAAGTTCCGTGGTAGAGAACCACATAGAGATGCCAAAGTACAAGGATATGATGGCGGAAAACATGCCAGGAACACTCTCTGATTACGATGATACGGACTCCATTCCTCTCTTCGCCATCAACGACGACCAAAGGGCGGCGGCGATCGAACCGTTCGACTATTTTCTCTCCGAGGTACTGGAGCTCTTGGACAGCTCCGCCATGCTTCCACGACAGGCCGAAGACTCCGACACAACCATCGAAATGGAGAAAGAGTTGACAAGAACCCAGTTGAAGGCCATGCTGTTCCAAATGATCGCTCTGAACCCGGACCGTTGTTCTGTGGCGCGACAGATCAGAGCCTACACCGGCAGAGTGAATGTGACCACAACGACCTTGAACATTGCGGCCGGCCCGCTCGGACCCTCCTTCACCACAGTGGTGAGCCTATGGAGCATTCCGGGCATGGCGGATTGGTTGTCTACCCCGCCGACAACCTCGTCTGTGCCTAGTTCGACAAGCATGGCCACTGACACGACGACCACTACTACCGCCACAACCACCACCACCACCAGCGTGATTCCCGGATTCGAGCATAGCTGGGCCGAGTCGCACGTGTGCCGATGGGAATGTTATCCCCACAACGCAGGAGTGTGCGGCATCCCGAGTTGGAGGGTTGAACCACCCCATGTGGGCCGATCTGCATCTCCTTGGTCCTCGTCATCGTGCCTCTGGTGTTCATGTTCATTGTCTGAACCCGGGGGCAGGAGATTGACCAAGCTCTTATCATATCCGCGGGCAGTCTCAGCGTACTCTCAGCACAGGTCGTCATGCTTCCTACATCGTTGGAACAGAGGGACGGTGTGGTTAGGGACGAAACCAGGGAATCCATGTGGTCGGAAGACTGTCGAGCGGTGTCCATGGTGGCGGAAGCTGCGTGGCACGCGTGGTTGCTAGGTATCGTTGCTGTCGTTGCTGTCGTTGCTGTCGTTGCTGTCGTTGCTCTCATTTCTTGTCATTTCTGTGGTCCTTGTTCGTCGTTAGTGGTGGTGTCCAAGGACAGGCAAACTCAGGCGTTGGTAAAGGTCACTAGTCACCCCGCTTCATGTGCCCGATGTATGTATCTCATGTCGTCGTAGTCTCTCTAAAGTTCCACAATCTTACAGGACTGTTGCAGTTACCCAATCCCAAATTCGCGGCGGCTTGACCAATCCTTTTGCCTGCATGTGTGCTCCGATGTTGCGGCGGAGGCTCTCCAAAGCTTCGATCCCTTCCTTGACCGGGGTACGCTGCTCGCTCAAGACTTGCAAAGGCCTACCGCCTTCCACGGGTGACCCCTATTGACGTAGAAAACGGCAGATGCTTCGGCCGGCTGTCCAATATCGACACTATTGATCGTCAGGAAACCCTCAAAGGCCTGCTTGAAGCAGTCTTGGGCCTTTGAATCTTCGCCGAGCAGGGCACGCGCCCTGCCCAAGCCCTCGATGGCATGCAGATACGCCGGTTCAGTACTTTGTGGATGTTTCAGAAAGAAAGGATCAACCCCGGCCCACTCCGCTTTGGCCTTTTTGACCCGAGCGTCAAGCGCCTTTTCGAAGGCCACTTTGGCTCGGCGAGCTCGACCGCATGCCTCCAAGTGCGTCTCACCTTCTCGTTCTTCCAGGTAGAGGCTTCCAATCCCTGTCCGAATTTGCAACTCCTGGAGCCCGAATTTCGACCTTTGTGGCCACTTCTCCACCTCCCTCAGCACGTTTTCGTAGGCCTCTTCCGCCTCGAGCAGGTTGCCCTGCTGTTTGCGACGAATGACAACCTGATTGTGGAATGACTTGACCCAGTTGATCATGGCCTGGAGGTCAGCTTTGTTGGCGTCTGACAGCTTCTTTCTCCCCATCTCGCCCTCCTGGATGTACTTCTCTGCTTGATCTAGCTGGGCTAAGTCCGTGTACACGGTGCCCAGACTGTTGTGTGTTTCGAACACGGATGGCTCCTGACCGAACTTCTCTTGGGATGCGAGGGCCGTGAGCAATATTTGCTTGGCTTCGTTGTATCGGTGCTGTCGTCGGTACACATTCCCCAAGCGGCACAATGAATAGACACGATGCCGAACCATGGAACCGTCCTGGGTGGTTTCGAACGCATCTTCGGCTTCTTTCCGAGCTAGCTCGAACGTCTCTTCCGCGACATCGTGGCCATGATGGTTCATTACGAACATGCCGAACTTGAAATCTTTTTCAAGCCCGACTTGGGTTCTTTTGACCGATATGCGGCCTGCATCGAGTTGCTCATCCGGGACCTGTGCCAGAGATGGGACAAGTTCCGTAGAGGGCCAGAGGGTTGGGTTGTCTATAAGCGTGTCCACATCACAGGTCAACTTCCAAGTGCTCTGGCAATCGCGTAACTGACGGGGTGGCGGCATGCTCCAAGCCTGGACGAGTGGAGCGGACAAGGACAGAAAGGAGAATGAAAGCACTTACGAGTCAATGTTCTTCCGTGGGCTGCGCCGCTCTGAGCTGTATAGCATTAGTACGCCGCGTTGCCTATGAGATTACGCTTCAACATACCTCCTTCTCTTCGGGCCACCTCGTTGAGTAGTCGTGAAAATGCTTGATTCTCTCCGCCATAGATGATCTCGATATCAACCTCCAGGATAGCCAACAGGCTGTATGCTGTGTCCTCATCGCGCTTGGTAGAGCGCCGTGATCTCCAATGGAACCTCTGGGCCAGGCTGAACGCTGACAGAGGCTCCTCGTTGCAAAAGGCATCCACCGGAATTTTGGTTGTCTCGTTGATGAGCTTACTGTACGTCTTTTTCGTTCCCAGAAGCGTGTGATTGCTGGAATAGAATTCGACTTCCTTCGGAGCGATCAATCCCTGAAGTGTCCAGCCACGCGTAAACCACCTGGCAGCTCGCATCTGATCTTCGACGGAAGACTGAGGGTCTAATTCATCGACATCCTCGAGGTAGACAAAACACTTTTTGGATTGAGCGTACCACAAGTACATTGATTTGATGAAGTCGGCGACTTCGATTTTGTTGCTTTGGTTGATGCAGCAAGTATCTATCCAGAAGTATCGAAGGCCATCAGCCGCAGCCTTATCCGCGCAGAACTGGATCTTCTTCCACCCAACATTGCTCTTGCCGGTGCCCGCCTCGACATCTTGAAAGCTGACCTCTTCGGTCATTGTTTGCTAACCAGGTATGGGAGGGGATTGTGTAGGCAGGGAGGTCGTCAACGGAGGATTCGCGAAAGGCGAGGGCGCCGTCAGGTTTGCGCTCTAAGAGACGCATCGTCAAGCACGAGGAGCGGGATCGGTATATTCTCGGACGGACGCAACTCGAGTAGCTTGTTCAGTATAGAGGCGCCAAATCTGTATCTCAAGCATGGAAGAAGAGGTGAGTCGATCACGAAAAGACTGCATGGTCGAAGGCAACGACGGCAAGGTTGCGTCGTGGCGCAGCTTGTACGTGGCTGAACATTGTCCTGCTTGTTTGAAGCCGAGATCTGGGTGCATCTGTATTGATGCCGCTTTTAGACAGCAACGCCACGACTGCTTCCAGGAGACGGTAGCAGACGAAATCACCTCAGGCTCCAGGCCAATGCCTAGATGTAGGAAAGTATTGCGCTGGAAGGGCCCGGCCCTAGGCTATAGAGGACCGCCAAAACTTTCTTTCGCTCTGCGTCGGATTGCTCCGTTTGTTTGGTGAGTTTCTCGTTCATCAGTGATAGCCGTGCATTCTCGTCCCGCATCAGAGATAAGTCTACTTCTAACTCACTCAGTTTGTGTTCAGTTTGGAAGCGCAATACGCTTTCAGCATTAGCTTGATCCTGAATCTGCCTGAGTTCCGCTGACAGCTTCTCCTTTTCGGTCTGTAATGCTTTTGTTTGGGCATCGAGTTGAAGAATCGATCTTGAATGACTAGCATGCTGCCTGAGTTCAGTGGATGTAACCATGAGATCCCTGAGGGTGCTTCCTTACCCGACCTTGTGATGATCCTTCTGCGAATACTGCTTGTGGAATCGCTTCGAATGAGTTGCCGATTTCTCGACAGAGTTCCATGTAAGCTCCAACGGAGTGCTTACTGAGCTGTTTTGAGAAGAGGTGCTGCTTTGCTATCTCCATGAATAGCCGTGTTCCGGCTTTGGTTGCGGCCGTACCTCCCCGGGTTGGATGGAGATCCCCAATTTTAGCCCTGGGAAGCCGCTTAGTAGTGAACTAACTAATGTTCCAAGCGCGAGCGATCAGGTCTTAGGTGTTCGGCCAATGCAATCCTACACTTGGCCCTCCACTCAGCACGTAAAATGTTGCCTCTACGCTCTTTCTTCTCCATCCTCATAGGCGATCCATAGACAATGCTTTGTGGAAGGCTGAACTTGCGCCGAATGTACGGTTAATTCTTGGGAGCTCTGTAATTCCTGAAAGTACAAATACTTGACCACTCTTCGAGAGTGTCAAGACTGACCGGGTTCAGCAAAGATTATGATCACTCTCGCCTATAAATAGCTTTGATGCATTTGGTCCACGACGTGCTGAGATCAGGAAAACTACCACCTATCTTTGACCATCCTTTACGCTCCAGTTTAGTTGGTGTTGGGCGTTCTGTCTAATCCTTGTCGCTTACTGCGCACTCTGGGCAATGACAAAGTCAACAGAGTTCATCCAGTACTCAAAACTCTGCTTGAGCTGAGGAAGTAGGTAGAACCCATGGGGCAGTCCTTTGTATACGCGAAGAGTTACGGGGACTTGAGCCTCCTTCAGAGCTTCAGCATATGCCAGGCCCTCGTCGCGAAGAGGATCTAGTCCTGCAACTTGCACAACTGAATGTGATCATTAGGTTAGATATTTGTCCTTGTCAAAGAGATAAAAGAAAAAAACAAGAGATTAGTGGTTTTATTAGTTTTTAGAACACGGTTCTTCACTTACACGCTGGTGGAAGCCCACTGAGATCCTTCGCTAGCAAGGGACTGGCGTACGCCTCGGGAGACGGATCAGGCATGTATTGGTTCCAGTACCAGGACAGCTGTGGGGCGTTGACAATACTGGCGTCTTTGTTTTGCTGGAAGCTGCCTCCAGGATACCGATCGTATGGGAAGAAGTCCGGATGGCAAGTCGCCGGTATGTTCAGGATCTGACCGATCACGCCTGACACGTTCTCGTCCCTCGCCTTTTGCGCCAGGACTGCAGCCTTGAATGGAAAGGTCAGATACAATCCTCACAAAATCAATCCGCGAAGTCATGTGGACTCACGATGTTACCCCCTGCGCTGCCTCCTGCGACAATGATACGCTCTGGGTTGATGCTCAAGTCGGTTGCGTTGCGTTTGCACTGCCAGTTCCTTAGTACGGTACATGTTCAAATGGTAATGTTGATGAGTGCGGGATCTTAGGCTCAGAGTCAATTCGTACCCATTGGAGGACGTCAAAGCAATCGTTGATAGCATAGGGATATCTGAATTCCGGAGCCATACGATAATCGACGCTGACGACGACCGCACCGGCTTTGGCAGCCAAAAACCGGTTTTCGACCTCTTCCACCTCGTGGCTGCCAACGACCCATCCTGGACAATGGGATCTCCAGGACGTTCGGGCTAGGCTAGGGGAGGGTCACAGGACGTCCGCTGAGGCAGGACGCTTGTCCCACCTATGACTGATGTCCCAAGGTATTGTTTCTCCTGTGACCGAAAGGATCCTAGCCTGCTGGCAGTCCCTGGAAACGAGGGAGTCCTGCGGCGTAAGGGCTGGGCACGCGGTTCCAGCCCTTCTGTCCTAGGGTTGTTGTCCCGGGACAGGGGTCTTATCGTAGTGCATGTCCTAAGCCGTTTACGAAGCCTGGGCTGCGCGTCCTGGAGTTCGGGGCTGTCCCAGGACAAAGGGCCCCGGACAGCCCCGAACCAGGGACAGCGTACCCAGCGCCCATGTTGATTGATTGATTGATTATGTCATACACTGTCCCAGCTCCTAGGAAGCTATGCAGGAGTACTATATAAGCTAGCCCATGCCCCCTCTTCTTCTTCTTCTTCTTCTTCTTCTTCAATTCATAGACTGACCCAGCCGCCATTATGGCAGCTATGCAGCAGTGCGACTATAAATACAGGTGGTTCCCCCATTTTGCTTCCAGAAATCAAGCCGTCCTGCTGTCACAGAATTGCTTCCTCCTTCCGCTCCACGTAAGTGCATCTCTACCTATAGTCTTCTTGTTTGTTCCGTGTCTTTGCACCTGTCAGACCTTTCCTGGCCCTCCTCGACTTCTGTTTGACAATAATTACTCGTCTACGCTTACGAATATTGGAGTACTGTGGACGGCACTCCCCGAAATTGCTCCAGGAGTCCCGTTCTGATCATCATCTTTGCTGATTGAACGGCCATGGACGAGCTACAGAGAATACGCTTGATGTCCACGCATGGAGTTTTGCCTGCCCACATCCGGTGTCGTTCCTCGCACCAGTTTCGACATTCGAGGAGAACGTGTCGTACGGTTTGTCGTCCGTGGCCGCAGGGGCACTGGTCGGTGTCGGCCTTGTTAATCGAATGAAGATAGGCCAGCAGGCCGATCTTCCCATTGCGCATTTGGGTGATGACTGAACTGATCGCTCGGTGGGTGCCCTTGTGCGTGGTGAGGGTCCCTTTTCCAGGCTTGACCCCAAGCCGGAAAAGGTCTCGACCTTGTTTGGCCGTTTCCCAATTCTGGTCCCATTCGACCTTCATGGCCTGTCGGATGGTGGATTTCGTGGTGGCTGTGAGGATATGGAGTGTTTCTGGTTCTGGAGGTGGTTCTACGTTCGCTGGAGTGATTGGGCTGTAGCCAGCAGCCTCCTTGGCCGCGCGATCGGCCGCTTCGTTGCCTAGAACCCCGACGTGCGCGGGGATCCAGCGAAGCTGAACTTCCCAGCCTCGGTCTCGGAGCTGGTCAAGCGCTCGGATCGCCTCGACCAAGATGTACTGTCCCGAGGGGGATTTGGGGTTGGCCATGGCTTGAATGGCGGCCTGGTTGTCGGTGAAGATGAAGCATCTGCCGGGGGTGTTTGTCGTCGCGTCAACATCCAGTGCGATCTGTATCGCCAGCTCAATCCCTTTCAACTCTGCTGCATACACCGTGGAGGAGGTTGCTGTGCCCATGTATGCTGTCCTGGTTGCTTGGATGCCCGGCGTCCGTAGCGTCGGTGCCACCGCGGCAGCACCGACGTGGCCGTTGATGCCACTGCCATCGGTATACACGCGCAGTGCCACCGACTCTGTGGCATCGTGCTCCCGGATGGCGGCTTCTGGGGATTCGGCGATTCTGGTGAATGGTGGAGTCCACCATGGAGGTACAATGTGTGGTTGGCGCTTTTCCAGTCGATCGAGCTCAATGCTGTACTTATCCTTCAAAATGTTGGAGAATCGGTGCAGCGGACTCTGAGTTTTGCTGTTGCTTCCCACCCAGATCATCTCTGCGTGGAGTGGCGTGGTGCGGATTCGCATGGTCGCTTCCAGAGCCGTCTGTTCAAGTTGCTGTGGCACTGGGAGTAGGTGTGCTTCAACGTCGACCGCGGCTCCTGCTGTCGTTCGAAAGGCCCCAGTGATGATTTGCGCCGCACGTCGCTGGATGCGAGTGATCGCGTTCAGCATGGCACTGCCACGGCCTCTCGTCTTTCCCCCAGAAATGTGCCACGCGGAACACCCATAGAGCATCTGTGGGACAATCATCGCACGGTACACTTGTCTCAAGTTGATCAATCCGGTGCCCCACGTCGAAGATGCGAGGGTCGACAAAGCTGACAGTCGTTGAGTGGCTTTGGCCTCGACCTTCTCTCGATGGTGGTCCCATCGCAGTCGCGAGTCCATTTCGACCCCCAGGTATCGACATGACGGCGAGGCCTCGATGGTGGCATGCGGCAGACGGAGGGGCCGGGTAGTGTTGATCCGAGGGTCTCTCGTGAAGTGGACCAATCCATACTTGGCTGGTGCGAACTCGGATCCATGCTGTTGTGCCCACCTCTCCGCTTTCCGATGGACCGTCTTGAGGGTCTTGCAATTATGCTGTACTGTCGGGCCCACTGCGAGGATAGAGACATCGTCGATATATCCCGTCGCCTCCGTGTTGTCAGTCTTGCATGCCTCGATGAGGTCGGGGTTGTAGAATAGATAGAGCATCGGTGACAGCGGCGATCCTTGGGGTATTCCAGTTTGGATGGGGGTCGAGGGCGCAGTGTACTCCTGGAGCTTGATAGTAGTCGATCGATCTCCTAAAAAGGAGTCTATCCATCGCACGAGTGTCGGACATACTCGTCGCGCTCGGAGGTTGTGCAATAGTCGCGGGCGGGAGACATTGTCGAAGGCACCTGATACATCTAGGAGTAGTAATGACGCGACTTCTCCGTCTGCCCACGCTTTGTGTATGCGTTGGAGGAGCAGATGTATGGCGTGGTCGGTGGATGCTAGCTTTCGGCCTCCTGTATGTCGACTGGGGAGGAGGCCGTAGCTGTCAGCTAGATATGTCAGTCGGTTCGCGACGATGGCTTCTAGCACCTTGCCCAGGGTATTGAGGAGGGCTATGGGCCTGTATGACTTCGGCTGGGTATAGTCATCCTTGCCTGGTTTGCGCAGAACGACCGTGATGCTCTCTCTGAAGTGTGAAGGACAATACCCCTGCGAGAGACAGGCATTAAAGAGTTTATGGAGGTGGGGGAGGAGAGTTCCTATCGTCTGGTGTAGGATGCCGTTGGGGATGTTGTCGGTGCCCGGCGCCTTGTTCGGAGCTGCTCTGCGGACTGCTCTCTCGATCTCGGTCGGTGCGATCACGGGGCATTCAATCGGTGGAGGGTATGCATACTCATCAATGTCTGACAGGTCGGCATTTCGCGGTGGTGGAAAGAAGGATTGTCGTAGAGTCTCGGCCTTCTCTTCGGCCTGGTTAGCAGACCCTCCACCTGGTTTCTTTAGTGTAGGTGTGCAGGTGGGCGTGATGGTGTGTCGGTTCTTGGCCCACTTAACCAACTTCCAGAGGCCTGAGTCTGAGGCTGATGCCTCCTCTACTCTCTGTCGATGAGTGTTGCGAAGTGCCTTTTGCACATGTCGGCCTTTCGAGTTGCGTGCCACTCGATATTGTTCATAGTCGTCTTCATCTCTGGTCCGTTGCCACCGTCGACGTAATCGTTGAACTTCGGCACAGATGTCTTTACATTCCTGGTCGAACCCTGGTAGGGAGCGTAATGACGGATTAGACCACGGTGTTGACGCATCGATACCCGCCTGGAGGGCATCAATAATGGAGTGCGTATATCTGTCGATGCTGTCTTTCCCACTAAGCTCCACGGGGTCGGGTACTCTTGGGAGTTTCTCTTTAACTGTGTTCTGGAGTGACGACACATCCGTTTTGGCCCACTGGCGCTTTCTGGATGGGGCGGCAGGATGCCAGTCCCACGCAATCGCCATCGAGATTGGGAGGTGATCCGAGTCGCAGTCGCGACTGGGGTCGACTCTGCAGTAGATCATGCGCGATGCCACTCCCTCTGAACCGAAAGTCAAGTCGATGGTCGACTCTCCGTCTCTCCATCGGTGCGTCGTCGTCCCGGGCACTGTGAGTAGTTGTAGATGAAAATCTTCGATCATGGTGATCAAAGGCTGAGCGATTGTCATTCCGCGACGGGGATGACAGCGTGTCGTCGACCAGAGTGGATGGTGCAGGTTGAAGTCTCCGAGAATGAGGAGTTCATCCTCGGGGTTGGTGCCATGGACCGCGTTTCTGAGGTCGGCCAGCGTGCTAGTTCCTACCTCGTTGTAAACGTTAATGATACGGAGCTTGTTGCCGAGAGTGGGATTGCTGATTTCTAGCATCGTGATGTCTTTCGTGAGATGTGTGGTGTTCCATGTGCTTGGATCGATGCGTTTATTGATGTAGAAGCATACTCTCGTTGCCTCATGTTCGAGGTATGCTAGTTGGAAGTCGGTCTTGAGAGGATGGTAGGACGTCGGGATGAACGGATTGCGCCACGGCTCTTGAATAGCGAGGACGTCGTATTCACGGATCCATCGGTCCTGAAATAGGCTTGCCAGGACGACGTCCTTGGACTTCCAGACGTTGTACTGTAAGATGCGCAGTTCCGAGTGCCCTACCATGGAGGTGTTCCAGCGTTGGTTCTGTGTGTCAAAGATTGGCTCCGAGTGATTCGGGCGGTTGGCGTAGGGGCAGGTGGCTCAGAACCTCGTCGGTGAACCCGGCTACCTCCATGAGGCTTCGTGATCCATCCCGGGGTGGTGTTGCCCCATTTCCCTCTCGTTTCTAGGTATACGGTTATATTCCTTTTTGCGTACTTCAATCGTTTTAAATGTTTTCGTAGCTCCGCCGCGTTCACGAAATCGTCGCCACAGTACACGCATACTTTCATACACTTGGCGATCTTCAGCTCCGCGTCTTGTAGTGGCCAGGTAGAGTAAATGTTCTGGTGTTGCGGGCACTTGCAACCTTTGTAAACCGCCCATTGCGTTGCACGGGGTTCAGTTGCCTTCGACGTCGGTATGGATCTTTCGTCTTCTGCGATGCGCGGTAGCCATTCGGCGTCAATATCGATCATATTGTCTAGCCAGTCGTCGGCATCCTGGAAGCCAAACGTGTCGCCGATTTCGTTTGCTGCGTGGAGATACGGTTGAGATTGGTTCGGTGTTGGATCAGGTATAAAAAACTCTTCCGCTCCTCTCCGGTGTGTGGCTGCAGTTGGGTTCTGCTGATATAGTGTGGGTGCCCCGTGCGTCGCTGGTGTTGCCCAGTTTTCCTCATTCGATCGGGTGGTGGGTTGCTGCGGCACGGTCACTTCTATCGTTCTGTCGCTAATCGGCTCCTGCAGGGTGAGAGGTATTGGCTCTTCCATCAGTTGTGCAGCTGGCTGGTTGACGGGCAGGTCTAGCTGTCGCTCGAGTTGTGCACCGCCCTCGGATTCTGATTCTATGACCTGTGTTGTCTCTTCCACCCTCCGGTCCGTTATTCGAGTTGAACTGGATGTTGCTGGGGGTTGCATGTTGTCGTGTGCGCTGTTCTCCTGGGTCCTTGGTCGTGTGCTGGTGCCTTTTGACGGAACGTGCCAGTAAATGCTCCGAGTCTGCTTTGCTTGCTCAACCCGACCCATCTCTTTCTTCCTGGCGGGGCAGGCATTGCTCCATGCCGTGTGGGCATTTTGGCACACTGCGCATCGAGGGATGAACCCTTCCATCCCCTTCTGCCTGCAATGCTTTGTCTCGTGTTGCTCAGCACAATAGCCGCATGTTTGGGATGCGCTACATTGAGTGCCGATGTGACCGTAATGGTAGCACCGAAAGCATTGTTTCACCCTGCAGGCGCGGTCGTAAAGTTGACATTGGTGGATTTGGCCATCCCATACCATTCCGGCGTAGATGATGGCGTTGGCCATTTCCGGGTCCTCAAACTCGACCACAATTGACGATGCGCGTTTGAGGGTGGCCTCTTTGGTCAACCATCCCACGTACGAGATCTCGGCGTCAGGGATTACTGTGTAGTTGTCTGCAAGCATTTGTTGAATGGTCGCTTTCTGATCTTTGACATTGATGGATTTGGTAGGGACACCATGGACGATGACTCCGTAGGTAGGCACAATAAGTTCCGCACATTCTCCAAGACCTCTCAGCCATCCCTTGTTCTGTCTGAGTTGTATCGCTTCGGCGGTGGTGCCTGCGAATATCTGTATGTCACCGCTCTTGAGTTGGTGTGCTGCGACGATCTTGATCGCACTCGTCGCCAAGTTGCTGGATATGCTGGTTTGGACTTGCTGTCTGGCCCACGCCGCCGAGTGACTGCGATAGCGCTGGGCGATGCCGTGATCCTTCAGCTTGACTGTAACCACTCGGTCCTTGTATGCTGTGACTGTTGGCGAGGTCTTGGAGGGATGTGTGCCTGGTTGGGTTGGGGGTGGTGGGAGCACAGACCCTTTGGCCTGTGTCGCAACTTGGGCCCATGTTCTCGCCGCCGTCCTGTGGCCACTGAAGTTTGTTGCATTGAGTGACGTCGTACCCCCTCCTACGGAACTTTTGACGACCACGATGTCCCTTTGGATGGTCTGGATGCCCTTTGCCGCGTCTTGGATTTGCTGGAGCAGTTCACCCATCGACGGCTGCTGCAGCACTTTGCCGATGAGCGCAATGGTCGACGCAATGTATGGTTGCACTATGTTCCATGGTATCTGATTGGTTCTGCCTTTATCCGCAGCCTGCAGTTGGTTGCATACTTCTCTAAGGTAGGTGGCATGCTCGTTGATGTGTTCGGGGCCGTTGTTTACCTGTGGCCATCTAGGTGCCATTACCACGAAAACACGCGTTTTTGACGCGTCAATCGTGATAATGGCCTAAGATAACGTCGGTCTACTCGGAAAATTACAAAAAATTACGCGTTTCAAAAATTCGATCTGAGCTGTGGGTGGTGTTTTTCCCCATGCCCCCTCTTTCTTCAGTTTCTCTTCAGAGCTGTCACTCTCAAGTTACTGGTTCTACTTACACTTTCGCAGGCTGTGTTCCATATATGGCTACATGACAGAAACCCACATCTGTCTGGTCTACTGTGATCTATTCTTACTCAATGCGTTGCTCTGTGGTCCTGTGCTGAGGGTTCACGAATCCTTGGCTTGGCGCTGAGAACTGGCCTCCAGCGATTCGGCGTTAATGTGTTGAAATTGCCCCAAGAGACCAGTCTTCAGCATCATCTTCGCCGCTCTCACCACCATCTTGGGGTCATTGAGCACTCCCTTTAGGCTAAGAACTCGTCTTCCGCCAGCCCACATTTCTTCTCGTTCTGTCACCCACTGCCTACATTTCAGTAGCACGTGTTCCACCGTCTGTTCTCCATGGTTGCAGCTGCATCGGCTCGTTTCTGCCTTGTTAATGCTGTGGAGATAGGCCGCTAATCCGATCTTGTCGGTCCTCATCTGCGTAATGACGGAGGAGATAGGTCGCGGAAGATTTTGGTGCAGTTGAAGGGTTTTCTTGTCTGGCTTCGTCCCCAGGCGGTGGAGGGTTCGTCCGTGTCGGCCATGTGTCCAGAGAACTTCCCAGTCTTTCTGAAGAGCTTGGTTGATGGTGTGTTTCGCTTTGGTCAACAGCATCGTTGTCTGTGGGGCCACCTGCTGCTGGCCTCGGTTCTGGCGAGGGCGTCTGGTTGGCAGTGTGCCCATGTGTGTTCAGGACCATTCTGTTTCTAGGACCCGAGGCCTGGACACCTAATAACTTAGGCAAGATTTGGAAATTCTTATTTAGTCTCCAGCCGCGTCTTGAGCAAAGATTGACGGCTCCAGACCAACACCACTTGGGGAAATAACCTCACAGGCGTCGCTTGCATGGCGCAGCTTGTGCGGATAAAGGCTTCCACATACCCCATGCAACCTTTTTGTACCCTGTCTCTCCCAGCATGAGCCATGTTTGAATCATTCGCGGGCGCGATAAGCATATTGAGACTAACCCAGTCCTCAGCGGTGGAGCAGGGATGAGCTCTTCTCTTGCTACTGTCCGTTCAAAATCAGGGCGTCAGGAGAATCCGCCGAAAATTCAGGGCAGCTTAACACAAGATGTCCACCACGCCGCCCGCAAAAAAGGCATGCGATGCTTGCCGCCGCCGCAAAGTGAAATGTTCTAGGGATCAGCCATGTACAAACTGTGGTCAGATGAACTTGCAGTGTACTTATCTCGCAGTGCCACAGAAGAAAGGGCCTAAAGGTCTTCGCGCCAATGTCATCCCTGAGATCCGCGCGACGCAGCAACAAGCAAGTCCCTCCGACACTACAGTCAACCATGCCGAAAAATCATTCAAGTTCAAGTCCAACAGTCTGCAGTCCCCTTCCTACCCGCATAATACGGCGTTGCTGTCTAAGAGGACAATTGACACCTGCATCGAATTCTACTTCAGTAATATGCCTACGACAGCGTGGATTTTGAACCAACGCTCGCTTTGTGAGATGATAAGCTCTCGTATTGGGAGCGACCTCGAGGTTTATTGCTTGACGGCCTCATTGTGCGCTTTTGTCATGGTCCAACCTGGTGTGAGCCTTGTGGTTGGACCAGGGAGCCACTATGAGGGTGAGCCCCCGGAGCATAGGCACGGATATGCCAAAATGATTCTCGATGAGATTGCTCGGATGCGGAAGAACATTGACTATATTGAGGCGCCTACGTTGAATTCGATTCACATCTCATTTTTCTTGTTCAGCTGCTATTTCACCCTCGAAAAGCAGAACTTGTGCTGGTTCCATTTGCGTGAGGCAGCAACCCTGGCTCAGATCATGGGAATGCATCACGAGGCGTCCTACACGACTGGCGACGATGTCGAGAATATGTACAAGAGAAGGATGTATTGGCTACTCCTGGTCACTGAGAGGGCATACTCTCTCGAGCGTCATCGGCCATTGACACTTCAGCCATCCATCGAACTTCCGGCCGCCCAAGACATCCGAGAAGTAGAGATCGTGAACGGATTTCTCTACTTGATCAGCCTATTTCGGTGCATTGATGACGAGTTTATGGCGCTATGGAACAACTCCAAAAAAAGGACCTCAGCGGTATGGCTATTAGAACTGCAGCAACAACTCACAGACGCACTGCCGCCAGAACTAAAAACCACAGAAGATCAAGCGGCAGCGGTGCGCATCACACTTCATTGGCTGAGGATCATGGTATGGCAGCTCTCCATTGCGAGCGGTGCCCTATCCTCCACCTCCAACAATCTGTCAATGACGTTTAAATACCCGATCGACGTGGCTAGCGACTTAATTCATGATATTGAGATCTTATCCACGGAGTCCATGGAAGTGCATGGTGTTGGACTTATTAAGAAACTTTTCGACGTTGCTTGTACTCTGACGGACGTTACCTCTTGCATTCCTCTAGGCCCTTCAGCCGATGGTTCAAGACCGTCAACCGAATTGCTCGACCGATATCTGAAGCTGATTTCGCAACTTCGCGGTGGCTCATCTCGTTATTTGCCATTACTTCTAGCCAAAGTTGCCGAGACGATACCTACAATAACACCCCCGGCCGAAGCCCTACGCATGAGCATCATACAAGGTTACGCGGGGGCCGCCGACAATAGATCAAACACCGTGCAGTGCACATCTTCGACAGCAATTGACGCTGGCGCAGCCTCTCTTCTTCCTCAGACACGTCTGATGCATAGCGCTTACAGCCCCAGAACCTCAGGAAGGGACTTGACTCTCAGACCACAAGCTGTCGTAACTCCACCACGGTATTCTGGTCCAGCCGGCCTCAGTGCACAAACAAACCCTCCTCCTCCCCAAAGCCTCCCGTCCGAGCGTATCCTGGAACGGCAGCTTGGAAGTTGGTCCGAGCGCTCCGGGACGGGGCCTTGGCCCTCTGAGAAGACCCACTCTAGGGTGTATTTATAGTATTGACCAGGTCGTTCTCTCGTCTACATCACATACGATCAGTCCAAGTACTGTACCTTTCAAGCCTGACTCAACAGGCTCGTGCCGAAAAGTTCTCTCGTTCTCCAAACTCTCATTCTGGAGTCGTGAAGTACGACTAGTCGCCGAGACACTTATCAGCTCAGGATCACGGTTACGCAGAGTGTCAGTTTTAAAACCGACCGTTGAAGATGCCGTGACCAGAACAGCCTTAGGGTGGAGAGCTCGTCGACGTCGACGAGCGACAGTATCAGGAATGTGGTACAATAGTAAGAGGTGTGTTGTAGTGACAGTTCCCAGGCATGATCTCCCTCACCATCATATCTCCTGTCTTGCTTTAAACACATCGATTTGTAAACGTGGATCAATTGCGAGGTTCATCCTTCGCAGGGCTTCTCAGCACTGTCTGCTGCCGAAGGAGGGTTTCGATGCAAGTTGGAAGCCTTTGCCTTTGAAGCTTGAGCCGGTTGCCTCGACCGTGCCGTTAACAGCAACGGGTGAAGTCTCACTCGCCACATGCGTATCGTCCGGCTTGGTAGTTTGGCCAAAAATGCCCCCCATCATGCGCAGAGCCTGCTGAATTGTGTCATCATTAATATAACCGGCCACTTGCCCCGTCTTTGCACCAAACCCTTGATTTTTGCCATGAATGGTCTTCCCCCCAGCTGAAGCCATGATTTGGATGGCGTCGCCTTTGGCGTAATTCTCGATAACGCTCACCTTATCCCTTAGGTGACCCTGTGCTGCAGACCAGATATTCAGGTTGTGCCGAGTTGTAAGCCATTCGTCTCGCAACCGTGCAATATCTGTACGGTCATCCTCCGAGAAAAGCGCTGTCTTCGATGTTTCCATCAACCGATCAAAAAGCTGCCTCTCATGCTCTTCCAACTTTGAGGTCGCTCGAGAAAGGCTATCGACGCAACCTTGGAAGCCTTCGTCCACCACTTTTTGAGGTAGAGAACTCGAACCTAGTGGCCCAGTTTTGCTGCTGCTGAGCTTTGCCGCAATTTGGATCTGGCCGATGTGGTCGGATAGCTGGGTACAAATTTGAAGACATTTCTCAGTACTCAACCGCTCCTCCTCAATCAATTTGACCTCAAATGCATCTTTGTCGGAACCTCCCTTGTTTTGAACTATTATGCTATCCATTTTCTCGTCAATCCTCTCGAGACGGTCTTGAAGATTGGCCTTTGTTGTATTCAAAAGATCAGTATACATCTGGATCTTTTCGACTGTCGCAGAGGATTCGCGACTAAAAGAGGATTTTAGCATCGTGCCTAGTTTGGAGATAAGATCACAGAACAGGAACTTACAGATTTACATCTGCGAGTGCAATTTGAATGGTCATTTTGTGCTCAGCCAACAACCTTCGGATACCATCGATGTCCTCCCCCATGTACTTTAGCCTAAGCCAGTCTCGTAAGCTCGTATGGGTATCGTTCGATCGCGATACGCATTTGAGCAGCTCCTCGTACAACGCTTTGCATGTGTGGTCACACTGTCGTAGAGGAATTTCGAGCATAGAGAAGTCCACCTCGCGGACAGATTTGATTGTTTCATCGAGCTTGTTTAGAACTTGGATGAAAGCAGCAAGACCATCCAGGAATTCGTGTACAAGTGTCTGATGACCTTTGTAGCTTTTAATCGTGTTCAGAAGTATTATACTCCCTTGCAAGGTGCCAGTGACAAGTGCGGATACTCCGGAGATAGCGCCGACGACCTCTGCCATTGCGAGGTTCTTGGAGTCGAAATTGAAAGAATGCGAAAAGTCCATGCAGGTAGAACAGCAGAGCGAAGGGGTTCTTTATAGTCTGCTTCTCGAACTTCGCACTTGTTGGTAAGGTGCATTCTGTTGCATATTTTGGGTGGCAGAGGGTGGTTCGAAGTTGGGTGAAACCGAGTTGGCGGCTAATCGCCCAGTCTCTATATGTCTTCCTTCGATCAAAGCTCCGCTTATGGGCAAGCGCCGACTTAAAGCAAATGGTGTCAGGGAAGATAACATCCGGCAGTAGTGTTGGACAGCGTCAGCTTCTCTGAAACACACTTCGCAGGGTCCAAGGGACTGAAATATTCCTAGGATGTTGCTAAGTAAATCGTGATAAGCCACAAATCGTTTCGCTATCGAGGCGCCCGACTGCAAGAGCGCTTAGAGCGAGTGAGTGGACGTTCGTCGAACTCATCATGTGGTCCAGGGTACGTAGGCAACAACCATGGCCAGCGTCCCAACAGGTGAGGCATTCAAGCTATCTGTGCTTTTGCACAGTGGCGGCATTTCCTCATGAGTATGCTTGTATATGATAGGGTGGAAGGCTTTCTGCACTCAATATCGGTCCTCTATATCGTGTAGGGATCCATGGTACTGTAGTTGTCACCGCACGGCCAGCTATGACTAGCCCTTGGTTTTCCGTCATAGTCTGTCCCAGCTGCGCATTAAGTGGCAGCTATGCAGCAGTACGACTATCAGTAGAGATGACCTTACTAACAATCGCTGAGCCGCCTGTGCGGTTTGGATTGAGATGCGCTACATCAAGCGCCGATGTGATCCGTAGCAGCTGGTTTGGTAGATTGCCAAGAAACTTTGTGGCCCTATCGTCCGCTCTTCATGCGATGTCACATGTCACCAAGTCTGGGCGCTTAAAAGTTCAGACCATAGCAGCCCGAGTAACAAACCCGCCAAACATTCGGCGTGACATTTCCCCGAACGCGGCGTTAGTGATGAAGACGTCAGCAGAAAATGCCAGCTAAGCCACAAGCAGCGACGCCACCTAAGGCCCCGCAGCGTGGCTCGACGGCATCCCATCATCTTCATCTTCCCTCGAGAATTAGGCAATGGCAAGATGTCGGCTAACTACAGAGACACTAGCGCAAATTGCCTTTTGTGCTCTACGCGTTCCCGTAACTGCACTTCCCGTCAAATGCCTAAAAGTCCCGGTTGGGTTCCCAAAGTCATTCTACCCTCGTTAAATAGAATTCTTTCACTGAGGCGCTTGAATAGGCACTCTCGGCAGCACCTTCCCCAGGACACGACCTGTCCTCAGCCCTGTCTCTACAATTTGTCCCCAGACACAAGAGGCACAGGACCATCTTTTCGGCGGCCACTGAGAGCATCAGGGAACTGATCGCAGTCATGACGTTTTGTCTTGTTGTTCTACGAGCTAGTCGGACATCGTCGACACTATGCTTTGAAAATGCTTACCCTCCCGCGCTTTTCTTCTGAAGGGTGCTGCTCCTGGTTCGCCAGATGAGATTGGCTGAACTCAGATTGGCATGACGCGTATAATCACTGACTCGCTCCATGGGTTCAAGACTCTTATTCAATCGCTTTGCTAACTGGGTTTTGCTGGCACCGGCTATCCAACTTTAAAGTCTCGAAAATGCTGTAGCTGTGGCAATAACCTTCCGCCGGCGGTCCAGACAGAATCGTGGGAGCATTGGCAATGAAAGCCCAGATTCACTTTCCTTTGTGCTTAAACCCCCCTTGGACAGTCAGGCAGATGTATGTCGGAAATCTGTGTTTGGCTATTAAGGATGGCTCCCGCTGAGACATTACTCGAAAATATGCTCTCGGCTCAACGTCTCGGTACTACCAACCCTTTTAAAATCTCTTTCAAACGGTCTTCTTAGCTTCGACATTCTATCTGGGGACTAACAGCGCGCCGACCGACGACGACGACCGCGCTTTCTTAACCTTAGAGGTGTCGCCGTCTAGAGGATAGAACGAAGATATCTTCCAAGAGACGAACACTACTGTTATTGAGTCTCCAACCCTTCATCCCTACACGGTTGTCTACTTTACAAGCTCCACTGGATGCTACGGAACGTCGATAATACACAAAAGTGGCCTCCTTAGGAAAGAGCAGGAGGCTATCTATCTTTGGGACCCTATGTTTACAGAGCATTCCTCGTTGTCCCGTCAAGGAAATGAGGAGTGCCTGGCAGAGATGCAGCGAGTTGGGGCTAAGCAACATCGAGTTCAGGGACTTGATCACCCATATACCACCACCGACGATTGAGCGTCTCCCGGAGGACAAGTCGTGGCTCATCCCTTTGTGTGTTATCCAGGATGATAAATTGTGTAAGATGAGGTTTATGTACCAGAACTTGGATGAGTTCGTGGAGCTGATTCACAACGGTACTATGGTGGAGATTAGAGACGCATTTGCGCTGTCGGCGGCGGTGGACCCGTGGATGGGCTTGCTTATGGAGGAGAGTGGGCTTGAGTCCATGGATGCGATCATGTACAACGACTGGAACGTGGAAAAGCCCGTGATCGGCCTTTCGGGCTGGACATTGAAGAGGCGTGCAAGGAACTACTTGATTGCAACGGCGACCGCCAGCTCGATCAAGATCCTTTACGAGCGCAATATGGTAGGGCCCGTTTCGATCTTGAAATTGGACGATTACACAGATAGCAACTCACATGAACTGCTGACCAGGATCTGGCACGAGTTCAGGAACTCCCACGGCATAGGTGGTTGGGACGTGGGATCAGGAAATCAGATGGCATCTGATAACGGGTCTGCAGCGTAGCTAGAGACTTTCCCAAATCCTCCACAAGCCCCAGTGAGACCTTTTTCCCGGCTTCGCACCGTACATAATACTGCTTTTTCTTTGCTGTAGATTTTGGGCCAGCTTGGAGAGCGCAGCAAAAAGCCTTGTGCAGTTGAATGCGCTGGATATTTTCTTCAAGTGGAAGCAATAGGAGGGTAGCTCTCTTGCCGGTGATGTCGAGCAATTAGATTCTGAATCATGTGTTTTCTATGCTCATCCACGTGGTCAGCCAGACGGCCTGGCTAACCTTCTTGTTACTCGCATCTGCGGCCACGCCCCAAGCTATATACTCTTCAGCTGGCCTCTGGTACTGTACTTATTAGGGCCCAAAAGAATGTCTCAACGTTCGATCTTGATGGACTTTCAGAGAATGGGGAAACCCGCAATGTAAGGAACCGCTGATTCGATGAGCGGACCATCATCTGCAACTGAGCCGTGAGCGCCGTGGATACTGGTAGCAGTCTTCTGTGAGCAAACCTGTATACGATGATGCAAGGAGAAATACTGTTCTTCCGTCACCGTTTCGTTGTCGGGCTTTTCTCCTTGTCCTAAGTCCCGTCCATGAGACGTTTTCTCATCTCGTTCGGTGACGGCCTATCTGACCTCGTTTTCGGCCCAGGACCCTGCTCGTGATTTCCAGTTTCAGGCGGAATAACAGGCTTACTCTTCTGAATCTCGAAGGATCTAGGCGACTTGGTAAAGCCTGCTCCAGCAGGGTCGAGGTGACCGGGGGAGGCTCCGAAACGACTGTTGTACCGCTTTTCGGTGAGATATTGGAGATTCTCTGCCGTCATTGAGCCAACCAACTGCGCCGAACCATCCTTAGACAGCGCTTTCTTGATGTCGAATAAATCAGCTAAAGTAGTCACCACTACTTGATCGCTGTCACCTTCGGCAATCACTTCGCCAATTTTGTACACCTTTTGCCGTGAAATCTCATCCGCCATCTTGCAAACTTCTAGGCATTGCTTTGAAATAGTGATATCTGCCTGCAATTGGGATCTCTCCCGTTCCTTTTCAGGGCCGTCATCCTGGATTAGAAGATCCAGACGTTTCCGAAGATAGTCGATAGTCTTTGAGAAGCTGTCTCGATTGTCTTCCAGAGCTTTACGTGTTCGCGATTGCGCCTCGAATGAATTTTCTTCAGCAGCATTTTGAGGCGTCTCTGGTATCAGAGCCGGTTCTCGCTCGGACAGTGATTCAATGTAACACTTTGCATCCTCACAAATACGCAGGCATTGCTTGGTCACTTCTCTTTCGTCTTTCAAGTCTATACTGATGCCTGATGTAGTCGCATTCTCGAAGGTCAAACTCGTTATCTTCTCGTCAATTCGCCGTAGATGAAGCTCGAGATTATATGTAGTATCCTGCACCATCTCGTTGTATTCTTGGAGGACCTGGCGGGAGATTTTGGAGGTATGCGTCCTGAAATTATGTCAGAAAAATTCAGAGGAGACGAGGAGATGTTACTAGCATGGTGATGACGCCTAGAGCGACCGTGATCGTCGACTTGTAACCTGCAACAGTGTCTATAAATTCGTTTATACTTCCTCTCATGAATTCCATCTTCGTCCAGTCTCGTAAGCCCATCTTTGATTTCCCGCCGAAAACTTTCATCGACTGCTCGAATTCGCTGCATACTTGGCTGCATCGTTCGACAGGACCTTGGAGAAGCGTGAGCAGTGACTGCTCTGCATTGACCACTGGCGCCAATGAGTCCAGAATAATGTTGAGATCCCTAAGCTCATCTTGGAGTCTTCGCAAAGTTTTGTCGCGCTCTTTGAAGCGTGTGACGGTTTCGTAAAGCGATTGGGTTGACTGCACGGCAGCTGTGACTACAGCCAGCAACGAGGCAGTAATACTCAAAGGATCCGCCATCTTGATATGGAGTGCGGGTTATCTAGTGAGAACATGCAAGAGGGTTTCCCCTGGGAGCGGGCGAGATCATATACCGACCCTGGCTCTTCCAGGCGCATCTCATAAAAGCTGTGGCTGCGTTCTCCTTCTAACTGGGAGGCACAGGCAAAAGAGAAACTTCCTTTTTTCTATTGGCATAAGCAGCAGGCTAATCAGAGAGGTCCACGTCGGGCTACGCGGCTATCCGAGGACCAAAGTCCGTCACAAACTTGCTTGAATTTCCATTGGTCCCCTTTCGTGATTGGCAGCTCAAGCGATTGTCGAACTGCTCTGAGCTCTCGGCGCGCTCACGCAGACCGTGCCGCTTTTAAGACCAGGTGCTCGCGACTCACCCTCTTCTCACTTTCTTCTCACCCTCCCACTCACGCTCGCACGCACCGTCGCAGCGCCGTTCTGATACCTGCTGCAGTCCCCCCTGGCACCGTACGTCCCGTCCCAAGATGGGTTCTATAATTGGCGACAACCAGGGGGACTCCATTGTTGGATCCCCACGAAGGGGTCTTGACTGAGGTCTTGCTGCATCCCTCCTCTCTCGTCGACCCGCCGACTCTGGGTACAAAATGGCGTCCCTCTCGCCTGTGGGCGTCCAGGCCACAATGTTCTCTTTCGACTCCTGCAGCCTCCAGCGGCCGTCCCTCCTGGCTCCGTTCACTGTTGCTTCACGACCGACGAACGCCGAACTTCTCCTCCTTTTAAGCCACCATGGGCAGGCAGAAAGCCACGACGGACGAGCTGTGGGCTCGTGCTGAAGCCAACGGCTACAAGAGAGGAGCACACGACGAGACAGACAAGGTCCGTGATGCAGAGAAATACGTTTCTAAGACGGAGAAGGACCAGGACCGAACATTACATCGGTATCTTCTGCAAGAAGCCCAGAACGGTTCTGTGTCCTCCCTCCCGTCTCTCTTTCTCTGTGTTTTCGTTCCACACTATGAGATGATTCTGACACGCCATTTTCAGGTGGTGTCACAAAATCCTGCGAGAAGATTATGACCGACAAGGGCTGGCTCCTCCGGACGAAGCCACAGTCCGCGCGTGTTGTCTGGCCGAGGGAGTCCCTGCACCCGACTTGGTCACTGTGAAAGACTTTCTCCGGTTTTACATTGCCACAAGCCATCCGCAGCTGGAGAGAAGCGCGGCAAAGCCGAGACCGACCGCCGACGTCATATGTACCGTCGCCGAGTGGTTCTTCGCAGGCTTCGCTCGTACTGCCGGGTCCGACACCAAGGCAGAGGATAGGAGTGAGGTCTACTACGTCACGTCCGACTGTCGCTTACTCGTCTTTGGGTCTACAATTTTCAACTCATTTGGCTGACCCTCTCTCAGTGGATTCGGCGGTCCCTGGTACTGGAAGGCATTGTCGTCAATAAGCACCGACCGAAACATAACTTTACGGTCCGCGACCTCACTCGTGTCTTCGTCGCGCTGTGGACCTACGACGACCTCATCTTCATCCATGAACGGTACCGAGTTCAGACCACCTTCCTGATACATTTATACTGTTGGACGGGGGCCCGAATCGACGCTTTCTTCAAGGGAGGCCTGCGGTACAAGGTAGACCTGTCTCCACCACCATGCCTAGCAGGAACTAACTTTCCAAGGATGTCGACCTGATTCTGCAACGTGTCGATGGCACAGAAGACGGTCGGGACTGGAGACTAGTATACAAGGTCGATCAGCGCTACGTGAAAAACAACCGCGATCCTGAAAACGTGACGTAAGTGCCTTTGGCCCTTCCAGAACTCTCTTCCCGCTCCGCTGTTCCTTCATTTGTTGACATTGATGTGTTCCAGCTTCGGAGCGGCGGCCAAGGACCACAGAAGGCTATTCTACAACGACGCAGGTCTCCTACTCCAATTGGCAATCGCCGATGGTGCCCTATTTGGGTACGACACTCTCGCCGACGTACGTCAGCAGGTCATTCCGGCCGGCAAGGATGAAGTGATTCTCCGATTCAAGGATGAAGCGTTGGACCAGCCAATCTTGCGCAAATGCACGAGGACTGGCGGTGTGACCACCGAGCCGATGCCGAAAACCGCATTTCTCGCGATTTTCAAGAGTACACTGGTCAACGCCGGCTACTTCTGGAGCTTGTCCATCCACGCCATTAGGCGGATGTTGGGAAAAGGTGCTGACCGTAAGTCTCCCGCTCACTCAGCATTCCCGAAGACACCTTGTAGCTCCTACACCATATCCACGCGGTTGACGTTCCCTGCCCTTCACGCTAATTGTGCACGTTAGGGCGAAATACCGCCGTCGAACGCTCACAGCACTTGACGCAAGCCGACCTTCGTGTTTTTGGCCAAAGCTATTTGGCCAACTGCTCCTCGGTCGACGGCCAAGCGGCTTTCCGAAACGAAGAGTCTGACGAGCGCCATATCGAATATTTTCAGAGCATCGAAAAGTTCCACGAGGACGGTTTACCCACTGAGCTCCCTGCACATCTCGAGGAAGAATTGAAACACGATGGACATCTCTGCAGCCTAGAAGCCGAGGTACAGAGGCTCAGAGGATCGGACGGCGACAACCAGGCCTTTAGTACCGCCCAACGCCAACTCACCGCCTACTCGAGGAAGTTGAAGCGAGATGCACTGCGCCTGTATCAAGAGACCTGGGTCCAGCAGCGCCGAGATTGGAAGATCTTGACACGAGGGAAAGAGACGGCTCAAGACAATTCCAAGACGGAGCTCGCGCAAAGTATCTACAAATTATTCCCCGAACGGGGCCGACTTGCTGACAAAATGACAACGACTCGCCTCTTGACGTCAGACGAGATGTGGGCTGCCCTGGACGATCTCCATACACTCTGCCTCCGGAGTTCAGATGTCTTCTATCTTCCGGGGTCGCGTCCTAGTAACGATGCCTGTCCCGTCGAAAATTGCCAATGTCGCATGCATGGGTAAGGCCTCAATCTCCTTTGCCTGATCGGAGCTGACATTTACCAGTCTGCCGAAGTCTCAACGCAATCAGCACATTCAAAACTGTGTCCGTCGGGAGATGGCAAGCAGTCTGGGGCGACTCACAAAAGACATCCATTATTGTTATTGGTGTTTCGATTGGGTCGTCGGAGGGAAATGGGAGCCGCACTGCCGAGCACATCTGGACGCCTTGACCACTAAGCGTTGTGGCTCCGTCATCCACTATCATACAATGGTCTTCGCGGGCTACTGTCCTTTCTGTATCGGAGATGCATCGTTGCCTCCTCACGAACGACTCAAACCATGGTCGCGAGACCACAAGTTGTGGATTCACGTCCAGGTCGAGCACCTTGACGGCTCTCAGTGGCCGCTCAAGTGTCTCCATCCACTATGCGACAATACCCTCCACAAAGACCCCGGCACGTTCCAATTCCATCTTATGGATGTACACAACTTCAGCCGGTCGCGCCCTGCCGCATTGACAAAGTCCAGGCCTCAATCCACCCCCGCCGACGAGGCAGGGTTCAATAACAATGAACAGAATCTAGGACCAGTTTGTCGGAAGCGATCGTCGAAGGATGACTATGGAGGCCTGGCTTGGCAACCACCAGCGTCAGCTGAGTCTATGAACGAGGCTCTACAGAATCATCTTCGCCGCCTCCCAAAACGGAGGCGGCACAGTTCTTCGACTACGACCGTATGCCCTCAGGTCGTCATGCTCGACGATGATTCGTCTTGCTCATCCAACAGTGATTCTGAGACAACCTCGGATCAGTCGGATAGTTCTGCACTCGCCCTCCTCGAAGCTGGAGACTTCTACACGGATCTTGGCCGTGGTCCGTCTCCATATCACTATCCTTCTAAGTGCGAGCAGAACCACTCGTCTGAGGCAGAGAAAGTCGACGATGACTATATTGAGGATACTCTATTCGACCAATACCTTCGCTCTCCTTCACCTTCACCGACCCTGCCATCAGGCGATAGCGTCAGCGAGTGGAGTGGAGCGACCCTTACCGGAAATGCGCGTGATTCGTCTTGTGAGTCGATCCCACCCGCAGGCTTAGAGAGACTGTCCGCTGTTTCAGCTACGTCTCTCGACACGGCCCCTTGCGCCACAGAGGTTGGTCTTCCTGCCGGCAGGACCACTCGGATACGACTGCGAGTGGGTCCGCCCAAGATTACGCTTCGCGTCAAAATTCCAGAAGACCATCGCAGAACCAAAGTTGCCGAAAGGAAACGCAAGCGTCGCGAGGGAAAGAAAGTAGTATCAAACCCGAAGCAACAGAATGGAAGAGGCCGAAAGAAGTCACTTCGCTGAACGATGGATCTTTGATTTACTCCCTACCTTTGCCATTGCGTGATTGCCAGTATTCGCACCTGGCACAACTTTTTTCAAGGTGCACATTCTTGCGCCAGGAGCTTTGACCTCTGAGGACACACGCTTCGTAACACTGGCCGCAACACCCTGGATGAGCCTTGCAGTCAACCTCACGCGTTGGACGGAGCCTCGGAAACATCGGCGCCGAGAGGCTCTTTACGGAGAAGTCAGCCTTACTGCCTGAAGACATGGAATATCGACATATGCTGTAGAGCACAGAGCAGGCGCGGAGAGGGGACTATGGCCCCTAAGGTTAAACGTGTACATAAATAGCCCAGATAGATGCAGCAAGAAGCACACTTTTACCATGAGCGTGGAGCTAACCAGAGCTTGCGGCACCAATACTGACTTCTCACTGGACCGAGGACAATTCCCCAAGGCATACGCGGCCAGTTAGTCGCTTACAGCAACTCACCGGTTAGAACATCGCTTACGGGTACTGCATATAATATAGAGAGCAGCGCCTCCGCTACCATTACAATATTGCCGGGGTATTGTTACGGTGATGAGTACACTAGAAATCAGAAAGTGTTGCGACCCTCAAACGCCAACAAAAGCATTTCTGCGACTATCGAACCACGGCAGCACGTCGCATTCTGCGAACCCCGATCCTCTTGTCGAATGCACCCCAGGAGAGCCTCGTCAGGGTCGTTTATGCCGGACGCTATACGAAGCACGAAACATAACTGACAAAATAAGACTCCTTGGGATCGTCTTGCCCCGGCCTAACCCAACTCCCATTTTACCACATTTTATCACAGATCTACCTGCTAGGCGCCTGAGGCAAGATCATCGCTACCGTGCGAAAGTGGTTCCAGCAGCAGGTGATCCGGCATTTTTCAGACAGTCAACTGCTCTAAGCACAACAGACGGAGGCCGAATGCCTCAGGCAGAGCCTCATGTGGGGACACGTCGCATTCGAACAGAGTGCAGCCTACAAACACGGCATTCAAATCGCAAAAAAGAGCTGATGACTCTAATTGCTCCAGTCGTGAGCGAGTCCAACGCTGATAGTTCTCATATCTTCCTTTGCTGGGGGCCAAGCAGCCGCTGCGAGATAGTGGCCGTTAGGATCCCCAACTCTGCTGACGATGTTACTATCTGGAAGTTGATTCGTCAAGAATGGTACAGAAATCGTGGAAAGTGGAGACGATATATCCCTTTCCTAAACGTTCGACAAATTCAATTCGTACGGGTATACGGAAACACTCCCAGTGATATGTTAAACTGCCACAGGCTGACTTTGATAGATTTCAATCGCGGGACCCTCTTGTCCCAGAAAGTACTGTGCAAGATCTGCAGGCCGTTTCATCGGAACGCATTCTTCGGCAGAGTTGAGCAAAGAGAAGCTGCACCATGAGACTACAATTGCCGACTATCAGCCCCAAGAGCCCGCCTGCAAGTACGATTCGTCCATAGACACCACTGATTGCAGCTTCTACTGTGTTAACAGGCAAGAGGAGTTGATCGCGTGCCCCGAGCGCGAGATGTTCTCTGCACGGAGGCACCTCCGGGTCATAACATGCTGAGATTTTTACCGTTTGTGTTTTCCGATCCAAACCTTGCCAGGGGAAATTATTTATTTGAGGACAGGAATCTGATAAAGAGTCATAAGTAAGCGGGTACCTGATACGATGCAAAGAGACTGACCGGGGCCTATAGAGACATACTATCCAAACTTGATGAATGGCACTGCCCTCGTCTAGGTGAACTCGATTTTGAGGCGCTCTGGTTGGACGATTATTTAACATCGCAACCTGGGGCCTTCGCACTGGCTGCAGTGTTGGTTGTATTAATGGTGATTTTGGCCAAGTTCATTTTTGGAGAATGGAGTGTGGCATGGACGATTGGATGCTTCGCATTGGCGCTGGTGGCACTTTACTGGGAGATTGAGAGTAGCAAACCTTGCTCCTGAGGGTTGTTGAATACAACAGTTCAGCACACAACCAAGGCGGACTGCTCGGCAAGTAGAATTTTTCTCCTTCAATCCTGTCAGGGCCCGGGTTACGGGACAGTTCTGTAGGTCAATCGTTGTCTTAGGGCCTTTGAACGGAGACAAAAGGACGAGATCCAGTACTTTCACACTCCCCCAGCTGGCTGAGCAAACCCAACAGTCCTATTCCATAATCAGGGAATCGTAGACATGCGGCGAAGATCCACGAGACTCGACTCGACTCCAAGTTCGGTTGCAAATCTTCCAGTTGTTTTCTCTTCGCCAACCTTTGAGGCGTCTCACCCGCGATCCTGGCTAATTCTTCATCCGAGAGTCCTGCCATTGTCTCGGCAGAGTAGATCGATGCAAGTGGGCGAGTGGTGTGACGCTCTATTACACAAGCCGTCTTCCCTCGAAAAAGGAGTGCCCGTTATGCCTTTCAGCAAAGAGCTTGTCCCCCTGGACTGGTACCGTTGACAGCCAACCATGGTAGCCCAGCATGATATGCGATGCCGCGCGCTCGAAGGCCTGCAATCTGCCCCAATCGCAAGGTCGCACGGGCGGAGTTGAGCCCTTCCAGGGGCTCTTCTCTGTCCGAGAACCCGACTTGCCTGATGGTGATCGTGAGGGTGCCAGATGCTTTTATAACAAACCCCAGCCAGAGACGAGAAGAAGCAGGTGTCTTATAGCAGGATCGGATAGGATGGACCCCGTCACTTACCGAGGAGCCCGAATATATACCCTTTGGTCTCGTCGTCCTTTTGATTTGGGACAGGATCTAAAAAGCGCGATATCGACTTTGTTTGCGACCAATGGACTCCCTCTCTCCGCAAATTCTCCCTGTGTATTATCGCGCACAGTCAAACATTCCTGCTACCTACCACCTTGAGGCTATCACCGATATATTAAAGGCCTTATTGTCTCGATTCCAGTGTAGTGCCGTGCTTCATTGCCAGAGTGATAAGGGAAACATCCGTTGACTTCCTATCACCTTCGTCTGCTACCCTCCTGGGTTTGACACTGTATTGTGGCTCTCGAGGATGAGGGCCTTCTACTCACTATCGCTAGCCAGTGAGATAACATCTGTCACATCACCATCCTCCTCGAGGGCATCCGCAGTCGCACTAGGATCCGCAAGGTAGAGATCTCGGATATCACCTACTTCAAAGCTTCGCCGGCACCACGGACAGTCGTTGCCTTGGCCTATCCACAAATCCAAGCATACCCTACAGGCTGTATGACCACAGGGAAGCATGGCATCCTTGAATGCCACCGTACAGAGTGTGCACCGAAGATGATCGACCTTCTCCAATTCCTTTCGCGCAACTTCCAGACGACTGGCCAGCTCTTGATTCTGGAGGCGTAACGATCGATTGTCATCTTTACACTGTCGCAGTCTGCGGCTTTGTTGCCTGAGCTTGTTTCGACTAGTCTCGGCAATTGTTCGAAGCTCCAGTCGCTGTCGTTCATGTTCGAGATCAGCTTGTTTGGCTTGCAATGTCGTCTTCAACTGCCGCGCCTGCCTCAATACCGAAGAGAATTTGCGTCTCATATCAAGAGCAGCGTCCACAACCGATGCGTATTCGTCCCCAATGTCACAGTCATCGTCAGTGAGAAAATGATCGAGGTTGAGGGTTGGTTGCATTTTGGTCGTGTCCGAAGACACTGGTGAAATGATAGGGATTGGTAAAGAAGAAAGAGGGCGAAGATCAGGGCCGTGGGGAGACCGTCCCTTTATACCTTAGGAGCTAGTTGGTTTCACAGCTGCCACGCAAGCTCGGTCGCCCCCAGTTACCTGTCCGCTAGGTTCACCTGGTTAGTAGACTCCTAATTCTCTTCGTGCCTGGCGGATCGGTGGCCCTGCATCCCTCATGACGAGTGCTGCTGTCAGCAGCATCCGCTACCAAGGAGCCATATACTCGACTGAATCTACAGCCTCTGCACGGCCTGAGTCATCCTTATCAACTGGCAGAAATGAAGAGAACAGGTCGTATTGTCGAATTTGAAAAGACCACAGCCGAACAATAGTCCTTTACAAAGAGATAGTTTGGGGCTTTGTCTCTTAGCCAGCTGAAGCTGTCGGGTCAGGTCATCAGATTGGATTGTGACCAGGGTGCATGCGTGGAACGTGGCGGTCGCCAGCCAGACATGCTTGAGTTCTCTCTTGCCATTCCGAGGCGAGAGGATCATAAAGACGCTCTTCAATTCAGGAGGCCAATAGAGCACTTTCAGGGCTATCACACCACCCACCCATCGAACCTGAGTGGCCGTCAATTTTTACCCTGTCAAGCCTATAGCATTAGCACGGCGGTTCGGTTCTCGACCTAACCGGTGCAGGATGCAAACGTTGCAGGATGTTACCCACACTCCTCAACCCTGCTGAAGAGGAGCAGGAGGCGAAGCCCTTGGCAGAGTGTCGACGGGTATAAATCCAGGCGTCTCCCCCTGATCGGCTCTTCTGCTCGTTCTTCCCTAGAAACTTCGGTTCTACCTTCGGTTCTTTCTTCTCCTCGTAAAACACTGCCTGCCACTTTGCCACCTGTGCCGCTCATCATGGCCATTACTCGACATGCTCAGATGAACAGTGCACGGGTTCTTCGCTCGAGACGCGTTACCGTCACGCCAGTTAATCCATGGTCTCGTCCTGGCCGCAGGTCCTTCCACCGCCCGTCGACAATTCCGCGGCGTTCGATCAGCAAGCGTAACCCAGATCCCTCCGATGGGCTCAAAGAAATTTTTGTCTCCACCTTCCCAGAGTCAAGTGCTGGAGACATCTTTCCGGAGCGGCTCAGCCCCAGTGTTGGGGCAGGTGTGTATTTCTTCTTCCTCGCGCCACTGAACAATGACTGACCAAAAGAAGACGACGGCGACATTCATGTCTCACCCATGTCCAACGGCAAGCCGAGTCTCCCTGCTCCTAATTTGGGAAGCCTGCCGTCGGCGGCGGTCCGTCCGCTTGCCCATGTGACGTCGTTCGAGGATGCGATATTGACCACTGAAAATGACTCTCTTCTCGATCCGGCGACGGTTATGCCAGGGTGTCTTTCAGGGGTATTCCGGAAGATATCGGCCTTCCTCCCGACGGACTCTGGGACTATGATGCAGCCTATGAGCAGAGATATTGTTACATACATGGCGAATTCGAGTATCTACTTACAACTCCTGACCGATGGATATCTTCGAAAGATTTGAAGATGTTAGCTGCTGAGGCGAGGTCGGAAAATTTACTTCAGAAGTATAGGATCGATCCGGCAGATTTGGATCCGTATGCGCGTCGATGTCAAGCAGAATGCTGCAGCAGTATCTATTCCCAGATACATAGCATCACCGACAAGCGTGAGGACTCTTCGGTGATCCTCTATCGAGCAAGGTTCAAAGCTTTCTGGACCCCTGGAAGTGACATCGAGGATAAAGATCGGCTTGAAGCATCGTTAAAAACCCATCAGCGTTGGGGTTGCCGACGTAGCGCTCGGTTAGCTCAGACTTTCGGAGCTAGGGAGAAGATCTATGAGCAGGTTATGATGGTTGTGAATCTTGGCTGACTTGGGGCCGCCAGACAGTGACAGTCCCACACAATGTACATTTGTAGGCACCAGAATAGAATCGGAATGGCGACCAAAACAAACAGAAGCGTTACCGGATCGATGTACTGTAAAATTCATCTTCCTTCTTTCGAGGGAGATATATGAGTTTCTCAACAGCAGCCCGCTCCCTTTCTCTCAGGTTTGATCTGAAGTTGGAGGATGATATGCGTATAGTTCTTGTACGATCTTGAACATATCCTCCGCCGACGTCCGTATCATATCGGAGCACTGACCAAATTTGTCGGGATGCCAGCGCATTCGTTCTCTTCGAAGCCATTTGCGAGAATACTTGGGTGATTGTCGGAAAAATTCAGTAATTGCGTGGTGACAAGGCTGGCCTTCACTTTGTTGGCCTTCACATTGTTTACATGAAGCAACAGGGGGGTATGGGAATTCTTGTAGTCCGGATTTATCTGCTAGACACATTTGCGTGTGATGATACCACTTCTGAAAAGTCAAAGAGGACGCTTTCGTGGGAGTAGTGAATTGCTGGTAGGTGTTGGTGCCTTGCGGTGGAAGAGTCCAGTTGGTAGACTCGAAGCAAGTGCCGTAATTCGATGAGGACGATGTCCTGAAGCTTCCGAAACCGCCCGAGTTAAATGACGCCGCCGAAAATGCGTGCAGATGCGGTGTTTCACTAGGAAGTCCTCGTGGCGCGGGTGTGCCCCAAGGAGGCTCTCTTCTTCGTTTTCTGCGTGCTCTGGCGATCCAGAGAACGGTCCTGGTGGCGATTAAGAGAATCAAAGAGGTTATGAGAACTGCGCCCACTCAAATGGCCATAATTTTCAGAGCTCCCAGGACGATTTCAAGTAGATACGCCGCATGCCTGTCAAAGCCAGTAGGACAGTTCGCTGGTCCTCTTAGCCAACCACGACAGTGCTTGTGACAGCAGCCTCTTGAGAGTACATCCGACTTGTTCGCATGCCGAGACCTGCTTCCATGCAGTGACGGACCCTTTTCCGACAGAGAACACATGCGAGAGAGGTATAAACGCAGTGGGAGCCATTCTTTGGCAGAATCCGCATGTTCGTGAGTTTGAAAGGCGGGAAACAGTGTACAACGGGCGCAGTTGAGATCTCGTCTAACCTTCCTTATCTACATTTCACATTACCTTGCCAGAGTAATATCTAACCTTGCTGCCTCGCCACCAAATATCGCACGGCAGAATGCCTCACGATAGCTAACCTATTGCTATGACTGGTTAGGCCAGTCTGTTTACTTGATGGGCTAGTAGCCACTATATCGCACGACAGAATGCTTACTGGTCAAAGTCATGCTTGTTCGGCCGCAGTTGTCATTGCTCTTAATGCACTGTATGCACAGCACCTGCACTGGGAGTCGACACTGGGTTACCGAGATTCCGACAGCCACTGCTATACACATTCTGCAATGATGTTATAAATCCGGTTGCTCAACATCATCGATGGGATTCGGTCCCCAAGATCATCGCAGTAGAACGTTGACGGGCTTCTCGACATGATCCAGCTTTGCCGTGCACATCACGAGCTACGCCCATGAAGAGAATCAGTGAAATTGATGTCTTGTAAGAGAAGCATGTTTTCTATGTATGCGGAAAGGAAGTGCAAACTACTCAAACGACCGCAGATATATAACAATTCCCAACCCCAAAATTTGAGCCATCCCCAGACCAGCTGGCAGATGTGAACACTGTGAAGCAAGCCCAAAATGAGAACCCTTTGCGCCGAATGAAACAACCTCCTAACTTGAAACGATATCACCTCAGCAAGATCCTCACCAGCCATTCCAGCACAGGAAATCAAAGCGTTGCCTTTGACGAATCAATCATTGCTCCATTCAATGGCGGTGCGATCGGCGCGACATCTCTTCAAATCGCGATGCCAATTCTTGAAACTTGGCCATGAGGCTTGTCACTTCGTCATTCGCAGTTCCAGCGTGACTCTCAAAGGATGCCCCGGTTGATGTAGATGGCTCCGGTCCCTTTCCATTTCCCCTGTGCAAATTATGAGGTGGGTGCGAGCCTCGTATCATGGGAGCAACGGGCTCTTCTTGTCCAGCATCCAGCTTGAAGTCACGGATGTCCTCATCAACGCGGTTCGGACCAAATTAGGCACCTAAAACGGACCGATCGTACCAGGTGAACTGGCCGGGCTGCTCGCCGAAACCGACGAGGACGATGGTATTGGGTTCTCGAACCCTTCCACCGTTGGAGGCTCTGGAAGGGTCTCTTCGAGTGCTAGCGACGCCGGCGATCACCATATCCTTGATTTTCATATCCTTGAGGTCCTCTTTCTTACCCTTGCCGATCAATTTGGCATCGGGTTGATTGAGGTACGCCGCACCAAACCCTTTACCGAATGTGGACGCCGCGACCAATTCGTAAATTTTAAGGTTGTGGTTTCCGGGACGACTAATCAACAGCTGATGACCAGCACCAACTTTCTGAGCGCCTTCAATCTTTTTTTCCACCCCGTGTTCCTTGACATATCCTTCTTTACGGGTCGATCGTCGAAAGGTTATGGGGCCGTCTTGAGCCGAGGAAGACGTTGTCGATGTAGAAACGATGTCGCTGGATGACGAAGACGTTGTAACGGCAGTGACCGACGCCCTCTGTAGCCCAGTTCCTTCAATGGCCGGCTTCGAGGCATTTGCGGCCGGAGGATCCATGATCCACCCCTCAGGATACTGGTGCAGCCGATTAAAAGCTCTTAAACGATCATTAAGGGCTTCGAATTTTGCCCGAGCCTCACTGTCAGCGAGATTCTCCCGTAGTCGGGCCAGAATGGGCGCCGCCTCGGCGAAAATTGCCTTGAAGGTGTCGATCGCAATGGTATAGCTGTTAAGCATGGCCTCTGGGACCTTGTTGGCGATGTTCTCTTCCACGATCTTAGTGTTTGCTTCCTTCAATGTTGCAACAGCTTCCTCATCATGAGGGTTGTTCATCAGTCGACCCAGGACAGGCTTGACGCCACCCCAAATTTGTTGATGGACCTCTGTTGGTCCTAGAGGAGACGAATCTTCAACACCTTGCATTGAGTCGCCTTTATCCACCCATCTACCGTCGGCGGTCAACTCTCGCTCCGCCAATTCATCGCCGTCCCAGAATTTCACCTCATTGATCTCTTCTTGGTCGATGCCTAGCTTCTTGGCTGCCTTGAGAACTCCTGAGACGGACGGATTAGTCGGCGAGTCCCTTGGGCTTATAACCATATACAACACTTACTTTTGAAAGCCTCGTCAGCCCCTTTTGTTGGGTTGAAGTCCGGGTGGGTCAGACATCCTAAGCGGGTGAACGAATTCACGATATTCTCTTTTTCTTGTCGATCATCTTCCGCCACCGCTTCTAGTTTCAATATCTTGCGATAATCTCTGCGAGAGCAAGCAAGAACGGAATGGACCGCTTCAGCCTGTGCGTCCGTCGCTAAGGACGGCCTTCCATCATCGCTCTCGTCACTCTCACTACCGCTGTCGCCACCGCCTTGAGACTGCCGGTCGTCCTGCGCTCCGATGTCGAATGCGGGTTTGGACTGGGCTTCTTCCCGATCTGCAACCTCGATAATAGAGGGCATGGCACCTTGCTGCCTTGCCTCTCGCGCCATCCGTTCCTTATCGGCCGTAATCCTTGCATCTTCTGGTGCAAGCGTGCCTTCGGGAGTGGGCAGACCATGTCGATGGCGAGATTTCGGCGCTTGGGAAACACCTGTGACCAGGCCTTGAGTGTTGTCAGTGGGTGCGGCCATCTTTCTGATCGCAAAGAAGGCTTATGATCAAGGGGACTTCTGGGTTGAAAGGTCTGTGTAGAACTGTAGCTCGTCAACGAGTAGAATGTGGGAGTGAATGCTTGACTTTCGACATCAATGGGAGACACTGTGACTCTTTATGTAGCCTCCCATCCGTGCGTCAATGCCATCTTACTGCCGTTTCTCAGTGTTCGCAATGTCGGTAGCACCCCCTTTTCGACAACGGAGTCTAATTTCGGGCATCTCATGCTCATCATGGCGACCAGGAGTAACTCCTCTGTGCTGGGTGTTGTCCCGGAATCGCATTTTTCTTGCTTGAGAAAAGAATTCTGTGAACTGCGCTGACGTCGCGAATTTCCAGTACTTCGTACCACATTTTGCGCCTAGCGTGATCAGCTCGAGATTGAGTTGAAACCAGAAACCGGCACGGCGGACGTAACCCAATCTTTGTCCGAAGCGGGTGGCATGCACGTATATTTGGGAATGTCATGAAAGGTCTCGGACCTGGAAACGAGACCTGCTCCAAATTTAGTTGCTCTGGACGAGATTTTGCCAACCCGCCAGCTAGGCGGACAGTGAGCGGGACACACTGCCCTTTCAGGAAGCGACTTGACTCTCACACCAAAAGATACCGTATTCTGGTCCAGCCAGCCTCAGAGCACAAACAAACCCCCCTCCTCCCCGAAGCCTCCCGTCCGAGCGTATCCTGGAACGACAGCTCGGAACTTGGTCCGAGCGCCCAGGGACGAGGTCTTGGCCCTTGAGAAGACCCACTCTACGGTGTATTTATAGTATTGACCAGGTCGTTCTCTTCGTCTACATCACAAACAATCAGTCCAAGTACTGTACCTTTCACGCCTGACTCAACAGGCTCGTGCCAAAAAGTCCTCTCGTTCTCCAAACTCCCATTCTGGAGTCGTGAAGTACGACTAGTCGCTGAGAAACTTATCAGCTCAGGATCACGGTTACGCAGAGTGCCGGTTTCGAAACCGACCGTTGAAGATGTCGTGACCAGAACAGCCTTAGGGTGGAGACTTCGTCGACGTCGACGAGCGACAGTATCAGGAATGTTGTAGCGACTATTCCCAGCTATATAAGTTGGACTCTTCACGAGTGTGAGAGACACGATCTTCTTCATCATCATCATCATCATCATCACTATCATCGTCATATCTCCTATCTATCTTTGAGGAACAACTTGAGCCCAATATTGACAAAATGGCCACAGAAAATGAGAAGGGTACTACGAGAAAGTCTGAACGCCGAAGCCGTCGTTCGCGACAACAACATGGTCTTCCCACACCTGATGGCACTCCGGCGCCTGAAACTGGTAGAATCATGGCGGAGAAAGAGCGCGAAGAGCGCGAAGAGCGCGAGTCAACCCGTGTTGGCACATTATCTGCAATCATTGAAACTCCACATGAAGTTCTCTTGGCTGCCCCATCTGGGGCTCCTGTCGATAATGGAACACAGAATCACCAAGCTGCGGACGAGACCGCTCTTGTGCCGACGGAAGAACAAATCTCACTTGTGCAACATGTGGAGAACTGCGATCCGCAGGATTACCAAAAGATGTTTGGATTCAAACCGACGGGGAATGTTCGAAAAGACAAGGAAAATATGGTGAATTTATTCCGCCGTCAGGGGTCTCGACTCCATCCCGATTTCAATAAGGCTAAAGGTGCTGACCAAGCATTTGAGAGTGAGTTTGGCCAGATGAGCGATACATATATCACTGATTTGCTTCTAGTCGCATGTCGGACAGCTGAAGAGCACGATGTTCCTGACGATGAAATTGACGAAGTAAGGACATGGGATGGCGAGGAACTTCCCGAACTCCGTCTGAGCGACGATGGTAAGTGGACAGAGAAAGCTGATGCCACGGACGGTGTGGAAATCCCGGAGCCTACTGAAGACAGAGTCCTTTATGCAGCTCTCAACATGAAGGGGCCGGCGTTCCATTGGTTCGAACCAATCGTGATGGACCATTTGACCTCACCGGAGGCCCTGAAGGATGACGAAACCAAGGAAATCTTCGCCAGTTTCAACGTCTTCGTGCAGAAGTTGAAGCAAATCTTCGGGACTCCAGGGGAAGAACAGGCCGCGTCACAACGTATTCACCACCTCAAGCAGACCGGGTCTGCTGCCAACTACTACGCTCTCTTCAAGAGGCTGGAAGCAAAATTGGACTGGGAAGACAACGCGTACGCCGCCGCATACTACAATGGTCTCATTGAGATCGACAACTGGCTCTACGAACGAAGGCTCGAAAAGAAAGGATACCGAGGAAGAACTGGCGGCCCATTCAACGGAAACAAGGGCAGCAGTCGATCTTACGGGGATCCGATGGACCTTGACGCAATGGAGCGAGGCCGGTCCTCACGACCGAAGGGCAAGTTCCAGCGCAAGGGGCCATCCAACAAGGAGCGAGAGCGACGAAAGAAAGAAAACCTGTGCTACAACTGTGGTAAATCCGGACATCGGGCTAAAGAATGTGGTACAAAGCCCTTGGGACTGCACATGATGCAAGCGAGAACCGGTGCAGGAGAAAAAAAGGCCGACACTCCTGCGAAGATATGGATGAAACGTTTCGGGGAGGGAGTTGCAGAAATGAGTGCCATGGTTCAGACCCGAAAAGCTGAATTCCAGGCAGCTCTTGAGTCCTCCGACGAAGAACCCGAGCAAGCTAGCAACGTTTCAAAAGCACAGAAGGGGATGCCCGAAGGGACCCAGACGGAGGGAGCGACTCCGGGACCACCTCCAAGAACGGACGGTGAAGAGGTTGCCGCGATCGCAGGGACCTTTCCTAGCTCACGGGAGCAGGATAAAGAAGCCGAAGAGACAACAGATAAACATTCGTTCATGTCTTGGTGTTTCCGTTACGAGGACGGATGCGCCATCCACCACCCTAACACCGGGGACTCAGGATGGTTTCCTTCAAGGAACAAAGACAAAAGTCCGCGGAAACCACGTGAGAGACAGATCGCCAACTGGGATGAAGAAGATATCATCGACCACATGGGAGAAAACAAGTACCTTCTAGGAATTATGCGCATCGGATACGGAGTTGCAGAAGTTGAGACGAAGTACTGGTCCAAGGACAGCGAGGGTCGAACGATCTTCGATCCTGACTGTAAGGACGCTCCACGACAGGGACCCAAGGTTGTGGTTCTGGAGAGATGTTTCGGGTGTTGGGACAGCAAGACACATACTCACGACTCGGGCGGGAGACGTTATGACTTCCCGTTCGAAGACAAGGACGAGCTCCTCGTCGACGAGTTTGACCTTGACATCGCGGAACTCTACCGGATCACGCACAAGGACCACCAGGCGGTTATGGCCACAACAAGCTATTGGATACAGGTTGACGGGAAACCCATGTTTCGCCCGTTCAGCGCAAAAAGAGTGGAGCTCCGTACGGTACAAATGAGAATCTGCAACGACCATGAATGCGAAGACGAAGGAGAAGGAAAACATACCCACGACATTTGGGGGAACACACAGCTACATGTGTTCCTAGACGAAGACGAGGACGATGACATGCCCAGCAGCGGCAAGAACGACGAAGGGTGTACGAGTGCCACACCCAGAGAGACAGCTGCATACCGACACGCGAACAAATATCGAGTAGTATCGAACCATTGCAACATTGCGGTACTAGAAACACAGTACTGGGCAACACGGCCATGTGAGAGCTGGTGCTTGCCAGGTTGCAAAGGAGATCACAAGCGGTTCAACCCTTTTGGAGACCCAGAAAAGAAAACGGAAATGGTTCCCATTATCGCGTGCGACGACTGGGCTTGCCATGACTGGCCCCACTCGCACGACGTACTAGGGTTGGACGAATTCGTTCCCATTCGAAGGAAAGATGAGGAAGCAGTGTCTGGAGGAAACAGAAAAAGACGCCGTGTTGTTCCATGGTTACAGTCACGCGGCTATCCTTACGAGACACTGGTCCTACTACGAAGAACCTATCCAGGGAACGCCTCGCGTCAACAACGGATTCCGTCTGGACCCAGGCGTTACCCAGACTGAACCAAGGAAGATAATCATCTGGAGATGTTTTGGTTGCCCCGTGTTGGAAACGCATACCCACGATACGATAGGAAGATGGCCACATCTGTTCCCGTTCAAGGAGCAGGATGAACTCACACCACACGAGATCGACCTAGACGTGGCCGCCCACTACACCAAGCTCGAAGCAACTGAGACAGAACAACTCTACACACTTTTGGACAACACAACCAGATGGAAGCAAACGGTTCGCACCGTATCGAAATCCTCAGGAAGAATGGACAAGGTTAACCCTTTATATGTGTACGAACGACATGTGCCCACACGACGGCGCACATACACATGGAGTGGGAGGGCAGGGAACACACTATGACCTGGAACGAGAGCACGATTTTCCGGACGATGTCGAATACTACTCAGAAGAAGCGTTCATGATGATGAGCGCCGACACGAACGAAGAGTCAGGGGAATGTGAAACCCTGGTGGAGAGAGGGACGTTTGCGGTGATCAGTACCAGGTACTGGGTTGATGGCGCAGGACCAGGTTACCCCGGCATTCGTCGCCGCTTCAACCCTAAGGGAGACCCACAAGCGCAAGAAAGAATCGTGTACATACGGCGTTGCGAGGGAGAAAACTGCAACATCAATCCGAATGTCGAGCACACACACAATGTGATAGGAATAGACTGCTGCAAGATGCCTGCGGGAGGCGGCACAGAGGACGGTAGCACTTGCGGTCGCGTCGTGGACTGCGCATCAGAGTTCTCGTCTCTGTGATGGGCACATAATGTATCATCTTGAAGATTGGCGACAAAGGTTGACCCGTCATTCCGTCGTGAGGCAATTTCCCGGTGTCCATCTATTTTTGGCGCTGTGTCGATCTCAAATTGCGGCCTCTGCTGCAAAGCTTTCAATAACGCATCAATCTTCGCGTCTTCGACTTCTGAATAAGCATTTCGATGCTCCTGTTTATCGTCTCCAATTTCCCAGTGACGTCGAGTATTTGCTTCTCCGACTTTGTTTGATACGGTAACTCTCTATATGTACATTCCAAGCCTTTGACCTTGCAATGATGACATTGCGGTCTGCTTTCATCGCATTTCGTTTTTCGTTGTCGACAGGAATCGCATGCTTCTGCCGCTCGTACAGCCTTCCGTCTCTGCTGATGGTGGGGATTGTGATAAGAAGACTGTATACAATACCCCGCGGATGGTGGCGATTCGGTGAGGTGTGGTCCGTAAGGACTAGGAGGTTCAGGAGGTTGCCTGGAAAAAGATGGATTTGTGTTGAACTAGGCTGAGTTGCGGGCGCTTTCAGCACTGTCTTTACAAGTCAAATACTCACGCCTAGTGCCTTAGCGCCTCCGGCGGAACGCCGACGCACTCACGTTCCTTACAACTTTTGCAACACCATCGATTCACTGTTTCTAGTCATATATGACTATATTCTCGGGCTTCACAAGGAGGCGTTCTCTCTGTGTAGGAACGTCGCCCGATAGAACGCCGCCCGACGACGGCCGATGGCTCCACGCGGCGCGCTGTGCGACGGCGAGAAAGCCCTCCCTTGGAACGCTCCTTTTGGCTATATAATAGATAGGGATCTCCCTCCGAGAGAGGGAGGTCAGACTCGTCAATACATCCCATTTAGCCCCCAGACATCGCCTAGAACTGAGCGTTGCATAACAATTTGAAATGATCGAGGAGAGGGAACATGGAGAGTCTCTACCTCGGACAAACATTGGTGGGTGGGGGGCTAAGGGTTGAGCACCCTTCTAGTCTGCCTGTTCAGCTTAGTTCTGTGCTGTATTGGAGTCTGTCGTTATCTAGTGTTGGTCGTCTGAGCGAGTTGGGCACAGTAAATTGCGTTACGGAATACCCCTAAGCGTCGGTGCAGTGGTAAAGCCATTTCTGCGCTCGTGGCTGGCACATGGTGTCATACGTGATAGAGCCTGGTAATATTACAGCAATGGTTGTGGAATTGCTCAATCCCTGGATTAAATAAACGGTGCATAGGAGACTTCCGATTTTATTAGTGGTAGTTTTAAACTTTGTGAGTAGAGTAGCATTCTGTTCGCTCGTGTCTATTTCTTCCGTCTCTCGTTGATTTCCGTTTTCCTTCCACCAACATCTAACCTTCCATTTTCCAAAGCGCCAGCTAGTCAAAGATAGTGATACAAACAGCTTCAGTTCCGTGCATTATCTGTTTCGATGGTGGCAACGCGGCATGTCGAAGACACCAGCGACAGCGAATCAGGAAGAGAGAGATTCCTCGTCTTTCTCACTTCGAGCAGGAGTAATCAGATCCGTTTCCCTCGCCTCATCTGTGACTGGGATCTCGCTTTCTGTCTGGCTCTTGGGAGCAGATGCAGGTTTTGCTTTCGTGTTCTTCCATTCGACGCCAGTGGCAATGAAGAACCCGAGAATGCATGCAGCCAAAGAGGCGTAGAACACATTCGTTATGGCCTTATTGTACGCCCACAGCACTGAACTCAGCTTATTCGGAAACGAGTCCAACGTGACTTTCCTGGCGTTTCCAGATCCAGCATCCAGAATCAACTGCACTTGCGCCTGGTCAAGCCCGGCACGCGATTTGAGTGACTTGACAAGTTGGTTCTGAAAGATTGCCAGTGCGATGCTCTGGAAGACCGAGGCGCCGAAGTACTGGAAAAATGCGCTGCACGCGAGACCGACGGGGATGAGGCGAGGTCGTGATGCTAGCGTGGCTTGTACGGCTAGGAGAGGGCTCTGAAAAGAGCTGCCGCCTAGGCCTTGGAAGACGAGGAAGGTTATCCATTTCGCATGGCCGGTTGAGGTAGTCAGGGTGGTGTATAGGCCCGACGCGATACTCATAGAGCCAATGCCGACGAAAAACCATGGGTTATAGTACCCTGTGCGGCTTCCTGTAGGTCGGTAAATTAGTGAATGTGTCCTCAGGCAACACGGGTAGGGCCGGCTTTTTGGCACTTACCGATCAACCCTGATATGATCGCGGATGCAACTTGAGACCCAACGGCAGGCAGTGTCATAACACCGCTATGAAGCGGAGAGGCCCCCTTGATCACCTGAAACCATTCTGGCATGTAGTAGATGTTGATCATGTAGGCGCCGAACATGCACGCGCTGAAGAGGCAACTTAAAAGGATGGATCTTTGCAGGACGACAGAAAATGGGATCATAGCGTCATCTCCTCTCTTGAACTCCCATGTAAGAAAGATGGCAGCCAGAACGGCAGCTCCACAAAAAAGTCCAATAACCGTAGCCGACTTCCAGGCATACTGGTGACCACCCCATTGCAGCGCCAGAAGAACCATGACAATCGTAGGGATAAAGAGCGCGCAGCCGATTACGTCGATCTTCTCGATCTTCTCCCGCAAAGTACCTTTGTCGGTTTCTCGGATCGGAGGTTTGAAGAACAGACCTAAGGCAACCAAGGTGAAGGCCCCGACAGGCAGGTTGATGTAGAAGCACCATCTCCACGAGACTTTCGTCGTCAGAGCTCCTCCTATGATTGGTCCGGTGACAGTGGCGATTCCGAAGACACCTGTCAAACATGCAGTATAGAGAGCTCGTTTGGATAGGGGTGTCACTACAGCGAGGATTGATAGTGCTCCCGAGAAGATCCCAGAAGCTCCGACTCCAGTGATCGCTCGGGCGGTGATGAACATATTGGAGTTTTGAGATACAGCACATAGTAAGGATCCCAGCAGAAAAATGCCGACGAAGACGAAATAACTCCATTTGAGCGAGAAGTAGGTGTAAATCTTCCCGGACATAGGCTGCAGCGAGCAGAGACAGAGAGGGTAAGCTGCAGCATACCAACCGATATCTGTTGTGGCATTGAATTGGGTGGTGATGGCAGGGATTGCCTGGTGAGTCAGTCAGCCTTGCAAGGAGAAGAGTTGTGATAGAACCATGACTTACTGTAGCTATCACAGAGACATCAAGAGCGAAGAGGTAGACGGTCAAGCCAATGCCACCCAAGATGAGATATAATTTTGAGCCGGTCAGATAATAGTTGGGCACTTCATCAGGATCTTGAGGCGCCTTTGGACCCTCCAAGTCTGCTTCGTCTTTGTCTGGGCCTCCAGAAGGCACGTTGACGGCACTCCGCGGATCTTTATGGTCGAGCATGTTCGGTCAACTGGTTGTCGCCGGCGGAAAGGGATTCAACTACAGGGACAATTTGAGTGAGACGCAGAGGGTGGAAAGGAAGCACATTTAAAGGAGCATACCGCCCTGCGAGCTCTAGGTCGTCGGGAGTCATCGATCAGGTGCATTTGTAAACAAGGCATGTGGTTAGAGTATTCTGAAGCACGGACAGGACAGCTTTGATGCCGTTCCCGTTCAAGGCTACAGCAACAAGACAGGAGCATATCGAGAAGACCCACTCGAGTCCAATGGACAGCTACTGTTGTATCTGGATAGAGTGATGGAATTTTAGATTGCGAAAATCTGCCCCGTATTGACAAAAGAGTGAAAACGGGACGGTGTAGGAACAGAGTGAAACGACACCAGGAGTGACGCGAACGGACAGAAAAAGGCCCGTTCCAATTAATTAGATTTAGTCTGACAAGCAGAAGCGGCGTTACTCGCTCGGATTTGCGCTCTTCCTTGGTCTGTCAAATCCAGATTAAAGTTGCAGCCTGGAAATTTCATGCACGACCGGAGTTTGAATCTTCGATATTCCCGGCCCCTGCTTCCCTACTTGCCTCAATTCTACCCAGTGTACCACTCCTTCTCCGGCCCTCAACGGAGAGTAACATTTGTCTGAGTATTCGGATTGGATCTTCATGCACATCAGACATGAATGCCATCGGAAATGGACAATTAAAACAACGAGCTTGCGTTCGATGTGCTGCAGCTAAAGCGAAGTGTTCGTTCAATGGATCAGATAAATTCTGTGAACGATGCAGGAGGCTGAAAAGAGAATGTATCTTGGAAGATAGACCAAGACGCAAAAAGGAGAAGCAATCTTCCCGCGTCAAAGCACTGGAAGAGAAGGTCGAAACCCTTCTTTCAATGATGGGTCCTGAGAAGGGCGGCATGGGTGTCCCGACTTCAGGTCCGCGTATTGACCTTGAGACTCCAGCTCCTACAGATGATGACAGTATGAAAAGCGTGGCGTCCTCGACATTCGAACCAGGCCATCGCTTCGATATTATCAACACCGGTCTTCTCACCATCGCAGCTGCCGACATAATCTTGGAAAAATACAAATGCGTCCGCACCAAACTCTTCCCATTCGTGGTGGTCCCACCGGAGATCGATGCAGCTACATTGAGAGAAAAATCACCGTTTCTCTTCTTAGCTATCATGACCGCAGGCATTGAAGGTGACCATCTACTTCAACGAAGGCTCGGGGTCGAATGCCGGAAGATCTTGTGCGAACGAGTTATGATAGGGGCCGATAAAGATTTTGACCTTTTGCAAGGCTTGCTCGTTCATCTCGGCTGGAGTCACTTCCACTTCAGCCCCGCGAAGAAGCAATTGTACATGCTTTTCCTCACTGCGTACGGCCTGGTCATCGACCTCGAGCTTGACAGATGCCCTGCTCATCGTGATCAGCGAGTGGCCAGTGCCATATGCTGCCACACTGTCGTCTTCGGCCAACCAAAAACACTGCCAGCACAGTGCCGAAGAAGCACTGCCGAGATTCGCGCCCTATTCGGTTGCTTTTATATATCATCCTCGTGAGTCCATTGCCGTCTCGTCGTTGCCGCGTTGCTCACGACTAGTAGTCTGGCTGTAATGCGGAAAGAACTGGCTATGACCCACACTAAATGGATTGACAACTGCTGCAAAATTCTTGAGGCTGAGCAAGAGTATCCCACAGACGTTGATGCGGTCGCTTTCATCCGTGCAAAATGCTTGGTCAAAACTATTGGCGAGCGCTTCTCATACAGCGATCCAGCTCTGGTCCGATCTCACAACGACTCTGTATTACAGATGTCTCTGAACGGCTTCAAAAAAGAGATCGCTGATTTGGAAGCTAGTCATGCTCTTTCAGCTGCCAATACGAACTGTGAGTAGGCCTATATCCCTTCCAAGCATAATCCTGGCTGAATGGAGTCATGTAGACGCTTTGATCGCCGAAATACAAGCTTTGCCAGTCACCCTCTATGAGATTGCACTTTATCGCGACCATAGCAACACTTCAACACCCTCGCAAACCTCGAATCTGTGGAATCTCTTGACCTCCGCACGCGATTTATTGACCCATGTCCTGGAAATTCCCAAGGAGATAATCACAGAGCTACCCTCAGGCTTCTTCAATCTCTTCCCGTATGCACTGGTCGTTCTCTCCATTGTTTCTCGCATGCCAACGACTTCTGCATGGGACCATGCAATCGCAAGCCGCGAAGCAGATTTCATGGATTTTACCCAACGCATACAGACTAAATTCGGGACAGAATTGTCCACAACCACACCCGACGCTGAACCGGACCAAAGAGATGTGTGGCAGTTCTTCTCTCGTGGGCTATCGGGTCTATCTACATGGCACCAAAGATGTGAGAGCACTTCCTCCGCAGAGGCGGAAATCGAAGTTTCCCTCGTTTCCCCGTACCATACCATGAAGTGCGCCATGGCGGACACCATGACCGCCTTCGCATCTATGCGCTTTCAAAAAACAACCCAGCATAGCTGTGGTGCGGAACATGAGGCTCAGCCTGTGGTCCAGCTGTACGGCACGACTGAGCCGACTTCTGGCACAGCAACAGGTAATTACAATCACCAATCACAACAAGATATGTTGGGCAGTTCCATTGGAGATAATATGATGTGGCAGTCCATCATTGATGACTTCTCCATGTTTCCTACGACAACCGGTTTTCCTGGTGCTCCGCCCGTCCTCTACTAAGGTAAATACTTCACGTACGCTGGAACCTCGCTCCTCGCTTCTCTTAGCTGCGCCTTGTTCTTGGCAGTGCTTGGCAACGAGCTCGATCGGGCTGCTGGTGGAAATGAGTAGGGCAGAATACGAAGTCTTCCCCCTGTGCTAAGGTGGTCTCGTTCTTCAACGCCAATGGCATCATCAAGTGTACGAATTGAATTCTAGACCATGGCAGCCATACATTCAAAATATCCTCGACTTGAAGCTCCTTATCGTCTTCCTTGGCTCTGGTGGCTGTGCACCTAATGAACAACCTCGAGTTCTGCAATAGTCGTTGCAACCATGGGTGAGCTTCTGAGAACTAATTACTATGTCTTCTCTACTCCATTCTGCTTCTAATTGGCCGCTTTGCAACTCATGCTGTCGAAGTGGCCACCCTGAAAATCGAGAAGTACTTCATAGCTGAGCACATGGATACGCCAAGCAACTCTTCTCAGACTGCCATCTTGCGGCCGCCTACCTCAGATATACCGCAAGGGCCTGGAGATGGCCCCAGAAAGGTGGAAAACGTGCATAGGCCTGAGCAGATGGCGGATGACCAGGAAAAGTCCCGAAAATTGAGCCAATATCGCTCCTCGGGATCTCGTCCATACCCGGTTTCCCCCCTTAGGGTTAGACACTACACTCGAGAAATATATTTGATGCTATAGTATAATCGATAGAGCCTCTGACGGCCAATCGAATGCTACTATTCTCATTCTCATACCTGTTGTGCTGCTTTCTCGGTGTGGTGTTAAAGATACAGTCTCGAGGAGTGGCTTCACGAGAAATGCCAAGGGCGTTACAATTCTCGAACATTTTGGGTTAGACCGCCAAGAGCGTTACAATTTAATGTAGAAGTGTTAATAATGTTTCGCAGTCGACCATGTTTCGTTCACTCTTCAATTAAGCTGCAATATAGTGTATTTATAACAATGCCTTCTAAGCGCGGACGCCCCTTATCCCAGACTACAGATGACCCTACTCTCAATCGACGGCGTGTTCTTGCTGCCGCGCGCGTTCAACGGTTTCGCCACCGACAAAGAGATGAACGCACTTCGATTACACGACCTACTTCGGCGCAGCTTCAACAGGGCGAGCAGATCATCTCCCTCGCGATGACCGACGAAGAAGAAGCGGCTGTGACACTGTCACAGATGGGCCTGAGAGTCTCTGGACTTACGATAGCTCGAGATGCGCAAGATGCGCAACTTCAGCAGGGAGCCACTGAGGTGGACGAGCATCGCACACTGTATAAGCCTCACACACTTATCACAGCCAGCAACAACAAACCTTCTTTTAGTTATTCCTCCACCATCGCGTCTACCGACCAATCCTCTCCTCGCCCATCACAACTACTATCGAGTCAATCGCAGCTTTCTCGCTTCTTTCCACAGTATCCTCCTCGCAATCCTTTTATCGCATCAACCGTCAATACCACCCCTCCTCTAATTCGATTATCTCCTGTCCGACCATCTTTCAGCCCGCTGTCATCTTCTCGGCGATCTCCCTTTCGTCCTTCCTTTAGCCCTCTTTCATCGTCTATCCGTGAGAGTATTGGCGCACAGCATCGCGGAAGTGAAGATTTAATTTTCGCTGATAATGATAATAATGATGATAACGATGATAACGATGATGATGACTTCCGAGACGATGAGAGTATATTCCGGCCCCAGTATATCCCCAGAGAAAGAGGTGGGAGCTTTGATAATGGTAGCAATGGTCCTGGCACCGCGAGGAGAGTTCATAATGAGGAGGATGATTTTGCAGGCCAGCATACTAACAGTGGCGAGGAAGATTCGGTTTATGATTTTGCATCTGAGCGTTCTGCACCACATAGCGATAACGAAGACGATGAACAACCTCCTTCTGATCTTCAGCATACAGTCAACAAGCTTATTGCTTTTTTTCAGGGCGACGTTGGCGGCTGCACTTGTCGGCAGCACATGGCATATGTAGCTGACGACGACCACTACGGCCTAAATGATATCTTCAATGACCGCAACAGCATTTCTGTTCTCGCATCCTCTGACTTGCTGTCTCCTGATCAACTCAGTTGTAATGTCCTCCCCAGACCTGTGCAATTACAGTCTGCGTTTTGTGGCATTTCTCCCCAGCATCTCCAACCCCAGCATGTTTGTTTCCACCGCGAAGAAACCCGAAAACAACCACTCCGGCACGCGTTCGACATCGACAGCTATCTTGGGTTCCTGCATTCACTCGCACCACGAAAAGGCCTCTGGCATCAACCGGTTCCCCAAGCGCGACAGAATATGACCAATGACGTCTACCTCGAGACGCCCCTGTTCGTCGCGAGTGGCGACGGCGAGCATGCTCCTCGAGCCACGCTGGCCATGCTCCGAGACGTGCCTCATTTCCTGCTCGGCCGGGCTGCAAATGCGCACGACATTACCATCCACATCCTGTCGCCGCATCTTCCACAACCTCAAGACAAGTTTATCTCATTGTGATGAATGTGGTAACACACTGTCTAAGACATACGAGTTATGGCTAGAGCTCCGAAATGAATAAACGAATACGAATATAGCTTATATTCGTATTCGCCTTTGCGAATATGAATAAAGTGAATATTTATTCATGCGAATATGGGCAATATTCGTATTCGTATTCACATTATTCACGTCCAGCCCGGAGCATAGTTGATCCACTCCGACAATCAACAACAACATGGATTCTTCACCTCTTTTAACCTTAGAAATCTTCGGATATTCCCAGGGAAGCTTGCGTCGTGCTCCGCTGACACACTTCAATCTGTTTACTATCCATTGTCCATCATTTGACGCAATTAAGAGGCACCGAAGATTGATGCAGAGTTTCGACGGTGATGCCCGCCTGAAACTGTGTTATTTCTACTCAACCTTAATCGACTTCCTCGCATCAAATCAATAAACGCGGCGCCGAGGGCACACGATGCGCCTACAACGGCACAGAATCCGTATAGATGCTGTACAGGGAGGAATGCGCGTAATGCACCCTTCAAACACGTTCTGAGTGAGTCGAAACTTCACGGTACGCGAAATTGTTTTTTTTAAAGTCCGTTCTAGCTTAGGTGAGGCGCGGTTTTATTTTGACAATGAGGACTCCTCATGACGGATGAACTTGATCTTCTATTGTCTCTACATGCCGAACGAGCAGTTCGCATTGGAGGATATGGCTGTCGCTCCGGGAGAACCTCGTGTGACGCGTAATCTACCTCGCAAAGACTACCTTGCGCTCAACAACGGGCTCGACACGTTGATTTCGCCGTCCTCGCCGGACCTTGAACAGAGCGTTGTCTCAGGCACCACAGGTTGCGATGACTGTGAAGGGCCACTGCCATCCGAGTCGGTCTCACAAGTGTCCAGTGGCCCCTCAACAGTCGTCACTTCGGATTCTGAGGAACGTCACCTGTCGGTTGGCCCGACTGTGGACGAGTCCGCGGCGAAGAGGCGAAAAGTTCACACCAGCTGGACTCAAGACCATTTTTGGGTTACCGAGCTTCATACGCAGTGGAACAAAAGAGGCCGACTGCCACAGAATGATCGCCTGCTCGTCTGTAAGCGGTGTAGCTGGTCGTCCTCTGACTCGTCTCGCCACGGCACAACCTCCAATCTGCTCACTCACCTTCGGACGCGCCACCGTATTGGGCCGCGTTCAGAATTGACATCAGGCCCGGCTCGTGGCCCTTTAGACCGGATGCTGTCTCCTCGGCAAGAGCGCACGGGCCTGGAACATGCACTGGTCCGGTGGATCGTCCAGACCAGACAGCCTTTTACCGCAGTCGAACACTCGAGCTTCCAAGGGATTTTTGATGCGGTCGGGGTCGAGGTGCCTCTGAAATGTGCGGACACTCTCCGCGATCGTGTCAGGAATGAGTTTGAAGATTATCGGCTGGGATTGAAGCGCGAGCTCGCCCAAACCTGTGACAGTATTGCCATCGCCCTCGACACATGGACGTCTGAGCACCAACTCAGTATTCTCGCGGTGATTGGACATTGGACCACGCCGTGCTTCGAGAGGCGAGAAGTGCTCCTGGATTCTGTCGAGCTTCCCGGACCACATTCGGGCGAGAATATGGCGGCGGTGGTCCTCGCGTTGCTTCACGAGCTCGATCTGGCCCCGAAACTCCTTACGATCACCGGTGACAATGCCGGCAATAACGGAACCATGTGCGATACGATCTATGCGGAGCTGTCGAAGGTCTATGATGACGAGGATGGAGATTTTCGCCTGCGGCCGCTCATGCGTTTCCACGGCCGCCCCAGCTTTATTCGATGCCTGGCACACATCATCAATCTCATCTGCCGAGACATTCTGACACAGCTTGGGATGGGATCGGTCAAAGAAGCGAAGGCTACGCTGGGTCAGGCGAGTGCATCACGAAGCCAGTGGCCTTCCGAGTCGAGCGTGAACGCCCTCACAGGGAAGAATGCTGTGGCGAGGATCCGCATGCTCGTGCTCTGGATTGCACGGAGCCCCCAGCGACTGCGGGAATGGCGAGAGGTGTCGCCTCGGAAACTCATTCGCTATGATGTGGAGACTCGATGGAATTCGACCTACACCATGATCGCCGACGCGCTCCGACTACGGAAGGAATTGACCCAATACAGCCGGACTCACCGAGAGATCGAGAATCTCCTGCCGTCGGAAGAAGACTGGGTGCTACTGGGACACATCGAAAGGGTCCTGAAGCCTTTCTGGGATTACACCAACATCGTCTCTTCCGACATGCCTGCCATCGGGGACAGTCTGGCCATATACTGGAGTCTTAATGATCTGCTCACCGACGTCAGCACCGCGCAGGGCGAGTTCCAGGACATCCATATGTCGGTGCAAGAGGCGGCCCGGCATGCGCTCGAGAAGGCGGATAATTTCATTCGGAGAATGGACGAGAACATCTTATACTATGTATCGACAGTGTTGGATCCACGCATCAAGACCTCATTGATCACAGATCACATGAACACGGCCGAAGCGGCGTCCACCGTGTCACAAGTCCGAGATTTTCTCAAGACCGAATATCCGTTTCAGCTCAGTCTTCCCCCGGAGCCTAAACAACCGGCTGGTATGCCAGACTCGTTGTGGAAAACTTTGAGACGGCTGCAGCCGGGAGCTGGCATCCAGACGTCGGACGTCGACCGGTATCTTGATTCGGCCGTGGTTAGCTGGTCGCAGGGTTGTGTGGAGGATGGCGCGGCGGACTGGGTGCTCCGGTGGTGGAAGGCCAATGCTTTCGAGTTCCCGTCGATGGCACGCGCCGCCCGTGATTATCTGTCGGTTCCCTCGACCGAGGTCGGAGTGGAACGTGTGTTCAGTGGGGCTCGAGACGTCCTGGGTCTCCGGCGGCAGTCGATGAACGCTGACACTATGCGATCGTTAGTTCTGCTCAAGGATCACTACGATTCCCGCAGGTAGATAGGAAAGATACAAAAAGCGTGGCATAAGTAGCGGAGCAGCAGCAGAGACGCTGTGCCGTAGGGTTAATACTATGGTGAGAGACTTCTTTGAATTGGCGATTCACCAGGCAGTGACAGCGAGGATAGAAGAATAAGGAAAATGCCCTGTCAAAAGGGCCCCCACATGTGTGAATATTCATGAATATTCACGAATATTGCGAATATGAATACGGACCATATTCATATTCACATTTATTCGCCAAGACTTATTCATATTCATATTTACTCGTGAATATTCACATTATTCGTATTCATTTCGGAGCTCTAGCTGCAGGCGTACCGCGCTGGGGAGCGATTCCTCGGAGTCGACGCGTGAATGTCGTGTGTGGCACGTTGTACGCGCGCGCCGCGTGCTTAACGCGGTCAAATTTGCCATCGTGCAGAGCTTTAATGGCTAATTGGAGCCTGCCTTCTTGTTGTAATTGAATAGAACTCATGGTGGTGGAGATAATTAATAAACATGTGTTGAAGGCGGTGATGGATCTGCGAACCACTAGCCCGTGCGAACCACTAGCCCGTGGATTACGTTAGTGACTCTTAGAGCTCTTAATCGAAACCGAATGATATGGTGGATTACCAGACGATACGGTGACGTCGGTAATGATGCTTTGGGGTTATGGTTGTTTTCGCTGTTTGGTCTTGTTTTGATGTACTGTACTCCGTACTGGACGGTAATTTGATTTCCCGGAGATTTTTCATGTCATGTAACTAGCCTAGGCATATTACTCCATATCATGCCCAACAACTAATAGTAGTTACCGCGCTCTTATTCTCACCATAAGCTCGTCAACGGAAAGATTTACGCTTCCGGACCAATTTAGCGGCGCGTTAGGTTCGACAGCTTCGATCTGTGTGATACGCAGAGATAAGTCCGGGTGAAAAGGAAAGCAGAATACAGAGAGAGCGAGCGACAATGGGGGATGAAATTTTTCTTACCTCAAATCTTAACAGTAATGCAGTAATATATTTCTTCATCTCGATCCAGGCGATATGCTGCCCGATGCAAATCCTCCTTCCACCGGAGAAGAATAGATCACATCTCTCCATTTTCTGCAATTGCTGTTCGTCGCAGTCGAGCCATCGTTCGGGTCTGAATTCGTGGGTCTTGCTGCCCCAGATCTCGGGTTCAAGGTTCAACGCGTGTGTATTTACGGCCACGACGGTTCCGGCCGGGACGAAAACACCAGCAATCTGGGAGTCAACAGGAACTTCGCGTTCCAGCGGGTCCAAGAGGAGGGGACGTAAGCGGCCGGCTTCTTTGATACATGCATCAAGATAATGAAGCTTAGAAACGTTGACCCATGCTGGTGGAAAAGATAGATTTGCTTGGGAGATTTCAGCCTTGAGCTTGGCCATTGTCCGCGGGTTTGCCAAAAGGTAGTAGAGGGTCACGTTAATGGTTGAGGAAGTGGTGTCTCCGCCGGCAGCAATTATTGACATGACTAGACCGAGAATCGTGGATCTCGTGAATGTGGCAGGGTCTCTTTCTCGGGCTTGCAGGTAGCGGTCGAGCAAATCCGAAAAGTTCCCTCTTCCACCCTTCTCCATGCGTTCCTGAAGTCGCTCCGTGGCGAGCTCGCCGAGTTTAGAGCTCTTTTGGCTACCTCTAGTCGCCCATCTATTCTTGAAGATGAGTTCCTCGAGCCACGGTAGGGACTGCCAGTTGTGCCAATGTAGCAACCGTTCCTTCCCCCCCTGGAGAGTCCGGCCTATATCAGCTTGTCTTTCCACTAGGCCTTGATTGTCACTGAAGGCGATATTGCAGATTGTGTCCATGGCAAAGAAGATATTCCAAGTTGCAATGTTGAAGACTTTATCTTGTTCGGAGAGCGTAAAGCGGTCCATTAGGCGTGTGATGTTGTGATCAATATGGTGCTCATAGGCAAGTATTGCATTGGTGCTAAATGCGCCAATAATTTGTTTTTTGATGATAGATATTCGGGCTTCGCTACGTTCCGTGATAAATGTACTGATCAATTTACCATTGACGGCTTGTACTGGTACATTATAGGAATCGGGCTCAAGAGAATTAGTATCCCACTTATATGTAAGAGCAACGGGTACGCTATACCTTGGGAAAGGGATTTCTGGTATTGAATATAATACCTATAGCTGTAGGCTCATTGAACAAGATCCTGTTTGGGCCATACGCCACGACTCGGCCGAATCGCTTGTCCAAGTCCCTGGAAATATCAGGAAAGTTTTCCCCTCTCCAGACTCTCCTGGCTAGCCAGAAATTGGTTAATTTTGCCTGCCATGGACCTGGGATGTGACGAAGCCGCCAATATTGTAGGAAAATTTTGACGATGAGAGGCAAAGTGGCCAAGCCGATTAGGATCACAAGAATTGGAACCGGCCGCACAATCTCATACAGAACGGCCATATTATAAAAGATTGGAATGGTCTTGGAATAATCAATGTAAATCTTGAGAGAGTACTCGAGCTGAGAAGGTATAGTGAATAGATATATATACCAAGATAATGTGTCTCAAGTTTGACTAGTTATACTATGATTTTCAGCATAATATTGTGCACAGAGTCTCCAGGCATTTATCGTTTAGAACATCGATTGTTGTCAACGGGAATGTCATGGTTATATTAATACAGCCGAGGTTCTAGCTCGGACTTTCGCTGTTGGTTCCGTAGTAATCTTTTTCCGTAAAGAGCTTATATGTTGTGCAACACTCAGTTCTAGGCGATGTCGGGGGCTAAATGGGATATATTGACGAGTCTGACCTCCAGGACTAGGAGGTCGCTGTTCTATCTATTTATATGTTAAAGGAGTGAAAGTTTTCTCGTCTTGGTGGAGAGGTTTTTCTCCCGGGCATCGGCGGCGACCGATGAGGTCCTCGTCGGGGGCCGGCGTCCTTGTGTCGGGGAGGTCCTGTTCCTCCATCCTGAGGACTATGATATAGCGAAAATGTGACTAAAGTGAGTGAATTCATCGTGTTGCAAGGTTTGCAAAAGGAGCGTTCTAGGCGGCGAAGTTCCGCGGAGGCGTTCGGCGCAAGTATGGAGGTTGTAATGACCCCGTCACAACTCAGCCTTGTTCAACATTATATCTGGCTGGGACCTCCGTTGTTAGTTCCGCAATAATCCTTTCCGTAACGACCTATTACTCCGCAGTCAAAACCCTTCGGTAACAAACTACCCCAAGTATTATCAAACTTTATATGGTTCTCCTTCTTCTTTCCCTTCATTCGAAGTGTGTACAGAGTCTCAATGTATTTAACCTGGTCAGGCCAGCGTTGGAAGCAATGCTATTAAACGAGCTTTATGTCTTTATTGGTTAGGAACATGGGCTCTTTTGAATAGGGATCTCTAGTGGCTCTGGAATGCCTTGTCCAGAAGTTGCATTGTAAACAATGCTTTGCCTTCTAACTCTATTATAGCCCTCCTCGCATGCCAGCAGTTTCGCACCGATAATTTCAAGCTGGCTACTAATAAACTGTGATTCTCTATTCACGTAGACTTCATACTCTACCGCAGGCATTTGTCACGTTTGATCAGGGCAATGAATCATTCTCGCCACGGTGATCCCTATGCAGTGGTCCTTAAGTGTAATCTTAGAGTCAGCTAGAAATGAATTGCCGGTTCTACATCATTGCGACGAATTCTTATACCGGCGAGGCTAAGCTCTAAAAAGTTAAGCGCGGGGTCACAGGAGTCAACCTGAGGATTTGTTTGTCCTCGGAACAACAGTTAGGTACTCCAGGGTGATCCAAATACTGATTTCCCTGCGATGTCTGCCCTAAGCTCTGAGGGTGTCGATCCGCATTTAACCTCGTTTGCAGTATGTTTCGCCCTGACGTTCCAGATTTATCACTCGCGAATACTGCTAAAGAGCGAGCGATATGTTAATTTGAAAGTCTACCCTCGAATCGCAGTGTGCTTCGAAGGCGTTCTGCGAGAAGAGACTGAACTGTTTCTGCATATTATATCCTTCACAGTGTAAATGGTCGTTGTACTCGATCCAATTCCGGAGCGTCAGTCCGGAGAGAGCACGAAATACCGACAGCATAGTATCCTCCTCGGCTCCTCACGTGCCAGTCCACGGTCTGCGTACAACTCTCCTAAAGCCGTGTGGTCGGTTGCGTTCAAGCCTGAAAGCTTCGCTTGATGGCTATATTTTACAGCATAACCACCTGACCCTAGCTCGGTAATAAGAAGCGTCAGCCTCCACTTCGAGGTCTGGCTTGGCGATCATACATTGGAGAATCAGCTTCTGGCCCTTCCTGGAAGATTCGAGGATGGGGAAAGAGCTAGGATAATTTTATCGAGAAGAGTTCTGCTCACCGAACTGGGAACCGCGGCCTTGCCCAATACCGAAATGCCGAACCCGGAATTGACATCCCGCCAACCTTGAAATAGTCTAGTTAAAAACAGGCCTGACGCGGTGCATTTACAAGCCGAGAACAGAACATGCCTGTTTATCCACGAGAGCCATACACGGTATTATAGGCAGAATGTGAGCACAATTTCGCCTTAGTGCCATCTACGAGGGAGGGGAACGAGATGATTGCTTCGACTTACGTATATCTGCCAGCCTTCAGTCGGTTCAAACAATCGTATAAGATTAGAAGACAACTTGCCTAGATTCTGACGAGCGTAAACGAGCCTGCTGAAGCACTGGTCTGTCAGAGACAGAATAATGCCGGCGGAAGACATGCATCGTGAGACATTAAAGCTGAATGAGAAAGTTGGCACTCGGTGACGAGACCTTGAGACGCTGAGGAGCATCTTGGGAGCTGGCATAGAGCTCATGTGTACCTAAAGGATTCTTTGTTACAATGTCCAGAGTAAAAGAAGAATAGCAGCCAAAGGCAATTATTTGGTTTTCGGGATATGGTTGTTCTTTGATAGGATCCTCACACAATCCCTTGTAGCTGCACCTCTGAAGAACCCAGATTTTCGCACAAATGTTAGTAGACGCGCATGGGGGAAAGAATAGCACGGTGATAGAGTTATAGAAGTAGGTCAAGAGAAATCAGTCAGTCCCACGCTGATAGATCCTGCACAGCGTTCTCAGTCTGAGCTAAGTACATATCACATGCTCTCTGAGCTACCTAAAGGACCCCAAGGGGAGAAGTTGTCGAAAGAAAAAATAGGGAAAAATGAATGTTACCGGCGCCACTTAACTTCTTCCCAAAGTTGCCTTAGACTATTAAGTAGTGAAAATCAGTTATTAGGCCTTTTTGGGAGCATAAAATGACGTCTGAATGGTATGATTGTCCTATCTAAGAACCCGGTCAGAGTCTGAGGGATCTATATATCCTGTCAAACATACGGTCGCCTAGCTAGGTAGGAACCCAAAAATTGCATAGCAGAGGACAATTTCTAACCGAGGTCTGAAAGCTTGCTGGCAGGATCTGATTTTCCGAAGATAACGTACAACCTGTTCATACCTGCTCTGGAATCATGGCGCGTACCGAAATCCTTCTACATTTTCCAGAGCTGGTCTTTTACCTTCGTCGGCCAGCTTGTTTTGCCGTTTCAAATGTTTGCTGAGCGCAAAGGTTCCAAGTATAAACGCGAGTTGCAAGCCTAGTATAGTCCAAATACCGGGTAGATACCGAGGAGCATCTCTCGATCTAAAGATCGTGCTTCCACAGATTCCTCCTGCACCGCCCATGCTGACCATAGCAGCTGCTGCAGCGCCCTTCTTCCGGACATCAGCTGTATTGCTCTGGCCATACGACAGTGTCGCAGGGACGTTCGCAGTTATTCCACAGACAGCCAAGAAAAGTCCAAAGTACTGCACACCTGGCAGTCGACCATAGAGAACGATCAAGAGGCCTAGGACAGTTAACATCGATTGTCCACAGAGCACCGGCCATCGAGTCTTATACTTGTCGGAAATAATCGCCAGGGCCATGCCGAGGAAGATAGTAAAGACAAACGGTGGCGACAACATAACCTGCGACATGACATAACTGAACCCCATGCCCTGTCGCAAAATTATCGGGGAAAAGAAAGTCAAGACGTAGGAGGAAGCGGAACACACGAAATACTGCATCGAGAAGGCCAAAAGCTTCCAGTCCCAGAGCATTTTCAACCCCTGCATGATCGTTGGTTGAATATACTCCTTCGCTTGTTGATCGGGCATCAGCCTGGCTGAGGCTATGTGCTTCTGACGGGCTGTAAGCCACTTAGCTCGTTCAGGAAAGTCCACGAGGAAGAAAGGTGACACTAGACCAGCCACAACAGTGATGAGACCTTCGATGAGAAAAATCCAACGCCAGCCGTGAGCGAAATTGCCATTGCCGACACTGATTAGTGACAAAGCGTATGCCAGGATTGGGCCGAATGCAGCTGCCACCACCGACGACATATAAAAAAGGTAGACTCGGCTCGCACATTCATACTGGCGATACCAGGCTCCAATGATGTAAATCCCTCCAGGGAGAACTGTCAAACAATCATCAGCATGAATGGGCAAAGAATTGAGGTCAGCAAGACGTACGACCGGCTTCAAAGACGCCCAAAAGTGCTCTACAAAGTGTCAAGGTCTTCCAAGATTCGACGAAAGCCGTAAAAAGAACAACCAGGCCCCAGGAAACGACCAGAAAGCTAAGCCACACTCGGGGTCTGGTGAACCTTTCATTAGCATGTTATCTGACAGAATTGTGAAGGATCTTTTCACTCACCCAACTCGCCGGATAAGATAATTTGAAGGCAGCTCCAAAAGCGTATAACCGGGGAAGAACATTAAGAGGACGACGGAATAGCGAGATCCCACAGCCAGCCCAAGGTCCTTTCCCATTCCGGCAATATACGCGGCGCCGATATTAACCCTGTCAAGAAGACTGAGAGCAAACACTATGCATAGCATGGGGAAGACACGACGGTCTATTTTCTTGCTGCAACCCACATTAGCCGGACCGAATGTATAGCAGACAAATACTCACACTAAACCTGTCTCTTCTTCAGGGGACCAGCTAAGCTCTAGCTCAGAGGAGGCATGATTCTTTTCCGCTGCCGACTTTGTACCGAGGTCGCCCTCCTCAAGATGGATAGTTTCAAGAGGCTTCTTCGAGGAAGCATCTTTTGGCTCGTTGAACATGCCTGCGGCTCGTTAAAGATATGTGTTCTGTGGCGTGTTAGAAGATCTGAGGGCCCTTAGGTAGTATAAATGAGAAGGCGGCGTAGCTCTTATATAGCCCCAGGAAGCAGGAAATACCGACGGCATTTCGGACACGAGTGATACAAGTTCCTCGCCACAATCTGTCAGCTCTAATGATCTTGCCGAAGAGTGTCCCGAGAGTTGATGTAAACTAAGCACCACTAAGTCTTAGTGTGTTAGGTGAGCCTTGGTCCAAATAGTACCAAGACCATGGCATTCGGAAACTTCAAGAGGACATCAAGTCTAACTAGCTGCGACCGTCATGCCAAGAGTATAGTTAGGTGTCACCTCTGAAAAGGGGAAAGTACTATCTCACAAAGAACCCCGGGGCCCCCAGATTCCCTATGCCGCTAGGTCTTATCATTCGTTCGGGAATCTCCTCCAACCCTTGGCAATTTCTTGGCCCAGGTTTAGCTGTGGCTCGGATTCCACGGACTTTAATAAAGCTGGTGCCAAGAGATTCGGAATTTTTTAGCAGAAATTTGGATTTTCGGAACCTTATCTAAGGAAGTCAGTTGCCTCGTGTACATCGCCTGCAACAAGGATTACGCTCGGAAAGATCTCTTCGGATCCTACTATCGGCAAGCAATATTATACAGTTCGCCTTCTTATAGAGTGTTACAAGTCGGCCTGACCAGCAGGCCGCATACTGTACGAACCCGTGGCTACGGAACACAAGGAGGGAAGGTCGGGCGAAGCAGCCTATCCTGTATGCGGGCCCCCTCCTGTAGAGCACTTCGATGAGGCCACCAATGGGGCGGTGCGCCCGGCGAGGCTGCGGCTCCACCTCCGGTAGTGCACCTAGGTAGTGCACCTTTCGACTGAGGGTTAGGGTTCTTTGTCTACAGCAAGTTGCGAACCACTATGGATAGAGCTCCGAAATGAATACGAATAATGTGAATATTCACGAGTAAATATGAATATGAATAAGTCTTGGCGAATAAATGTGAATATGAATATGGTC